>NC_140639.1:41121028-41608528 GCF_057382275.1 Copadichromis virginalis | reverse complement strand
CAGATGAGGGTGTGAGGAATTGGCTAACGATGCAGGTGCGGTTTGTTACCTGCAATCTGCAATATGTTATTAGCATGGGTTTGAAAGCATTTGTTTCTCTCAGTAATCAGCATGGCAGGGAAGAAGTGAAGAAGAAGCTGTTTTCTGTGGTAGAATCAGAGGTGTTATTGGAGGAATGTAATATCCATCCAGCCATCTTTTCTTTCTCCCCTTCAGGATCTCCCACATGCAACCTGCTCACTAAAGGGACACTTGTAACAGCATTGAGGTGCATACATTAGCAAGAAAGCTTGCTTCATGGAGGAAATTTTTAAAATGACCTGAGGAGAAACGTTTGTGGACTACTACGGTTGTCTCACCTGTATGCCGCTTGGGTTTGGTATATCAAAAATTTCCACTTGTGGCTAACCACTGTTGAGCAGTTGCACTTTTACTATAATTAAAACAACAGAAATCACTCAGTCGCAAAAAAATACCATCAGTTAAAAACTTGACATCGAATATCTGTGTTCGTTAGACTACGTTTTTCTGCTTGGTGGGTTGATGGGGTTTTTTTCACCTCCCTCCCCCAAACGTTGTAAACTTGTCTTTATTAAGCACTGCAAGAATTATAGGTGTTGCAAATTTTCTGTGCCTTTTATTGAATTGTTTTTCTTTTTCCAAAGCAATGTAAGAATACCATTCCTTGGCATTCAGTATATCGCTTTTCCTTTCATTCCCCCCAAAAAAATGAACACATCTTTTCACCGGCACACTTTGTGTTCTGGCCTGCTCACGGTTGCAAGTGTTACAGTAAAGTGTAAAATGCTGCAGCAGAGGACATGCTCAACTACTGTAATAACATTACATTATGTGCTTTAATTTAAATACTTCCCAGGCCAGATTTTGCAGTCTGAAACAGAAACTTGTCTAAATAGATATGCTGTAAAGCTAGCCAAAGAAAAAACTGTCCACACATTTCCTTTTACTACAGCTTCCTTTTTGGCTCTTTGTGCACTTATGAGAGTTGAAGCTGGTGCCATCTGAGTTAGGTAAGAGTTCAGTGACATTACCAGTAATGTATTACTTTGGTAATGTAACGAGTGTCTTAGGGTTTTTATATTTCTTAGAGTTCTCGCTATTCAGTGTTTCCCGGGTCCATGGAGTGAGGAGTGTAAAGTCTCTTATCGGTTATTGCAGGTATGTGGAGAATGACCTTGGGGTATATGCCTGAACCTCAAAGATGTTGAAGATGGAGTTGTCTTGGTTTTCATCAATACTGTTGACTTTGCCCTGTGGCACCAAAAATGCATGGAGGCATGGTGAGGGAGGCAAAAAGTTGAAAGAAGGAAAGAAGAGGCACGGAGAGGGTTGGGGAATAACTTCAGAGATGTTTTAGCTTCATGGAGCTGATATCTTCTCTCTGTTGTCTCCCTGGGTTAGGTGTGTGTTGTGTGAGGATTGCTTGACTTGGTAAACAGAACAATTGTTATATTTATAGTCAGACTGTAGTAAGCATTTAAAATCTGAACGTCTGATGTGTTTCAGAACAGTAATTAAGCTAATTGGTACATGAATGCCTGCTGGTCCCTTGGTCTGTATCTCTAGGCTATATAGAAAATGTAATTTTCTAAAACTTTACAATTAGAGGACAAAAAAAAAAATTGAGCATCCAAACTGACACATCAAAAACTTCACATTTTTTTAAAGTCTTTTTGTTGTTTTCCCCAAAACAGTAGAGTGGTTTTTGATGATGAATTCACAGGGTGTATCTCTAGTCTGCACACCAAAAAAGATATTTTTTTCTATTACTGCTTTAGGGCACAGGCAACTGCAAACACCCCCAGAAAATATGCCCCACATGTCTCTGACTTTGCGTAAAGGGGAGATATTTCCTCAGCTTTGTAAAGAGAGACAGTTGAGTATTATTTCGATAGATATCTTGAGTCATAGCTTTCACTCTCTGACAAACACAGGCTGGATTGGCTTGCCCCGTCTTGCCAGAATGAAGCTTTCCAGTTACTAATCGCATTCGTTAACAAGAACGGCTGTCATCTCTCACGTCTTTCCTCTTTGAAGAATCCCATTCGTTAACAGTGAATATCTAGATGATTCTTGATCTAGGGAAGATGTCTACACTTCTGCACCAGTCCCCCAAGAGTGATTTAGCCTTTGATCCATCGGGATTTTAGTCGACTTAATGTAATAGATTTCAATGTGGTGCGCAGGCTGCTCATCATTAAAATCAGATTTCAGCTTTTCCCTTGTCATTCAACATAAATCCTACTCACAGTTTGATTTGGTTTTCAGTGGACCGAGCTGCCCCTCCACACGCTTCGGTTTATTGCTTTAATATAGTTTGTAAAATAATACAGTCAAGAGTATTTGAAAGAATTCAGATGTATGAATACAGGGTTGGCTCAGATTTAATTCTCTTTGAGTCCAGCCTCATGTGAGTTAGCTGGTTTTGCAATAAAACGGGGTCATTTATTTCACGTTCTAAATGTAGAATGCTTGTTCTAAATGTTGCTTTGACATGGATTGAAGTGACTTCTGCATTTGCATGACTCACACTACGTCTTTGTTCAGACGAGCCTGCATATAAAGGGCAGAGAAATCAGTCAAATGAGTCTCTCTCTCTCTCGCTCTGCCTCTTTTTTTTTTTTTAAAATAATGTACCATTATCCCACTGAGTCACTGGGAAGAGTTGCTGTCTGATCTCAGTCCTCACCCTGTGGAATTTATTTACTCATCGGTAAAATGCAGTGCCCCGGGAGGGAGTCTTAATTCTGAAGTGTTTTATTGGATGAATAGGCGTGCCATTAGCTAGAGATGATGCTACATATACTGAGTAAAGGCAACATAGGTGTAAACATTCAGAAAGAAGAGAATACTTCTTAGAGTTTTCACAGTTGCTAAGACATCTCCACCCCTTTTTGTAAAACTGTTAACGACACCTTACTAAACCTCTGACAATGCTGGCGAAACCAGTCGCATCAAAACAGCTTTGTCAGAGCTCAAAAACCACACAGTGTTTTCAGATCACACACACACTCACAGCCTGCGAAAAATAAGCCCACTGCTGTGCATTCATTACACACTAAAGTGAAAGAAAAAATGATGAGAACATGAAGCTCCAAGATTTTTTTTCCAGTAAAAATAAAGTGTGTGAAGCTGCTTCCAATTCCACTAAAATAACAAAATATGTACCTTTGCTGTGCAGTAGATGTTGGATTTTGTGATGGCCACGGATGATCAACAGAGATCTGGTTGTCCTGTTTGCCTCACAAGTTTGCATGAAATTCATTCATGTATTGTATATCTCATAAGAAATTAATACGATATAATTTACTCACAAAGATGGTCTCTTTCGTATTGCAGCATAGTCATACGTTAAAAAGTCAATAAATCAAGAGAATATTCGTAAATAAATCAGAGTGTGCAAGTATAAATCTAAATATAGGTAAAGCATGCTGACTATAAGAGGGAGTGGGAAATTGTATTAAAACTAATGAGCGTTTCATATAAATTGAACACAATGTGTAGAGAATACTGGACACTGTTAGCATTGTTTTCTAGTCTTATATATTTTTCATGCAATTAAGGCTGTGCAAGGACAGTTCTACACTACATAAAGGCTTTGACCCAAGAACTGTGTTACTCGTCATGCATATGATGCACTCATAAATATAATTTTACACTTTTACACATACATAACATAAACTTGCTGTTGTAACATATGAAACTTAAATGACATTTGGATCACTGACAATGAGACTGAATATAATTTTAATGCTACGTGTAAGTGGCACAGTTATTTAGGACATCGTGTTTGAGTTTGACCTTCTGCAACATAGTTGCTTAACACTTTTCTTTTTCCTCCCCACCCCTTCTGCCCATCCTTTCTTCACAGATTTCTCAGGCCGAAATGCTGCCTTGTGTCATTTTCATCGGCTTGTTTCTCGCTGCGGTCCAATCCCAAGATATCCATCCCTCAGAGGCATCATCCTCCATTAGTGAGTCTTGTGACTCCTTGTGCTCTTGCGAGAGAAAAGACGGCATCTTTCATCTTAACTGCGAGCAGAGAAACATCAGCAAAATCTCCCAAATCAAAGTCCCAGCAGGTGTGCCCTTCCACCTGAACCTTTACAAGAATGACTTGGTTGAGCTCCGTGCTGAGGAAATGGAAGGGCTTAAGAGTGCCCTTTCACTGCACATCGGGGGTAATAGTATACAAGAGCTGGAGCCAGGGGTCTTTAGCACTTTCGGTTCGCTGAAAAAACTCCATATAAATAGCAATTTCCTTGTCACACTGAAAGAGGACACTTTTCAAGGCCTGGTGAATTTGGAATTTCTCCAAGCTGACACAAATTTCATACGGGTCATCGAGCCAGGGGCCTTCAACAAACTGATCCGCCTCAAGGTCCTCATCCTCAATGACAATTCCATCGAGTTTTTACCCAGCAACATTTTCCGATTTGTACCACTCACCCACCTGGACCTGCGTGGCAACAAGCTCCAGACACTGCCCTATGTCGGCTTTTTGGAGCATATTGGGCGCATAATGGAACTCCTCCTAGAAGACAATGACTGGGTCTGTAACTGTGACATTTTACATTTAAAAATCTGGATGGAGAACATGAGAGCCCAATCATCAATCAGCGATGTGATCTGCACCACACCACATGACCTCAAGGGGTCCATTCTGGCAAAGGTGAAGCGGGACATCCTCTGTCCATCCCACGCCAATATTCCCTTGGAGGAGCCGTCAAAGTCACTGGATATGGTTGTTACTCCCTCATCCAAAGTAGCTCAGATTCCCAAGTTGGTCAATGCCAAGGATGACGGCAGAATCCCGACACCATCTCACATTCCCAGCAGTCCTTGTGTGGAGCATTGTTCTTGTCACAATCACCCCGTGGCTGGGTTTTTGATGCATTGTCAAGACCGAGGAATTCAAAAGGTGTCAGATATCGGAATACTTAAGGAAAGCCCAACTAAGCTCGTTATGACGGGAAATATGATTCAGAAACTTCTGAAGTACGACTTTGTAACATATGATAGTTTAGAATTGCTCAACTTGGCAAACAACAGAATCGATTACATTGATAATGAAACTTTCCTCAGCTTAAGCAGCTTGAAAAAGCTCTACTTAAATGGCAACAGAATTGAAAAGCTTTTCTCTACCATGTTTGTAGGACTGCACAACCTTGAATACCTATATCTGGAATACAACCTCATCAAAGAGATTGCACCAGGCACATTTAATCCCCTGCCAAACCTGAAGCTGCTGTCATTAAATAACAACCTGCTCAGCTCTCTTCCAGCGCAGATATTTCGCAACGTGCCTCTCGCCAAATTAAACCTGAGAAAAAACCTGCTTATGCACCTGCCAGTGAGCAACGTGCTCGATCAACTCGACTCGCTGGAGCAGATTTATTTAGAGGACAACCCCTGGGACTGCAGCTGTGACTTGCTCAGCCTCAAACAATGGGTAGAGAAACTGAGAAAGGACACAGTGGTGGGCTCCATTTTGTGTCACATGCCAAAGAAAGTGATGCAGACCGACCTGAGAAGCCTTCATCATGAGGTGCTTTGTCCCGGTTTAGGGACCTACCACCCATTGCCCTCAAATGAAGAGAGTGTGACAGCCACCCTGGGGCCCAACAGCGATGAGAGGAGTCTCCTCATCTCACTCACAGACACTATCCCACTGTCTGTGCTCATTTTAAGCCTTCTTGTTTTTGTCCTCATGGTCATATTCTGCTCGGCTGGGCTGGTGGTGTTCGTCGTGCATCGGCGGCGGCGGAGGGCGAAGAAAAAAGCAGCAGAGGAGCAGCCGCGAGAAAACACCAGCAGTAGCTCCCCCATTCACTTGCATTACAGCATGTATGGGCAGAAAACC
Organism: Copadichromis virginalis; assembly: GCF_057382275.1. Classification (NCBI taxonomy): domain Eukaryota; kingdom Metazoa; phylum Chordata; class Actinopteri; order Cichliformes; family Cichlidae; genus Copadichromis; species Copadichromis virginalis. Next base: position 41,602,644 of record NC_140639.1, on the reverse strand, counting down.
ACTCACCACACTCTGACACAGAGGACGGGGTCCACCACTCTGTACGAGGACAGGTCGCACAGTCCCATCGTGCAGATCTGCCGCAACCCCACCTACTGCTCTCAGCACAAGGAGCACGACGCCGATATGGATTATAACCTCGACGAGCCCAGCTCCAAGCATCACCTCTGCCGGAGCATCATGGAGAAGGAGAACACGTCGCCCCTCACGGGAAACCCCAGCTCAAAGTTCAGATCCATGCCCGGAGAGTGCCCCGCGGAGTTTGTCACTCTCAGCAACCCCAACTCCTTGTACAGGAACATTCTGGAGAGGGAGAAGGAGCTGCAGCAGCTGGGAATAACAGAATACCTGAGAAAAAATATGCCTCAGCTTCAGCCTGCTGTAGACATGCAGGTCCCAGGGCACCAGGAGGAGGTGAAACTAATGGAGACAATTATGTACTCAAGACCACACAAGGTCATGCTTGAGCAAACAAAAAACGAGTACTTTGAACTCAAAGCTAACCTGCATACTGAACCAGACTATTTGGAAGTTCTGGAGCATCAAACTGCATTTAACTGAGCTTATGAAGTTATAATAAATATATATACATAAAATGTTTGATCTAAGTGCCTTGTCCTTTTTGCCCTCTTGTACTTGCCACAGTGTAAAATATAAATATAGATATATGATGGGCACATCTCTTAAATTGTAGCACAGAATGTAATTGGTTGATTCTTTTGTTATGTTTCATCTGTTGACAGCCATGTTATGTAGCTGGTAAAAGGTGTCATTATTTATGGCCAAATATAACTTAACCGCTTAATCTCCACAGGACCACTGAGACGTCATTTGAAATATAACATCATCTTCAAAGATTCAGTTTGCTGTGGCCAAAACAAAACCCGAACCTAACGCGAGATGAGCGTGTGCTGTCTAGGGTTGAGTTCAGGATTAGGGTTAAGGGGAACACACCATTCACACACAGACTGTTAGATGAAAACTACAGAGCTTCATTTAAACAGCATCAGCTTCTGCTTTATGAAAATACCCTAAACCCCAACCCTAATACGAACCCTGTTGGATGTTTAAGAGGTTAAAACTCACAGTCTGTTGAACAGACCTGTGTTGAAACCAACTTTTTTTGTTTTTTTTAAATGATTAATTACATCTCTGCTGTGTTACTGCAGCCAAATGAATCGATCCACATAGCACCCTCCCCATCCCCCTCACGCTCCAACATCCCGACGGAATAAAGCAGATGTTTGGGAAGAAGTGAGTGAATTTCAATCATCACTTGACCCAGAAATGCTGTTTAATCAGTTTACCCTGACTCTGGGTATGACCTGATTACATCCTCTGTCAACATAAGCCAGCTGGATTGCCGCAACCAGAATGCTCATTGTGCCGAAGAGTCAGCAAATTGCCAACATGTACATAAAAATATATATATATATATATATATATATATATATATAAAAAAAAAAAATACAGGGATAGGAGTGCAGTTTGAAAGCTATCCTTCTGTCAGTTAATTGACACGACATAGGAACTTTATTTATTTTTGTACAAGCTACGTCTTTATTTCTTGAGTCAGTAAGTAGAGCACTTCAAGTAAAGTATATACACCACTGTAATGTTGTAAAAATGCATTGCACTAATCAAATGCCATAAGATGGTGCATGACAATCAGAGTCCTGCTGAAATTTGTTTTGTTTTGTTGTTTTTTTTTTTAAGCTTTTGATGAAAAAGCCACTAATGTGGAATATCATTGATCTGTGTGTGTCTGAGTGTCTGTGTGTGAGACGTGTGCCACTATTTTCTGTCTGACAACAGCATTTGGGAACATTGTTCGTTCCTCGTGCTGACATTTATTAACTTCCTGGAACATAACATTGCCCGAAAGCGAGCGAAGGTCCAGTTTTCCACAGACAGCCTGATAGAAAACAGACTCCAGCCGACTTCTCTCTGTTTCCCAGCTCACATTATAAACAGCTGACGAGTTGGCGAGTGACATGTGCAATGTAGACATTGTCGTTATTCTGCATTTATACTGTTTGCTCTTCATACTCTTGGAAACTCAACATTTGGAACGGTTCATGTAAGCACACACTCTGTAGCTTTTCTACTTAACTAGAGTTAATTATTTATTCTGTATATTTTGTATATACTTATGTTCCATTATATCTATTGTTTTTTTGTGTGCCTTCAGTGCTGTACAGACTGTAAACAGAACTTGTAATTGAAAGAGGAAATAAAGAATTGCAGTATACATATGGTTTGTAAGTAATTTATGGCTAACTCATGTATACATCCAGCCTGTTTTACCTTCAAGATAAAAGAATTCAAAGCTGCTGCTTCTCAACACCGCACCCTATATGCGCTAATTGCCACACCAGGCACTCGAAAAAGACATTTTCTCTCATTGTGCTATCAGTCCTGCACAGCATACGTGCGAGGATGTACTTGTGTAAACAACATTTGGGTTTTTTTTTTCCAGCTATGTGAATAATTTACCCCCCCGCAATGGCTCAGACCTTGTCCTTAATCACACAACAGTGGCGGCAGGCTTTTTGTCCAGCCATGCTCTACTGCATTACTTTTTTTTTTTCTTTCCACTTGGGGAAACAGTGGATCTTCTGTAATTCCTCTACTTTCTATCATAACTGATGTATCCGACACTGCTTTCCAAGAATACACACGTAACACAGACTGCCACTGACATCTAAATACATAAACTCTGTATGCACGCACATCATTTAAGGTATGAAAACTCTCAGAGGCACACACAGACATGCACACAGCAGGGAAGACAAATGATCTTCTGCTGCTTGATCCTATGAGACTCATAAGCAATATGCTCCTCTAAAGGTGAGACATTAGCAAAGTGCAAAACTGTGTGCAGGATGCTTTATTTCAGGGGACGACTTCAAATAAGTGAATCCAGTCATGTGAGTAAAGTTCACCAAGGAACCAGTAACACAATGGAATAGTTAGTAGGCGAGGTAAACAAAACAAAATCTCAAACACATTTTACATTGTAAAATGGTCAGCGAAATTCTTCTTTGTGTCAGTGTAAAGAACTTTAAAAACACATTTAATCCCTGAGATTATTTTAACATAAGAAATAGAAGCGCAATGTCAACAATACAGTTTTTCTATGGGGTAAAGAAATGCTGTTGAAGTCTATCTGTATGATTCTTTGGGCTTAAATTGTAAAAAGTAAATGTGTACAATGACAGAAAAAGTTCTAGTATTTCATTGCCCAGATTGTAAAGCTGCAAAATTTATGACAAAGCAGTTAAAAGCCCAAAATTTATGCCCATCTTCACATTTTCTAAAGCTGCCCAGTGGGCTAGAATGGAGCAGGCTGATCCCGGCCCCCAGGCCTTATGTTTAACACCCCTGTTTTACACTCTACAGGCAGAGTAAAATTAAAGTATTCAAAGTCTTCTGTAATTTACCCAGGACCCAGGATATTGCAGTATACCAAAAAAAAAAGAAACCTAGAAAAATACGGAGTATTTTAAAGAGAACACTGAGCAGAACAACGACTCAGTTTCAAACATTTGTTTCAATAAATGTTTTACGTATCCTGTATAACATAACATCTTCCTCTGAGACTCTGTGCATTCAAGAACAACAATATGTGGAAAACCTTACATCACAATCAGGTTCCTCCCAGTGTAGGTGATGAGAGGACTTTTTGCTGCACTTAGCTGCATAAATTTGCACAATAATGATGAAAATGGTGGTACATTAGGGCTAAGTACCTCTTGCATCAGTATAAGCTAACCTAGCTCTAATGACTGTGGATGTTCATGTTTAGATGGAACGCCTGCGAAGTAACACTGCTGTTCACACACCAAGTGTAATCACATGTAACGCAATTATGTGGAAGCGCAAACAATGAAGCCAGCTGTCGGACTCGGAATAAGGCTGGAAAATGGAACGGGAAGCAGTGGTAAAAGTTAAACATGAAATGCATTATTTACAGGCTTACACACATAAAGCACACATAGGCTAGACTCGTGGAGGCAAACAAACACAGACCTGAACTTGAATAATACACCAGTAACCAGCTGTGACTATTTGCAGTTCATTTTGAACAGTGCATATGTTTGTTTTGCATCACAGCCGGAAAAGAATAACATCTTGTGACCTCAGATGCAGATAATACACCAAATATCACTGTGTGAGTGCAATATTAGTATTTGTGTTCATCCATTAACACAGCTCAGTTAGGTGGTCTTACCGGAGTGTCCAACGTCTCATTTGTAGCGCAGATGATGTATTAGTTTTATTAGCAAAATGTTTCTAAGAGAGGCTTGAAAAATCCATATCATCTCACCCAGTTATTATTTATAAAACGGTCGATCTGTTACTTCGTGCCTCCAACCACAAGTCATTAATATTCATATCTGAGAGCACAACAACAGAACATCTCTTCTGGGCAACAATATCGATCGCTCTTCTGCATCCAAGAGATTCACCAGGTTCTTTGTAGTGAACACCAGTCAATTAATGCCTCACATATTACATTATTCATCCTGCAGGGCTTTCTTGCCTTTAATTCCTACTGACATTTAATGAACAGTAAGTGGCAGATATACGGAACTATCACACAGTTGGATATAATTGCTAGAGGACCAAAATGGTTTTAAAAAGCGAGAGGTGAAAGGATATAGGATATAGGAGAAATTAGCTCCTGTTCCTCAGGGGTGGAAAACGTACTGAGAAACTATGCAATAATTCAATGAAGGCACATGCATTTAAATGTTAAATATCAAAATTGAGCATAAATTGTTTTAGGTGCAAAACAACTTATGAATCTGGTTATCATTTGAAGGTAAATGTGAAGATGTTAAGTACTGTATAAAAAAGATTAAAAAAGCAATACAGTGTACAAGTCAAAGACGTGCTTTTTTTAAACAATATAATAGTTTACTGTTCTTTTTAAAATAGAACTTAATACCATAAATAGCAATGCCATTGAGGAAAAAAATTAAAAGCATGCTAATGTGGGAATGTAAATTTATTCGTGAAGGTTATTTCAGTTGATTTGCGATTTGTCTCTGTTGGGGAAAGGCAATTTATTTTGCAGCGCTTGCATGTCTAAGAATTATGTTAAGGTTTAGTTATCAATGGAGCACCATGACTGAGCCTTCTGTAATAAATTAATCACTTTGAGGCAGCATTTATCTTGGGGGTATTTGTTAAAATGTTGAACAAATCAGATGTCTCATAATAGTGCAAGGAGTAGAGCACTGAGACAAAAGCTGGTAGCCTGACATAGTTCATCTGTGCTCTCTCACATCATTGAATACCTTTTCACTATGGCAAATGTCTTTATACTGTATGTGTAAACAATGCCCTTATCTAATTTAAATTACCACATTTAAGTTATTTTGTGTTGTTTTGATCACTTTCCTTAACTTCTATGCACTTTTTTCATAAATGTCTACAATATCAAGTGGAAAAGCCATTCATTTACTAGTATTGTGATTTTTCTATAATTATTTATTGAGACTTTAGCCAAGAACAATGTTTTCACATGCCACTGTGTTGTAGCGATGAGTGACTTTTAGCCACTAATCATTTTTAAGGTTGTTTATAGTGTTTCTATAATTGTGCGGTGTATAGGGCACAAGAACTAACATCTGTCTGTTAACACATCAGGTAACTATGTATCGAGAGAAGTAAACTTAACCTCATCTGCCAAGTTACTGTTGAGTTATTATTGCCAAAACACTTCACATTCCCCATGAGGATTGCTGGAGCAGCTCCTGCACTGAAATGCTGTACTTTCCTACATAGCTCCGCTGGGACTGCAGGTCTTGGTCGGACAGTAGGACAATCAATTTTCCTGATGAAGTAACTATGTATTGAGAGAAGTAATCTTGATATTGTTTGCCATATATAGTAACAATTTCTGTGTATATTTATTGAAAATGTTAATGATTTATTGTTAAAATTATTTATCAAAGAAGTTGTGTTACAGCAGCCAAAACAACTTAAACGACTAAAATAAATACAATATCACAGAATATAGCTAGGTCAAAAAATATACCAAAGAAAGGGTTCATATAAAATCAAAATTATAAATGAAAAAAAGAGCTCAATAAAGTAAAATCTAAATATGATAAATCTAACAAGAGTGTGTGTATTGTGTTAGAAAACATTTTCTGTAAAAAGCATCAGGAATCCGAACAGTGTGCTGATTTTTACTGGATTCTAACATCAACAGCAATGGCAGAGCCCCTCAGTAAGTAATATAGAGATGTTTAGGCAACAAAAATGTTGTTTCACAGTATTGTCTGGGACTACACCACTTTTCAGTCATAGCTATTTACATTCCTCTACATTTTATCTTACCACTCAAGTTAACATCCCAGTCCACTCACACAGTCCTGAAGCTATGCACACTCAAACTGTGGTCCAGGAAGTGCGAGTATGGCAACGTCTTGCTGTGATACTCTATGATGCACTAGACTGTGTTCCCTCTGAGTTTTAATCTGCCTACTCAGTTATTATTGGCCAAACACTTCACATTCCCTATGATGATTGCTGGAACAGCTCCTGCACTGAAACCCTGTCCTTTCCTCAATAGCTCCACTGGGATTGCAGGCCTTGCTCTGGGCAGTAGAACTGTCAGCACAGTCAGCTAGTGAGGATTCTCCATTACCAAGAATATAATGAGAAAAACACCCACTAGTAAATACTATACATGTAAGCAATACATGTAAACAATCCAGCAGGGATAAAGTTATTTTTATGATTTTTTTTATGTTTAAGAAGTTCATGCAATGTGTTACATACTCAAAGTAAATTATTTTAACTCAAGTATTATTTTTATTATTATTTGCTCTTGCCTCTTGAAGGGACCTTTTTTTTATTTAAAATCAACTGGGAAACAGTCTTTCATGAAGTACAGTACATTCAAAGTACAGCCATTATTATTGTGGAAAATCCAGAAAGTTTGTATGGAAATTTAGCTGCCAATACTTTGCTGTGATTTATTGGTGAATTGTTTGAATAGTAAATACACTTGACTTTAGGTGCATTAAAATTCTCCTCATAACGTCTCTATCATTTGGTTTGAGTCCACATGTGGTCTTTTTAATTAATGCCCCAAGATTTAGAATGAAGCCCATGTCTATCGATCCACACAACCATCCATTTTCTGTACCCACTCTTTGCTTGTCAGGGTCGTGACAGGGGGCCAGAGTCTATCCCAGCATGCACTAGGGTAATGGAAGGCAGACGTGCGTGAAATGCACTTGTTTATGTAAAGTGATAGAGACTGCGAATGTTGGAGCAGAAAGATTTGTCCATTAAAATGTCAATTGATGCTGTAATTACTGCCAGGTGATGCATTCAGTATTCAATAAACATTACTGGCACGGCTGAAAAACATATTCAGAAATCAAAAACTCTAAAGTTGAAAAAGCAGATATAAAAGGGAATGCGTTAAATGCACTGTGGTGACATTAATACCAATCAAGTGTCCACATGCTGTATTTAGTAGCCCCAATCATGAATGAAACCCCATAATAAGGGATGACTTTGTCTTTGCAATTCCTGATTGTTCTGTACTCTGTTGCAGAGCTTTTCCCTGGGGGTGATCTTATGATGCTGCCTGCCAAGCAGAGCAGCTTGCTATGAAGCTATGGACATTGAACCACTATCCTGTTGTTCACTTGGCACACAGTTTAAACACTCCGGTGACCCAATTTTGCATGAAGTATTGAGTCATGGGATGCATTGTATTAAATCTTTTGTTGTGGGCAGCCTCTCAGGTAAAGAGGATAAAAATGTATATGAAAAGAGAACTCGCTCAAACCAAACACCAAAACCATACACTGACAATATATTTTCAAATTAACTGGGTCTGTTTTGCTGTTTGTTTGTTGCAGAGGACTGTTTCTTGCTGTGTGGAAACAATGGTTTCCCTACCACCCATAACCTCAATAGAAAGCAATGCAGTGCAGCACTGAAAGACAATAACTTTCAAGGGCCTCATTTCATCCAAACATGGGGGGGAAAGTCTCATAACCTTGTTTCACATTTATTTCTAGTATTTTTCTCGTAATGCAAATGCCAGAGCTGTATATTTTAGCATTTTCTCCAGTATTCTGGGAAATGTAGTCACCATGTCAACTAGTAACCAACAAATCTGAGAGAAAGTAGAGGCCTGAAAAAAGTAAATTGCGACACTTCATCACCTAATAGCTCTTGGAATGTGCTGCACATCCCAGATTGATGATATGTAAGAGTAAACGTATCTAAGGGTGGATTTTCTACTTTTAATGGATTGTGTGCAGGATTTTATTAGGCATCACATAACGCAGCAAAGCAAAATAAAAAAAAATAAAAAAAACGAGAGAGAGATGGAAAGTAGTAATGGAAGAAAATGTACCGTGTGACCAATTGATGGATTAAATGGTGGGTGACGTTGGGACAAGAACAGAAATATATAGTGTTTTATGAGCATTGATTTGTTCTCTTCTCTTGAAAGGACCTTTTTCATTTTAAATCAATTGGGAAACGGTCTTTCATGAAGTACAGTACATTCAAAGTACAGCCATTATCTCTTATTGATTAGGCTCTGTAAATTCTTACAGATCTTTAAAGAGGTGGTGTAGATTGATTGGACTGTACTGTGTTAGATTCTTAGGCTACAAAAATATCCTTTACTTTATAAATATTTTTTTTATTATCATGCTTCTTTTTTATGATACAACTTAAAAGTAGCAGTGAATAAATCAAATACACACTTATTTTTTTACTCATTAAAAATGTACAAATGAATGTTAATTACATTGACTTTTTAATTTGTTTGGGAATGTATCATATATGTGTGGGTGAATGTAAAGAAACTGTATTTTAAATATACACATGTGTTCAAAATTTAAGCTACCTGATAAGTCCCCATTTTTTTCTTTAAGTGTTGTAACACATTTTACCTTTTGAGGACTTTTGTGCTTTTTGTTGTTTATAAGAAAAAAGCTCAGACAGCAACATTGCAAGCACTATGCCAATATCAAGGATTTTGTAAGGGAACAGAACAGAACAGAATAGAATAGAACAGAAATATTCTTCATTGTCCCTCATTGGGAAAATTCAGGTGTTCAAGGAGCAAAGTGACAGGCAGATGGAGCATGCAAATTCACACAAAAGTAAAGAATATAAAATAAAAACAAGAAATAAGAGACTGTACAGTGCAAATTTACAACAAAAGAAAACAAATACAGTTATTAAGAAATGTATTCAAAAAATGTGTTCAGCTGGCAGCAGTCCACAAAGTCCTGAATCTACTGTCTGCACTCCAAGTTTGCCTTACCTTTGATGAGGCTAACTATGGCAGAGACATCAGAGAACTTTTGTAGATGGCATCCTGGGTAGTTGATGGAGAAATCTGCAGTTTTACACTGCATTGGGACAGGTGGTGGTCCACTCCTGACGGCTCCAGCTTGTCCGAAGTCTGGGCTGGATGATATTAAAAGCACTGAAGAAATCAAAGATCACAATCCTCACAGTGCTTTCAGGTTTCTCCAGATGGATCAGAGCTTGGTGCAGGACGTAGATGATGGCATCATCATCTACCTGATGCCAACTTGCCTGAATCCAGGCTGGTAAACAGCAGCAGATTTAATGAAGACCTCACCAGGGAGTGGGGATGTTTGACGAACAAGCCTCTTGAGGGTCTTCGTCAGAAGTGAGGTCAGTGCTACCGGCCTGTAGCTGCTATAGTCCTTCGAATGTGTTGGTCTTATGTTGAACATGTATTCCATGATGCTAAACAGTTGGTTTGTGTAGCATTGCAGCAGCCTAAAGCTGATGCCATCCGGACCTGCAGCCTTTCACACCTTGATCTTTTGCAGCTCGTTACTCACCTGAAGTGCTGAGAGATGGGATGATGGTGAAGGAAGAAGGCTTTGGGATGAAGTCTTTTGAAGCAGAGGGGGTGGGTGATTGCTGAGGGCTGAGAGGTTTGAAGTTGTGGGGGAAAAAAAACAGGCACTGGTCAAAGGTAGGGGGGTTTGCAGCAGAGGTGATTAGGCTGCCGAAACAGGCTGCCTGCTGACGCGATGCTGTAATTTGTATATTTGGTTTCAAATTATGTTTTCAGTGGCTTTAACCATGATCTCTCACTTTAACCGATAGACATCCAACAATATGTTTATAATCTTTGGTTCTAAAGTCTTGCGTTTAGCACTACACCCACTGCCATCAGGGTTTTTGAACAAGTTGTCTAACACTATGTATGCATCTTTCTAACCAGGCTTACTAGCCTGTATGCATAGACACTAGCTAGTTAATGCTAAGTGGTGAACAAATACTCGATTTTCACTTGTCAAAACCAATGCACGAGTGGTACAGTTAAATTTGTCCCAGATGGTACTTACATCAAAAATACAGCTGAGAGGGCCAGTTTGGTAACTAACTACCCAATGTGACACCTAGCCTACAGCTAGTAGGCTAAAAAAGATTATAAAGAGTATGACTTTTTTTTTCTTCTTGCAATGCTGCAAAGATAGTTCCAAGAGAGACCTGGAAATAATGAGATTTTTAATCTCAATGATATTTTTACCTGGATAAATAAAGGACTAATAAAAAAATAAAAATAAATTCTGCTCTGAAGTCGGAAATTTTAACATGGGAGTCTATGGGCATTGGCTCACTTTTGGAGCCAGCCTCGAGTGGCCACTAGAAGAACTGAAGTTTCTGGCACTTCTGCACTGGCTTCACTTTTACGCTATGTAGCTGGCAATTGCTTCAAACATTAAGAACTAAAGTAAATCAGTAAAAATTAAAAGTTGCTAATGATTCTGGTTGTATTAGAGGAATTGCTGAAGAATTATGAATGCTTATGAGTAAAAAGCACTGATTGTACAGTTAAAAGCTTAATATATAATCCAGTGCATAGATGCAAGTGTGGCATCTCTCTCTCTCTTTGCCCTTTCTTTCCTGGTTCTTGTCATTTTAAGGTACTTAAATTTAGTTTGATGTCTCAGATCTAAAATCCTCTGAGCTGTGGCAAATTTCATGTTTATGTAGGACCCTGAGGCATTCCAGTATGACTTACGCCTGAATATCTGAGGTCATCAGACGCAGATGTTAAAACAGATCCAAATACTGTGACTGCTTCTATTCATAGCGATATATCAAGTTTACTACTGCACACCATCAGTGCAAATTCAAGTTTTTATGCACAAGAATACATAAATTCTCCCTTCAACGTTTCTTTCGTCTTTGCTCTTACATATGTGTATATGTTCATTCTGCCCAGTTGGCAAGTTGCCACAAGCCGAAAATGAACTGAGCCACAGATGTAACACATGTGAGAGTCCACATATGACCCTGTCTATGCAGCACCATGAGGAAAAAAAAACACTCTAAAAAGAAAAGGTCAGTGAACCTTATCCCTGGTGTGGGTTGTTCCCTCTGTATGGATTCAATAAAGTGGACTTCACAGGCAGAGGAAAACCTCATTCATGCAAATGTAATATGTATGCTGCGTGTTTGCATGTCCCATAAGAGAATGCTGCCGGGTTTGTCTTGGAAACACGGCTCGAGCTCGTTGAGCATGAAGCGAAGACAGGCCTGATAGGACTGACTGCGACACAGCAGACAGAGAGAGAGAGTAATACCCTCAGAGACAGAGAGAGAGTCACAAGTCACACTTGTGCTCGCCGCATTAGAACAAATTTCCTCATGTGATCACACTGCAGAAATATGAGATGGTGGCCCAAAGTGTTTCTAATAATATTATAAGCTAATGATCCATTTCGGAAAAAAAAAAAGGGCCTTGCCCGGCCCACTTGGAACATCGAACAGGATCACTGATGGGCTTTCACGGCTTGAGAAGACATGCAGTCAGAGCAGCAAAAGCCATCGTTTCCTTCCTCCACTGAATGATGGTGCAATTAAATGTTTCATAGTGTGCCAACGTCAGTGCTACCACTGCAGTGGCTTCCAGCTATCTTGTTCTTTTTCCTCAAAGAGCTGTCATGCAAAGCACAAAGAGATGAGATGTAAGTCTATTTCCTATTTCTCCCTATTCTGTTTTCTTCTGTTTGCCTAGTTTTAACTTTGTCTAACTTTCTCTCCTTTGTGTCTGCCGTGGAAAAAGCACAATTAAGTCAAACAGAGGAGGAGACTTTAAACCTTGGTCCATGGAATTATCCCAATCTCAGTTTGCCGAAATCTTTCCCCTCTTTGCTTCTTTTTGTCTCGTGCGCTCCATAAGGTGTGGATGTAAGACCAGTCTAGTGAAAACCTGTTGTGAAACAAATGCATTATCAATCAGGATGCTTTTCCCCCCCATCACAACATAATGAATTCAAGAGTGCTGAAAAACACCAGCACTTGAAATAACAGTGCTGAAAAGATCCCAGTTTTTCGCCTTTGTTCCTTTGAAGAATTCTGAGAGAAGAAGGTAAGCAGTCAGAGAGTCTGTGATCAAAAGCGGATAGTTAGATAACGTGGCAAGACAAAAAAAGGAGGTAAAAATACATCTTGAAATGTACAAATTTGTTGGGATAAACAAGACGAATGCAATTACAGAAGACAATGTATGAAAACATCTGGACCTCTACTACAAGTGTGATTAAGCATGTAGTGTTTAACTATAAATTTATGCTCATTATATCTACATGAACATCAATCTTAGGCCTTAAACACTCACTGCTCAAACGCGCCAAAGGGCAAAGCAAGTGCTTGTTGACCTGCGTTAAACATATGCTACATATACTTAAAGACAAGGTGCGTGAAGGGCCATGAGCTTTAACCATGTTGCTATTGTACACATATGTAAAGTCAAGAGTAACACGGTAGTGCTTTTGGGACTCAAAACGACCAAATATACATACTTACCCTTTGACTGTACATTAAGAAAGCGTTTAATTAGGAGTTATCACAATACTAACATTAACTTGGTTTTAAAAATTGACAGTGCTTCAACATAAGCAAAAGTTGTTTTTTTTAACAGAAAGAAGACAATGTAGATAAAAATATCTTAAAAGGGTTTAGACAGGACACACAGATGGGCAATTAAGAGACTGCTAAGGCTTTGCAGCTGAATGACAACTTGCAGCTGCACAGCTGGATAACTACATTATCACTTCAAGGGAAATCCAAGTTGTTCCCAAATTTAAATGTAAAAAAAAGTGTTTGTGTTTGTTGGTTTCTCTGTTCCACTATTTCCACTATTATGTGACCATAAAGACCAGGGGCTTAGGTGGATTCACTTCCAAAGCTGTTTTATTGAAAACATTTTCTTATGTACTAACCTGCCAAATATAACCATGATTCTATCATTTACATCAACACCATTGTTGCATCCATTTTTTAACTTGCATCATGTTAATAGTCAATGTTGCCAAGGCTCATCGTACCAAGTGGCAAGCAGAGCTAGGCCTAAAAAACAAAACTACGTGTGAAATGCAAAGAAATTAAATGCAGTTCCCTCAACCACCACTTGAGGTTGTCTCCCAAAGTCAGTCAATCCTCAGCCCAAATAAACGTGTTTAAAAGCTGTTACAAATAAATGTTTTTTAACTCAGATTTTACAGTCGTGCTATCACTAACCATGCGATGCTAACTTGTCCAACATGTTGGACGTGATAAAATTAAGTGAATAAGACTCCAGTCACAAAGACCTAGAGATTGCTAGTGGAGTCTTCGATTAACTGACAGCCAATGGTCTCTGGGGAGAAACGAACATTCCCCAACTAGTTGGGGAAAACCTCCATTGGATAGCTTTGGTCACTAGCACATTGCAGCAGTTGCCCATAGTAGCATGGGAGACCCCAAATGACTGGTAAACACTGGGTGTGGGTCTCAATCAGCCAGAGTTTCGGGTGAGCTCATTTTGAAACCTGGCCACACCTTATCGTGCGAATTCCTGAGGTCAAATGGCCCAGGATGTGAGTGGGCGTTAAGGCGTCTGGGGAGAGAACTCACTGCTGAGTCTTGTCCTGTGGAGGTGGCTCTTCTGTGTTGTGCCATGTGCTTGTGAAGTGGCTGTTTGGTCTCTCCAATGTAGAGGTCTGAGCATTCCTCGCTTCACTGTACAGCATACACCACATTGTTAAGTTTGTGTTTTGGCGTTTTGTCTTTCGGGTGAACCAGTTTTTGTCTGAGCGTGTTGCTGGGTCTGAAATGCACCGGGATGTCATGCTTGGAGAAAACCCTCCTGAGTTTTTCTGATACACCGGCTACATAGGGGATGACAATGTTGTTGCGTCTGTTCTTCTTATCCTCCCTCGCTGGTGTCTGGTCTTCTTTTCTGTGCCTCTTTGCTGACTTTAAGAACGCCCATTTAGGATAGCCGCACGTTTTGAGTGCTTCCTTTACATGTGTGTGTTCCTTCTTTTTTCCTTCAGGCTTAGAGGGAACATGTTCTGCCCGGTGGTGTAGGGTCCTGATTACTCCAAGTTTGTGTTCCAGAGGGTGATGGGAGTCGAACAGGAGGTACTGGTCCGTGTGTGTGGGCTTCCGGTAAACTTCGATGTTGAGTTTGCCATTCTCTTCAATGTGCACGGCGCAGTCCAGGAAAGGCAAACAGTTATCCTTTGTGTCTTCCCTAGTGAACTTGATGTTTTTATCCACAGCGTTAATGTGTGCAGTGAAGGATTCCACTTCTTGTGTCTTGATTTTGACCCAGGTGTCGTCTACATATCTGTACCAGTGGCTGGGTACTCTCCCTTTGAAAGAGCCAAGAGCCTTCCTTTCCACTTCCTCCATGTACAGGTTGGCTACAATAGGTGACACGGGGGAGCCCATGGCACAGCCATGTTTTTGTCTGTAGAAGCCTTCATTGTATTTGAAATATGTAGTGGTGAGGCAGAGGTCTAACAGTGTGCAAATCTGATCGGGTGTGAAGTTGGTCCTGTCTTCCAAGGAGCTGTCTTCTTGTAGTCGTTTTCTGACAGTCTCCACGGCCTCCGTGGTGGGTATGCAAGTGAAGAGAGAGACTACATCAAAGGACACCATGGTTTCATCTGGATCCAGGGTACGTTTCTGGACCTTGTCGGTGAAGTCGGTGGAGTTCTTGATGTGGTGTTGGGTGTTCCCCACGAGAGGAGCAAGGATGGTAGCAAGGTGTTTTGCAATGTTATAAGTGGCTGAGTTTATGCTGCTGACTATGGGTCTGAGTGGGACAGCTTCCTTGTGGATTTTAGGAAGTCCATAAATGCAGGGTATGGCATCCCCTGGGTAAAGGCGGTGATATGTAAGGCGGTCAATGATTTTGTCCTTTTCAAATTCTTGAAGGCAAGCTATAACTTACTTTTTGTAGCTGCTTGTGGGGTCTCGCTTTAAGGCTTCGTAGGTATTGTTGTCACTGAGGAGAGTAGTGATCTTTGTATGGTAATCTGTAGTGTTTAGGACCACGGTGCATCTTCCCTTATCAGCTGGTAAAACAGTGATGTCCTTGCTCAGGGAAGCGACGGCCTTCTTTTCCTGTATTAGGAAAAGTGTGACACTAACAGGAAATTGAGACAATTAACTTTCAAACTAAAAGTTATGCCTTTTGAATCATGTTAGCTGCAGTGTGGAGGCACGACTTGTGGTTAACTGCACCATCAACCCATACAAGAAATTTATGCTCCACTTTTGGTAACAATTTTAGCAATTTAGATAGATATCTGCTATTAGTGCTAACTGAAAACAATGATTGATGCAATAGTTTGTCACTGGCAGGGATAGTGTTAAAAAAAATCATGGCACCCTTATGGAGATGACCATGATCTACGCTTAAAGTCTTTAAAACAGAAGTTCAGAATAATGTTGTTTTGTTGACTGATGCTGTGGTGGCTACATCCATCTTTTATATACAGCCTATTACACTCAGTACTTTGGTATGACAGTAACATTCATAAAGCCTGACCTGGTGATGATGCCAAAAGAAAAACTGAAGAAAACATCATTAACAATTTGCCCTCTGGGAAACATGAATTTAATGGTTATCAATCAAGTTGGCTTGTTAGCCTCAAAATCCCAAATGCTGTGTTGCTAATAGAGAATGAGTGAAACATTGGGGTATGGTATTTTTTTTGTGTGCCAACATCACTGTCTTGGGTTCCCAAGACTTGGGTAAACCCTGGTTTATATTTGAAAAAATGCGAAAATAATTGAAATCTAATATAGCACCAGAAACACGGTAACTAGATCTGTTAAAACAGCCATAAAACAATCAACAATGTACCAAATAAGCAATGAAAAAACCTGATCCAAACTCCATCCACCAACATGAATCAGATGTGACTCACTGACTACACCCCCCATACGTCTGGAGTTCCCTACTGTCTCAGCGTTAGAGACCCACTTCTACTGAGTGTTTGGGGCTTAAGGCCACCCCCCGGTGAAATCATTAATTCCCTGAAGACTTTTATGTGGATTTCTGAAGCCTCTTATTTGGAATTATAGCCTGTCCTTAATCTTATGGATTTAAGACAAGCAGATTGCTCTCGAAGAAAAGGAAAATACTGCACATTGTAAGGAAAATGCATTTCAGGATGATTCCTTTTATGAAGCCTCTAGAAAACATCGTCCTATTTTAAGTTATTTTGACTCTTTTTTCATGAAAAAGGAAGCAGTGCTCATACATGAAATCTGCTAGACCAATCTATCCCAGCTTTCACCTACCATCTTTGAACTTGAATCACTTTCATCTCTTAACTTAAGGAGTGCAAATTTAGCATGCCTCTCCCATGAACTGCAGGATTTCTTTCTTTCTTTCTTTCTTTCTTTCTTTCTTTCTTTCTTTCTTTCTTTCTTTCTTTCTTTCTTTTTTTTGCAAGGTTTTAAATCCATACAAGAACATTTGAGCATCCTTGGCTTTGGGCTGCATGTGTTCCTGCTGTTGTATTCTTGACGCTAGAAGTCAAAACAATTAAGTCACCCTTCACCCATAGGCTTGCGCAATATAGGGGCTGCAAGAGCTGAGAGAGGAGGCAAATTTAAACGCACGCATGCATATTTTCACACACATAAGGCACAAAGGCACATTTTGTAGCCTTTTTGTTTTTTCATGAAGATCTGGAACATATTAAATATTTATTCCTGCTGTGGTTTTAGAATCCATGTTGGGGTTGGTTTAAAACAAACCCTCATTAGCGATTGTTTTAAGCGTATGTATGTATATATACAGTGGGGCAAAAAAGTATTTAGTCAGCCACCGATTGTGCAAGTTCCCCCACCTAAAATGATGACAGAGGTCAGTAATTTGCACCAGAGGTACACTTCAACTGTGAGAGACAGAATGTGAAAAAAAAATCCATGAATTCACATGGTAGGATTTGTAAAGAATTTATTCGTAAATTAGGGTGGAAAATAAGTATTTGGTCACCTCAAACAAGGAAAATCTCTGGCTCTCACAGACCTGTAACGTCTTCTGTAAGAAGCTTTTCTGTCCCCCACTCGTTACCTGTATGAATGGCACCTGTTTGAACTCATCATCTGTATAAAAGACACCTGTCCACAGCCTCAAACAGTCAGACTCCAAACTCCGCCATGGCCAAGACCAAAGAGCTTTCGAAGGACACCAGGAAAAGTATTGTAGACCTGCACCAGACTGGGAAGAGTGAATCTACAATAGGCAAGCAGCTTGGTGTGAAAAAATCAACTGTGGGAGCAATCATCAGAAAATGGAAGACATACAAGACCACTGATAATCTCCCTCGATCTGGGGCTCCACGCAAGATCTCATCCCGTGGGGTCAAAATGATCATGAGAACGGTGAGCAAAGCTCCCAGAACCACACGGGGGGACCTGGTGAATGACCTGCAGAGAGCTGGGACCAAAGTAACAAAGGTCACCATCAGTAACACACTACAACGGCAGGGAATCAAATCCCGCAGTGCCAGACGTGTTCCGCTGCTGAAGCCAGTGCATGTCCAGGCCCGTCTGAAGTTTGCCAGAGAGCACATGGATGATACAGCAGAGGATTGGGAGAATATCATGTGGTCAGATGAAACCAAAGTAGAACTTTTTGGTATAAACTCAACTCGTCGTGTTTGGAGGAAGAAGAATACTGAGTTGCATCCCAAGAACACCATACCTACTGTGAAGCATGGGGGTGGAAACATCATGCTATGGGGCTGTTTTTCTGCCAAGGGGACAGGACGACTGATCCGTGTTAAGGACAGAATGAATGGGGCCATGTATCGTGAGATTTTGAGCCAAAACCTCCTTCCATCAGTGAGAACTTTGAAGATGAAACGAGGCTGGGTCTTCCAACATGACAATGATCCAAAACACACCGCCCGGGCAACAAAGGAGTGGCTCCGTAAGAAGCATTTGAAAGTCCTGGAGTGGCCTAGCCAGTCTCCAGACCTCAACCCCATAGAAAATCTGTGGCGGGAGTTGAAAGTCCGTGTTGCTCGGCGACAGCCCCAAAACATCACTGCTCTCGAGAAGATCTGCATGGAGGAATGGGCCAAAATACCAGCTACTGTGTGTGCAAACCTGGTAAAGACCTATAGTAAACGTTTGACCTCTGTTATTGCCAACAAAGGTTATGTTACAAAGTACTGAGTTGTATTTTTGTTATTGACCAAATACTTATTTTCCACCCTGATTTACGAATAAATTCTTTACAAATCCTACCATGTGGATTCATGGATTTTTTTTTCACATTCTGTCTCTCACAGTTGAAGTGTACCTCTGGTGCAAATTACTGACCTCTGTCATCATTTTAGGTGGGGGAACTTGCACAATCGGTGGCTGACTAAATACTTTTTTGCCCCACTGTATATATATATATATATATTTTAAACAGAGCACACTCATGTTCCTTTCTTTTACTACTTCTTTATTTCTCAGGCCTCCAGGGGGTTTCAACATGTAATCAACTACACTGATTGTTGTTCCTACATCTGCAATAAATGTCAGCGTCATCAGGAGAGCAAAGTAAATAGTGAGATGTTGACATGCCTTTAGACTTTGTTTGACAATTAGAGGAGGATACTAAGGAGGTGAGTAGGCTGGCGCAGTAAATTCTGAGCATCAGACACTTACGTTCATGCATTCTGGTGAGTTTTTGATCCACTGCAATTCATTTTTTTCTTTAGTTTTTATGTAAAGTAACCACAAAAGCACAAGACAGTTGAACATATGATGGACTATAATAATAATGGATTGGATTTATATAGCGCTTTTCAAGGCACCCAAAGCGCTTTACAATGCCACTATTCATTCACTCTCACACACTGGTGGAGGCAAGCTACGGTTGTAGCCACAGCTGCCCTGGGGCAGACTGACAGAAGCGAGGCTGCCATATCGTGCCATCGGGCCAACCGCCCCTCTGGCTAACACCAGTAGGTGGTAGGGTAAAGTGTCTTGCCCAATGACACAACGACCAGGACAGAGAGCCCAGGGATCGAACCGGCGACCTTCCGGTTACATTTTTCTATTGACTTTTCTACCTTGGCTGAACAGGCGAAATGGGGGGAAGAGGCCCTTAAAAATGCATTGCTCACTAATCAAAGGAGCTTGCAAAGAAAAGCGTCTGGACTTCTTTAAGTGGCTTGAAGACGTTTCACCTCTCATCCGAGAAGCTTCTTCAGTTCTAAGGTCAAATGGTGGAGAGTCCCAGATATAAACCTAGTGGGAGTAACCCCCCACAGAGGGACAAAAGGACCCCCTGGTGATCCTCTAATCGCCTGAGCCAAGGTGTGAAACTGGGTGTGGGTCCCAATCAGCCAGAGTTTCGGGTGTGTTCATTGTGAAACCTGGCCCCACCTTATCATGCGAATTCCTGAGGGCAGATGGCCCAGGATGTGAGTGGGTGTTAAGGCGTCTGGGAAGGGATCTCAAAACTGGATTATAGATGGCAGAGAGTTGGTGTCGTAAACCCCCGCCTCTGTTCAAAGATGGTCGCTCACAGTGGACATAGATGGCTTCTTTCACTCCTCTTTCAAACCATCTGCCCTCTCTGTCCAAAATGTGAACATTGGCATCCTCGAAAGAGTGTCCTTTATCCTTAAGATGCAGATGGACTGCTGAGTCTTGTCCTGTGGAGGTGGCTCTTCTGTGTTGTGCCATGCGCTTGTGAAGTGGCTGTTTGGTCTCTCCAATGTAGAGGTCTGAGCATTCCTCGCTTCACTGTACAGCATACACCACATTGTTAAGTTTGTGTTTTGGCGTTTTGTCTTTCGGGTGAACCAGTTTTTGTCTGAGCGTGTTGCTGGGTCTGAAATACACTGGGATGTCATGCTTGGAGAAAACTCCTGAGTTTCTCTGATACACCGGCTACATAGGGGATGACAATGTTGTTGCGTCTGTCCTTCTTATCCTCCCTCGCTGGTGTCTGGTCTTCTTTTCTGTGCCTCTTTGCTGACTTTAAGAACGCCCATTTAGGATAGCCGCACGTTTTGAGTGCTTCCTTTACATGTGTGTGTTCCTTCTTTTTTCCTTCAGGCTTAGAGGGAACATGTTCTGCCCGGTGGTGTAGGGTCCTAATTACTCCAAGTTTGTGTTCCAAAGGGTGATGGGAGTCAAAGAGGAGGTACTGGTCCGTGTGTGTGGGCTTCCGGTAAACTTCGATGTTGAGTTTGCCGTTCTCTTCAATGTGCACAGCGCAGTCCAGGAAAGGCAAACAGTTGTCCTTTGTGTCTTCCCTAGTGAACTTGATGTTTTTATCCACAGCGTTAATGTGCGCAGTGAAGGATTCCACTTCATGTGTCTTGATTTTGACCCAGGTGTCGTCTACATATCTGTACCAGTGGCTGGGTACTCTCTCTTTGAAAGAGCCAAGAGCCTTCCTTTCCACTTCCTCCATGTAAAGGTTGGCTACAATAGGTGACACGGGGGAGCCCATGGCACAGCCATGTTTTTGTCTGTAAAAGCCTTCGTTGTACTTGAAATATGTAGTGGTGAGGCAGAGGTCTAACAGTGTGCAGATCTGATCAGGTGTGAAGTTGGTCCTGTCTTCCAAGGAGCTGTCTTCTTGTAGTCCGACAAGGTCCAAAAACTTACCCTGGATCCAGATGAAACCATGGTGTCCTTTGATGTAGTCTCTCTCTTCACTTGCATACCCACCACGGAGGCCGTGGAGACTGTCAGAAAACGACTACAAGAAGACAGCTCCTTGGAAGACAGGACCAACTTCACACCCGATCAGATTTGCACACTGTTAGACCTCTGCCTCACCACTACATATTTCAAATACAACGAAGGCTTCTACAGACAAAAACATGGCTGTGCCATGGGCTCCCCCGTGTCACCTATTGTAGCCAACCTGTACATGGAGGAAGTGGAAAGGAAGGCTCTTGGCTCTTTCAAAGGGAGAGTACCCAGCCACTGGTACAGATATGTGGACGACACCTGGGTCAAAATCAAGACACATGAAGTGGAATCCTTCACTGCGCACATTAACGCTGTGGATAAAGACAACAAGTTCACCAGGGAAGACACAAAGGACAACTGTTTGCCTTTCCTTGACTGCGCTTTGCACATTGAAGAGAACGGAAAACTCAACATCGAAGTTTACCGGAAGCCCACACACACGGACCAGTACCTCCTCTTTGACTCCCATCACCCTTTGGAACACAAACTTGGAGTAATCAGGACCCTACACCACCGGGCAGAACATGTTCCCTCTAAGCCTGAAGGAAAAAAGAAGGAACACACACATGTAAAGGAAGCACTCAAAACGTGCGGCTATCCTAAATGGGCGTTCTTAAAGTCAGCAAAGAGGCACAGAAAAGAAGACCAGACACCAGCGAGGGAGGATAAGAAGGACAGACGCAACAACATTGTCATCCCCTATGTAGCCGGTGTATCAGAAAAACTCAGGAGGGTTTTCTCCAAGCATGACATCCCGGTGCATTTCAGACCCAGCAACACGCTCAGACAAAAACTGGTTCACCCGAAAGACAAAACTCCAAAACACAAACTTAACAATGTGGTGTATGCTGTACAGTGCAGCGAGGAATGCTCAGACCTCTACATTGGAGAGACCAAACAGCCACTTCACAAGCGCATGGCACAACACAGAAGAGCCACCTCCACAGGACAAGACTCAGCAGTCCATCTGCATCTTAAGGATAAAGGACACTCTTTCGAGGATGCCAATGTTCACATTTTAGACAGAGAGGACAGATGGTTTGAAAGAGGAGTGAAAGAAGCCATCTATGTCCACTGTGAGCGACCATCTTTGAACAGAGGCGGGGGTTTACGACACCAACTCTCTGCCATCTATAATCCAGTTTTGAGATCCCTTCCCAGACGCCTTAACGCCCACTCACATCCTGGGCCATCTGCCCTCAGGAATTCGCATGATAAGGTGTGGCCAGGTTTCACAATGAACACACCCGAAACTCTGGCTGATTGGGACCCACACCCAGTTACACACCTTGGCTCAGGCGATTAGAGGATCATCAGGGGGTCCTTTTGTCCCTCTGTGGGGGGTTTCTCCCACTAGGTTTATATCTGGGACTCTCCACCATTTGACCTTAGAACTGAAGAAGCTTCTCGGATGAGAGGTGAAACATCTTCAAGCAACTTAAAGAAGTCCAGACGCTTTTCTTTGCAAGCTCCTTTGACTACGATGACCTGGATGACTGAGAACCTTCACAGACATTGCTCACTAATATTAAAGAGGAAATAAGGAACGAACTGATGCTCTGTGAACTGCCTTCCTCCCTAGATGCGCTTTTGGCTTTGTGTATGTGGGTGGACGATCAGGTGAGCGCACATCGGAACGCGTGCGTTCGGGGCATGCCCCGCTGGATTTTTGTGGGACCTCTACTGCTGCCCATGGGTCGTGTGACGCCGACACCGGGGATGGGGATGAACCCATGCAGCTTGGGCGCTCACGGCTGTCGCCCGCGGAGCGCCAGCGCCGCCTTGCCTCCAGTGATTGCGTTTATTGCAGCCGTAAAGGCCACTCTGTCTCCTCCTGCCCGACGCTGGCAAAAGGGCGCGCTCACCAGTGATCGTGAGGGTGCTGGTGGGCGATCTGTCGAGTGAAAGCCCTCTCCCCAGACTTCTTTTGCCGGCTACACTGTGTGTTCGGACTGTTTCTCATTCTCTCTCCGTTCTCATTGACTCTGGGACTGAGCAGAACTTTATTGACACCTCACTCGCCGCCAAACTGAACATCGCCTTGGAGCCTCTGTCACGCCCTCTCCGCGTTCACGCACTATCGGGTCAGCGCCTGCCTGACATCACTCATGTTTCTGAATTCCTTTCATTATCTCTTTCGGGCAATCACACAGAAAGGATTTGTTTTTTTTCGTTTAAGGCTCCTCTCACTCCGCTGGTTCTGGGTCACCCCTGGCTTGTTCTCCACAACCCGCATATCGACTGGGAGAAGGGTGCCGTGCTGGGTTGGAGTGTGGCCTGCCACATGAACTGCCTCCGAGCTGCGGCTTCCCCCGTTCCGCTCCCGCCCACGGCCTCGCCGTCGGACGCCCCGGACCTCTCGATGGTTCCGCGGGTTTATCATGATCTGCGGGATGTTTTTTGTAAGGATCGTGCGCGGTCCCTTCCCCCGCACCGCCCGTATGATTGTGCCGTCGATCTTCTTCCTGGAGCTCTGCTGCCATCTAGCCGCCTGTACAGCCTCTCCCGGCCTGAGAGGGATGCTATGGAGAAAGTGCGGGCTGTGGTGGAATGGCCTACTCCTCCTGATCGCCGCCAAGTGCAACGTTTTTTGGGATTCGCCAACTTTTACAGACGGTTCATTTGCGATTTCAGCAGGATCGCTCTCCCTTTTACTAAACTCACCTCTCCCAAAGTTCCCTTCCAGTGAGATTCTGCCGCTCAGCGAGCCTTCGCCCTGCTCAAGGACAGGTTCACCACTGCTCCCATACTCCGGCAACCGGACCTTACACGGCAGTTCGTTGTGGAGGTGGACGCGTCGGACTCCAGGGTTGGGGCAGTTCTGTCTCAACAGACGGACGGTAAGCTGCACCCGTGTGCCTTTTATTCTCGCCGTCTCTCTCCAGCAGAGAGTAACTATGACATCGGGGACCGGGAGCTTCTGGCCGTCAAGCTGGCCCTGGAGGAGTGGAGACATTGGTTGGAGGGAGCAGCACAACCATTCATCGTCTGGACGAATCACAAGAATCTGGAGTACCTGCGCTCGGCTAGACGTCTCAATTCCCGGCAAGCCAGGTGGGTGCTGTTTTTCACTCGTTTTGACTTCATTATCACCTACAGGCCAGGAACACGGAACGTAAAGCCAGATGCCCTGTCCAGGCAATTCTCTATCACTGAGGAGGACTCGGACCCCGAGCCTGTCCTCCCGGCCGCCTGCGTAATTGGAGCCATCTCCTGGGAGATCGAGAGGCTCATCCAAGAGGCGCAGGAGACCGAACGGGATCCTGGCACTGGCCCATCTGGTCGCCTCTTCGTTCCTTCAGCCGTCCGCTCTCAGGTTGTCCAGTGGGCTCACACCGCCCGCTTTTCATGCCATCCTGGGGTCCTCCGCACCTGCTCGTTCCTCCGACGCTACTTCTGGTGGCCCGCTATGGCTAGGGACGCCAAGGAGTACATAGCAGCCTGTTCGACCTGCGCCCGGAATAAGCTTTCGAACCGCCTTCCACCGGGTCTTCTGCAGCCTCTCCCTACACCAGCTCGACCGTGGTCCCATGTTTCTTTGGACTTTGTCACGGGCCTGCCGCCCTCCACTGGTAACACCGCCATACTTACCGTTATCGATCGTTTCTCCAAAGCTGCACACTTCGTCGCCCTCCCGAAGCTCCCCTCTGCCTTGGAGACGGCCCGGCTCCTCACCTCCCATGTGTTCCGTCTTCACGGGATCCCAGAGGACATCGTCTCGGATAGAGGGCCACAGTTCACGTCCCGTGTTTGGAGGGAGTTCTGCTCCGCACTGGGGGCCAAGGTCAGTCTGTCTTCCGGTTTCCATCCACAGAGTAACGGGCAATCGGAGCGGGCCAACCAGGAGCTGGAAGCTGCCCTCCGCTGTGTCGCTTCGCACAACCAATCGACCTGGAGTGAACAGCTTCCATGGATCGAATACGCCCACAACAGCAGCATGTCCTCTGCCACGGGCAAGTCTCCCTTCGAAGCGTCCCTGGGCTATCAACCGCCATTGCTCCCGGCCATCGAAGGTGAGCACTCCGTTCCTTGAGTGCAGGCTCACCTCCGCGGGTGCCATCGTGCCTGGCGGGCGACTTGGGCTGCCCTACTCCGTACTAAGGAGCGGAACAAGACCCTCGCTGACCGTCGCCGGACACCGGCCCCCGAGTACACCATCGGTCAACAGGTATGGCTGGCTACCTGTTTTGTGCCGTTACGGACTGAGTCGAAGAAGCTGTCCCCTCAGTTTATTGGCCCTTTTCCCGTTGAAGCCATTGTGAACCCTGTGTCTGTCCGCCTCAAGCTGCCGCGCAACATGCGTATTCACAATGTCTTCCATGTGTCTCAGGTCAAGCCGGTGCTCTCCAGCCCGATGTCACAATGTCTTCCATGTGTCTCAGGTCAAGCCGGTGCTCTCCAGCCCGTTGTGCCCTCCAGCCCGTTGTGCCCTCCCTCCAGGGCCCCACCGCCCCCCCGGCTCGTGGATGGTCAGCTGGTCTACAATATCACCCGCATCATGGACTCCCGGTGCCGGGGTCGGGGTTTTCAGTACCTGGTTGACTGGGAGGGCTACGGGATAGAGGAACGGTCCTGGGTGCCTCGAGCTGCTGTCCTGGATAGGGCCATGCTCCGGGACTTCCACCGCGGGCATCCAGGTAAGCCTGGTGGGTCGCCGGGAGGCTCCCATTGAGGGGGGGAGCCTCCCGGTCTGGTCTCCGTGCCTGCCTAGTCGGCCCCACAAGGCTACATTTGCTGTTTCTGTTCTCTCCCTCTCTGCCTGGGCGGAGCTCACTGTGGGCTCCCGCCCTTGGCCCACACACACACCTGACAACAATCACCTGTCATCACCGGGAGCACTATTTGAGGCTGGAACACAGATCCTCTCGTCGCTGGATGATTGTACTACTGACGTTAGTGTTCTCACAGCTCCTGTGGACTTGTGCTTCATAATTCGTAATTCGTGATTTGTGATTAGTTGGTGACTTTCCTTCTCTTCTGCCTCAGATCTCCCCCCCCCGGACCTGCGACCTCCCTGCCGTGTGAACGTGTGTGAGTGTGAGCAAAGAAGACGTGAGCGAGTGTGAGAGAGCTACCCTGTGATTTCCCCGGAGTTTTGGATCCCTTCACTGTACATATATTGCACTGGCACTGTAAATAAACTACACCTTGGAGACACCTAACCGCTCTGCGTTTGAGTCCCTGTAACCAGATCGTGACAAATGATGCTCATCGTGCAGAACACTTTGGTCTACATATAGTAGGGCATTCATTTTTACATAAGTCACAATTTATTTTTGTGCCTTTTTTTTAAAGATCATGTTGAAAAATATCTGTATATTTAAAAGGCACTGCACATATCTGTGGTGATCCTAAGGAAAGGTTGCTTCACTTTAGTAAAAGTGATGACAATTTAATGTAATAAAAGCGATTTTAGGAAACTTGTGAGTCAAACTGCCTCGTCCTTTTTCCTACTGGTTCCACCTTGGCTATCACCAGTAAAAAATACAGAGGTCGCTACTTTGACTCACCCATTAGTCTCTGATGTATTGTTTTGAAGCCAAAAGCGAAGCACTTCCACTATCGCTATCTTGGTTAAAAAGATCAAGTCAAGTGATTGGCCAATGACCAAGCAGTTTTAAACCACAGACCATCATTTTGAAACATGATGTGACCTAGACTGAAGAAATATACCTGCAATGTGTAACTGAACCCATAAACTCAGCAGGAAAGTGTTTACAGAGGTGAAGACAGAAAGCCATTTTCCCAGACTTCCATAGGACCTGTAGGCTTTTTGCAACCACAGCTATCGCCATCTGTGGCCTTAAGATAAAATGCAGCTTTAAGGCACTTCCAAACTGGCTTCATTTATAATCCAGAAGCTATGCCCATGTTTTATACTATCAACTTGCTGACATGCCGACTACACTATAGGAGAAAGAGGAGGCTGTGCTGCTGTTGCTAACAGAGATCACGGCATTGTGCTTGTGAGGCTGGGACAGTTAAGTTTACCACAAAAGTTCCAACAGTTGTTCCAAGTAATTTCTCTGTGTCTTTCACGTTTTGTACCAGAAGAGAAAAGCATGTGTTTTTATATACGGGAAGGGAACTTGTCCCCTGCTTCCCCCCTGAAATCACCACCTATGGATATTGAAGCCACATATATATGTACACACACACTCACACATTCACACATAATCAGAAACATGAGTGAGGTCTGTGGTTTTTAGTTTATGTTGCTGTTGCTCAGCTGAAACTCAGATTCACATGCTTAGTGTAGACCTTTGTATCACACAATGCTCATATTAAACCACTCGCACATGCACAAACACACACACAAAAACAGACATACACACACGTGCATACAAGTCTCAGCTTGTTTTGGAATCATTGCTATGACTTGACGCTACATGGCCCAGTACACATGGTTGCATATGGCACGAATGCAGGATTGTGTTGGTGTGTCTGTCTGTCTCTATATAAATGTGTATGTGTGTTTGTGTGTAGGCCTCCCTCTGCCCCCCCATTAGAGTTTGCTGTTTCCATGCCTATTGAAGCCAGCATGTGCTTTTTCGATACCACCCACCGCCAAATTTCACAGCCGTGGCTAATTTGTCCCTGATGACGACGTCACACACTCCTACATGCCCACATTCACAGACACGCGTGCACTCCACCGGCTTTTTAAGCGTTCAGTCTGGGTGTGTCATCAGAATGCGGTCCTGCACAACGCGTTTGCAGTCACCAGCTCAGCTGCCACAGATCAATAATCAGTGTGAATGCAGGGCTTCTGCCTCCGTGAATCATCCATCAGACACGTGTGAACTTTGCATGAACACGTTGCATGAACACCCTCCCCAGCACTTCAAATGCACACACACACCTACACACCACACACAAACATACAAATGTGAGTCTAAGTGACACGGTGAATCATGGCTAAATCCCTTGGAGCTTTTTTCTTCTTTCTTTTTAGTGGGCTACATGATGTGTTCAAGGGGTGAGCAGGACACTGTTGGGGCTTTTAACACTGCATTGTCATGTACCCTGGCACTAGTGGGCTCCAGCTCCAGTTATATCCGCTGTGAGCGAGGTCACACGCTTTGTCCTCCCCACACACGTGCACATCCAAAAAAGGTGCACAAGCACACAGGGGGATTTGTGTAACGGGATACACACACTTTTTCTCGGCAGGAGCTTGATCTTGCTGTCGGTTTGGAGAAAAGAGGCGGGGAGCCCCCGGAGTTTGGCCTCTTCTTTCCTCTCCTCTGCCGGATTCTTCCCAATTCTCCTCGCCACTGGTTTCTCAATCCTGCTACCCGCCCCCCCCACCACCCCCCATGACTCTTCATCCCTCATCTCTTTTTCTACTTCCACGCAACCTCCCTGCTCGCTCGCCTCCCATCTTAACGCAGAATGCTGTGGCGTGCCACTATCTGTCCTGCGCTTCTTCCGAGTTGCAAGCACATCTCACATGCAGCCTCTTTTTTGCTCCGTCACCCTACGCGGCTATTTTTAGCCGCCTTGCTGCACCTACACAAATGAGCCAGAGCCTCCTCCAACTTAACAGGAATCTTATTATGCGCCGTGCATCACCCCTCGGAAAGTTAGACGAGAGGAGTAAATCTTTCTTTGATACAGTGAGCTTATGCCGCAGAGCGGGTCCCCAAATCTTCATCAGGATAATGTGACTGTTGTACCTCTGCGTTGTCCAGGTCTCCATCTCCTCTCACTTGGCTCACACTTGCTCTTCTTTGTGCATTAAGGCACCAAAATCAGCCAGGCATTTAAACTATGTCCTCTTATCTCTTTGCTGTCAATCACTGTTAAAAAGCGGAGTCTGCTCGTTAACCCCGAGGGAAGGGTTTAGGACATTCTCTCTCTTAGCCATGCTGTTTTTATTACACGTCCAGGCATTTGTCTGTTTTTTAACATGTGTCGCAGGGGTGCCAGCACCTGAGGGCATGAATGAGAGGATGACCTTTTGTTGCTGTCTCACTTTTATTTAATGTTGCTCAAGCTCCTCAGCGTTATGTATTTTTGGGTCGCTCACCTCGTTTGCCTCAGAAAAAGTACGAGCCTCGCGCTAAAGAATTTGCATAGGCCGACTTCACGGGTGGATTTCAATGAATGAATCCAGTGACCTAGAATCTCAAACACACCCAGAGTGCACAAATGAGGAAAACAAAAAGATATATCACATTAACATTCTGTTCATTCCGTACCAACACTAATAACAAGCTAGATATTTTAAGGCATCTTGGTTGAGGCCTGCCAACAGATGCTTGTTGTTCTTGGGGATAAAAGAAAATAATTGCCCAGTGATGTAAAAAGTAGGAATAAAACTGGTTCAAGCCTGCTTGGTGTTTCTAAGGGTGGTATAGCAGTGTTTCTCAAAAGTAAGACAGAATAATTTTTTTGCTAACAAAAACGTAACATACAATAGTTTGTAAATGATAAACTTCAGTATGTGAATTTAATTATACAAAGAAAAAAAATACTAAAATTGGACACCAGTCTAATAACTAATGTGCTAGCATGTGCAAGAACAATGCTAATATCAACATATGATCTTGATGTAAATGGTACTCTTTGCTAATGATATGCTAGCCTAAAATGTAGCACTTTTCAGTGGTAAGCATTGCTAGCTTTGTTTTAGATTTACTTGCTGCCTCGTTTTGACTCAGTATATAAGTAAACAATCAGATATTTAACTTGGAGATAGTTTGACATACTTTGATGTTTATGACAAAATCTGACCATCCAGTCTTCATCCAGTCTTATTTTGTCCAGTTAGGTAGCCTCCTTTTCCTGTTCTTATTTGACGGGAGTGGACTTGACATGGTCATCTTCTCTTCCTTGGACTGTTCTCTGTAAACCCTATAGATGGTTGTGCAAGAAAATCCCAGCAGATCAGAAGATTGTGAACAACAAGCCTGTATGACACCAACAACTATGCCAACATCACTTAAATCACCTTTCTTTTCCATTCTGATGCTCACTTTGACGGTCAATGGGTTTTCTTGACCATGTCTATTTTTGATTATTGATCATATTGTGCCGTACATGGAAGTTTATGACCAGAGCCTATATTCATGAAAATCTGTCCATGTTTCATGGTAAGTGCAATGGTAGCAAAATATCTTCAACATGGTAATGGCTAATTGTAATGATGCATGTGCTACTTCTATTCAGAATATCAAGGTAGAAAGTAACATCATATTAAGTTACGAAAATATTCTTATTTGTAATTAGTAAGAGGACAAAGGTTATTGATTTAATAAAATAATAATAAAACTTCTGGTTGCAAAAAGGTTACATATTATTGTTATTATTATTATCTCAATATAAAAAGCTTACATCAAGAATGCAACATTGATTCTGTTGCTTTTTGCGTCTTTCTCTTGGTGAAAGTTTCTGGACAACCCAGGTAAGCAAAGCCACTGAGACAAATTTGAGTGCAACATTATCAAGGGTAGAATAGCTTACAAGGAGCTGTCTCTAGACAGGCTCCATTCATTTGGCAGCGTGCACTGCCTCTCTCTACCAGCCTAATTAATGCATGGAGTCTGCCAGGCCTGCGACCAGCCGACAGTGCCGAAGTGGGTGGCCATGTCGTTGGACAAAAACACCTTTCACTGCGAGAAATCCAACAATAATTTCCTTTTGAAACATGAGTCATTTGTCTGAAGGGTTATCAAATTAAGTCACATTACACCGATGATGTGAAATTTGTACTGGAACAATCTTAATTAATGTTGCACATTTAAATATAAGTTGAGCTTGTATTTCAAAAGTAACCTACCTAACATTGTGTAATGGCTCTCTGTTGATTTGTTTGCCATTTCAATCATGTCAAATTGTAAAATATTAGAGGTTTTAAACTGTTGTGGCTGAGGCTACCTCATCAAAAAACCCACCAGACTTTAAATGAATCGGCAAAATGCTTCTTTAGGTGCTTTGATTGTGGATAAAACTGAAGGAGAATCTCATAAAAATGGCCAGCATTACATCCCCAATAACAGAGATATTGCCTATAAAAAAGTTGTCTTTGGGTAATGGCTTTGAGGAAAGGAAGATTCGCTCTTAATGGCTATTTTCAAGTGCAGCTCAGAACATGCAAAAATGAGCTTAGTTGCTACTTTTTTCTCCTTTATCATGCTTCTCAAGGACTCTGTCATTAAGCACAAAGGCACATGGAGGATTACATAATTTAAAGTTTATTACACAAGAACACAAGCTACAGGTAAAGAGCAGTCACTTTGACTTCTAGGTGGCTTTGTGCTAAATCATGGATAAAATGGAACGGTACAGTGATGAGCCCCATTCCCTTTTGTGTCAAGATAATGAGGCACTGCAAGGTTATGCATAGGATTACTTTAATAACACAGAGGGTGTTTTCCTATTATTCTGACTTCATAAAGAAAGCTGGGTTATAAGGCCATGCTTAAGGTGACTCTTTGGTTCGTCTTTCAGGGGCTATAAAACTTTGTGCCAGTGCGTGAAAATGTCAGCTGTCAATTAGAGACAAATGAATGAAATATTGGTGTTACCAGGTTCCCTCGCTGTGCACTCAGTACACAGTTAGTCAGTGAGATGAGGGGAGAGGGAAGCCAGCTGCACTGTAATATACAATTAAGAGCTTCAGTGTTCTGTGCCAAAATGTAAAATGAAAGATTGAATGGAACTGGGAAGCGTGTGAACCACGGTGTCCTAAGAAGGGGCTGTAATGTTCAGCCTCTGAGGTTTTGACACCTTAGCTGGCTGCCATTTTAAATAAAAATCTGCCTGAACAGGCTTTTGGAGCAGTTCAGTCACTGCTGTACTACTTTTGGCTTCTAAAAGTATGAAGGGATCCAGATGCCTGCTATACTTCAGCAGTTTTATTGCAAGAATTTGGTTCAAAAGATTTAGAAGTTGTTCAAAAAATGAATGGAACATTTTTTAATCAGAGTACAGCACCAAATCAGTTCAATTTGTGGGATATTGATCTGGTCAGCTAAGCAGCAGAGGGGGTTGTTAATCTGTTTCAGCTGCTTTGGTGTTAATGAGCAGGAGCACTAGTGGGGCAACAATGAGACACCTCACAAAACAGGAACGGTTTTACAGCTGGAGGCCACTGGAATTTTTCCCTCCTCCTCATCTCTTCTGTCTGCCTTTTCACTAGTTTTGCATTTGGCTAATGTCAGTGTCACTGCTGGTAGCATGAGACGATACCTGAACCCTACAAAGGTTGCACAGGTAGTCCAACTCTTCCAGGATGGTGCATCAATACGTTTCATTGCCAGAAGGTTTGCTGGGTCTCCCAACACAGTCTCAAGAGCATGGAGGAGATTCCAAGAGACAGGAAGTTAGTCTAGGAGAGCTAATCAGGGCCATATAAGGCCCAAACCCATCAGCATAACTGGTATCCTCTCCTTTGTGTGAGGAGGAACAGGATGAGCACTGTGGAGCCTGATTGGCATTTTTTGTATTCTATGGTGAATGCCAGATGTATCACTGTGCTTTTCACAGATGAGAGCAGGTTCACCCTGAGCACATGTGACAAGTGTGAAAGGGTCTGAGAAGCATGGAGATTGTTGTACTGCCTGCAACATCCTCCAGCATTAACGGTTTGGCGGTGGATCAGTGATGGTTTGTGGAGACAAATCCACAGAGAGATGACTAGACCTCTACAGGCTAGGCAACCACACCCTGACTGTCATTAGGTATTGGGATGAAATCCCTGGACCCACTATCACACAATACTGGTGCAGTGGGTCCTGGTGTCTTCTTGATGCAGGACAATGCCTGACCACCTGTTCCAGTTCCTGGAGGAGGATCAGACAGTCCAGGAGCTCAGTGATGCCCTGGTCCAGAACTGGAGGAGATCCCCTAGGACACAAGTCATCGTCTCATGAGTTCTGGTGAGTGAAATTCTTCTATTTTAATCACCTTTTGCATAACCCGAATTTGTTTCTGCATGTTGCTCCACTACTGTGTACAGATGCAGCAATCAACGCTGTTAGCATTAGCTGATATATTCACCCTCCTGTCCACATATCAGTAGTTCTGGTACTTCAGCTATTCTGACTGCAGCCAAAATGTCGAGGCTTCAAACCAATAAACAGAATAAAGAAACTTATCAACAGAAACCAATTTTCAGTGTTTTCTTTTACTGTAGTTCTTTGTTATGTAAATTCCTAAACTTCTAGGGACCAGGATTTCAAAACAGATTGCAAGATATGAAATATGTGGAATTTATATACATGTCACAGCTTTTCTTCTATTGCTTGTTTCTTCTTATCACAGCTTAGTTCCTACTGGAGCAAAATATAAAAAATAAATAAATAAAAAAAATCCAACAATAAATGGAAATCTAAATTTTTATCATATGACATGCCTCATGTTATTGTTTTTTTTTTTTTTTTTTTTTTTTTAACCAAACATTATTTGTCCTGCAAACTTATTTTGTTATTTGTGTCATTTCTTGCTCATTAGTTTCTAAATGGTATTTTGCATGGCTTCATCACCTTATTCACTTCCAGTACTCTTGGCATTGTAATATAGCTGCAATCTATGTTAGATTTCTTTGAATGTTGTAATAAAAAACTTGCAGCCCTGCTAGGAAATTTAAAGGTAGTAATGCTGCAAATCTATCCATGTGATGCTGGATGTGCAGCAACATGAATATTTGTCCAAGTCTTGCAAATTGCTTGTATGGATTTTAAAGGATAATTACAGCATGTGTTCTTTAGAGAAAAAATATGTTCCAAGCTATCTGGCTGAAATACAAAGTATTTGTAACAAACCCATGAACAGATCATCTAAAGTACTGCAACACTGAACAACTGCACCTGGAAATGCCCACTCACAGGTAGCTCAACAATTTTATAATGTTGCATTGTGCCAGATTTGAGTCATTTCTATCACAGCATGAGCCCACATTGTTGAGGTGCAGTTTGTCACTGTCCAAGTCTGCTTCATACAAAAATGCTGTGCAAAGACCTCATTTAATTATCTCCCCCCACCATTTATGATCAAATGAAATACTGTCCTGGCTTTAAAAGAGATTTTCCATAGAAAAACAAGGATGTGACCATGCTGTACATTTTTCTGGATTATTCCCAGACAGACACGTTTGTTCATCCCTTCCCATTTGTGTCAGGTGATTGGCAGTAAGCAGAGTGTAACGTAATGCAGCGCTGATATGAAGACACTCAGCCGTGGCACAATGAAACACCGATTAAACAAACTGACAAAACAGAAATGAAGGCTTTCTGTTTACTTTGATGGATTTTCAAGGCAATTTTCAAGTTGTTTCGAGTAAAGAACTGAGTGGCAGCAAATAGCTTATTCTGAAGGGAAGAAAACAAGCCTGGATATCTGGAGGGGAAAAATCCTTTAAGCCTGCAAGCTCCATGATTGATTTTTTTTTTTTATTAATTCCATGCTTTGCAACTCAGAGTGACTCTGTGCCACAATCATGGGCTTACAGTTTTGAATGTGGAAAAAAACTGTTTAAAGAAAACAAAAATTAGGGTAAATTTATTAATGGGCTCCTAAATGACGTCCTCGAGATTAAGTGTAGGTAGTTAGACGACGATTACCCTTTGAATCAAGACCTCACGGAGAAGAACCACTTATAGCGAGCAAGCGTCTTTGTTAGAGAGTTTTGCTCTCGAGATTTACCTAAAAGACTCGTGGAGAACCAAGTGAGGGTTTTCTGAGGACACCCAACCCCCTCCACACAACGTGATCTGAGTGATCTCCCTGGAGGGGGATTCTTGATTTGAAAAAGATCAGTTGATAATGAGGCACCGAATAGATAAAGCAACCTCAGAGGAGCAGTTAGGTGATAAATATCTTCACCGGAGCTCAGAACATGCTTGGCATGACCAACACTGTGTTAGTCTTTAATGAACACAAACAATAAAATCACTCCTGAACAGAAACTTTGGTAAAGAACAAGTAAAACCAGGATTTTCTGTCTTGTAACAATGAGTTCTGAAAGGCTTACAACTCTGAAGTAAACATGTATTTGTAGGAATTGATCAGCCCTCACAGATAACAGTGTTTAGTAGCTTCCCATCTGCCATAATGGCTAGGGGTATCTGCAAGCTGCTCTAACAGGTTTTCAGGTTCTGGTTCAGTTTCAAATAGACATTTATTTCAAGTTTATCAGGTAGAAAGTGAGAAATAATGGGAAATACAACAAGGAATTAAAGTTGTATTAAAATATTGTAGTTTTGAAGAAATATGCAAAAGTAATTCAACAGATCAACCAGTGTAAACTTTTTTTTCCCAAATCAACTTAAAAACTCACAATTTATAAAATTAAGGTAGTGTGCACTTAATCTGCAAAACTATTATAAAATATTTTAAATAATAATCATCAGTTTCATCAAGTGAAACAAATAATTTTCAGTATAAATTTCTATTCTGTGCATCATATTATCTTGATATGCTCTCAATAATATTGCAGAGTGGGCATGTTGGAAAACTTATTTGCTATATTATCACAAACAGATTTATATAACTGACAACTTGAGCAACTGTAAATTAATAGCAGACTAATAGCTTACTGACTCTGTCTGTCACCATCTTAAAGCAAAAAAGCCACTTTATGACTTGCAGTCAGAAACCATTTTTTAAGCAATCTCCATCCCTAACATTATTGCTAAGAAATCACAAGATAAAGTTGTGTGAAATTCGCACAACTTTATCTTGTCATTTACGTCACACTGTTAAACTCGGTCACTGAGCACACCCTAGATTATTCTCCTGTGATTGATAAGTCATTATCAGCGCATATGTGCATTTTAAGGGATACTGATCTGACCAATTTCACATCTGCCTCGTGCTAGTGACCTTCTGTTCACACTGTGAGCTTAATATTTCAGTGAGGAAAAACTGAAATATGTGGGAAATACTGGACTCCTGTGACATTTTCTTCCTTTTGAACTATTCTTGCAGATCGAAAAGATGATTTTACTATACCCCCCCAACTGCATCAGGATTTAACATCATCATGTAACCGAGTGTAACACCTTGCAGCAGCAAAGCTTTTGGTTGTTAGCTAAAATTGTATATATGTGTATAATGTTTTAGCTAACAATAATATGTGTGGGTGTGTGTTTAAAAATCTGTGATCATTTCAACAGTGAAACTTTAAAATGTATCTTCTCATTGCAGTGAATCAATTGTGACTTAACAGTTTGTACTGAGTGTCACGCACAGTCAAAAAGGGAAAAGGAAAGTTCCATGGCATCATATCAATGATGTGTCACTTCTCAACTGATTTTTAAAGATTTCTGTCATGAGTGGGAGAAAGCAAGTGTGAATTGTGCGGACTCCGGCCGTGGACCGTTAACATGTGATTCACACAATCTGCTGTACGGTGCAGAGCAGAGAGTAATACAGCCTCGGGGGAAAGGGAAGAAATGTGGGCGATGAGGGCTGCCGTGCAGAGTTCATGTACATCTTGTTTAAAAAACAACTCTCAAGCTGTTAGTAGGCCCACAGCTACATACTAAATCCATTCTTTAACTAAACACACTAAATGGCATTCCTGCAAACTTGGGTAGTTCAGTTATATCCGGTGAACATAAATAAAACAGTCTGAACGATAAAACAGCCAAGATCCTCTATTTAGATCTTACCAGAAGTTGTTGAAGTCATTGTACCATAAGTGGAAATTCTACTGCCAATCATCCAGACTGCTAGCTGGCCACTACCAAATAGACTTTCCTTTGATTTGTCTTTTAAATGCCCAGCACCCCACAATCAACTTTTGCAGCTGCAAAACCACTTCGGGTTGTCTAGAAGTCTATGGGAAAATGATCTCTCTGCACCCTTGCTTTAATACTACAATTAACGCTTTCCTAATGGGCTCATTTGGTAGTTTCAAGTGAACATAATTTTCTAAGTTATGGTTCTCATTTATCTCGGTCAATGAGCAAAGATGGAGATGGTGAAAATCAGCAAGAGGTTTCAAGAACTCCTCGTGTCTCTTTGCCACGTTCCAGATACCCCTGAACTCGGATGTAAATGACAAGACAAAGCTGTATAAACGTAATATTTTCACTCAGATTTCGGAAGTTGGGAGTGACGTCAACCCTGAGTTCCAACATCAGAGCGTCCGGAAAAGTGAGGAAAAGCAGGATTTGTTTGGGTTCTTAGCAAGGTAGAAACATTTGTGTGTCACTCGCAATACAGCATAATAACTTAAAAATCCTTAACACAGCTGCAGCATAGCCTGGTGCTTTGTGTATGGCTTATTTAGTGAGTCACAAATACACAACAGTGGCAGTACAGATAAAAGGTTTTACAGTTTTACTACTGTTTACATTCAGTGCAGTAGTCATCATGGACTGCATGTTAACTCGGGAGTTGCTGGTGCTAGTCTGATTTTCTGAGAGGGAAATTCGAGTTGATGGGTTGTTCCAGATTAAACTGGCTGACTAGGAACTTGGAAATTCCGACTGCTGACTTATTAAATATACACTTTTTATCGGTTATTGAGCGCTAATTAGCAAATATCTTTGGATTTATTGATGGACCATTTCAGCCTCTACATTGTAACTTCTGGTTTTTGACAACCAAAATGCTGACACTGGGCCTTTCAAGAAACCAACATCTGTATCCATAAAGTGCAATGCTGTTAACTGATTTTAAGCAATCAGCAAATACTGACAGAATCCAGTGGGTGTTGTTAGAGTGGTTGCATCCATCTTTTATGTACAGTCTACAGTGTGAAAACAACTCCTGTATTTTCATTTCCTTTGTCATCAGCAGCTCCACACGGCTCCAACAATTACCCGATCCTTTGCATCACCATCATCTGGATGTTGCCAGAGAAAACAGCAACAACTTCATTTGAGAACTTTTCTTGATGAGAACCAAAAAAAAAAAGAAAAGAAATGGGGCATTGCTATAGCTACCTTAGAGGTTCATTTTCTTTTCCTTTTGAATACATACACGACCATGGGGGGAAAGGAGCCCTCTGTCAGCTCATTGCTTTCATCTAAATCAAAATTATCTGGCTGAACTGAACTGAATTATCATTGGAGACGAACCACTAATGACTCAGGATCTCTGAAAAAAAGAAAAACACAACACACACACACACACACACACACACACACACACACCTGCACACAAGCTCAAGTAGTGGAATAACACTCTAAAAGAGCTCATTATTATGATCCTCACTCCTTCTACTGTACACGCAGCTATCATTAAGCCTGCATTTTGGATATAATGACCTTGTGTTGTTACATGGCTGTCACGGGTTATATCAGTAATGGTCCTCAAGCCACCGTCTCTCACAAGTTAAGGACACACATGTGTACACGCACACACACATACACACCATCGGTGACAGTATTTTCCCCCAGTCATCCCCAGAGGACCAGAGGGCCATCAGCCAAGTAGCGCTGTCTCGACACCTTGTCACAACCCTTGGTCTGAGTGGCACGAATTGTGTCTGTACATGTATGTGCGCGCGCATGATTTCCTCAGACGTGGCGAGCCATATTAATGTGACACAGCCAAGTGCAGAGCTGATTGCGGCAGTATCGCTAACAGGATGTTTGACGGCGGTGAGCGTGCCATGGAGAAGGTCATTTACATCAAGTTGTGCTTGATGTAAATTGGACCATTTTCAATTGCCTATTAGATAACTTGGTTACATCACTGATTCTGTGGGATCTATTTCCCGCTTCACTGATCAAGAGGAATAAAGAGGAGACTAGCATAAAGTAAAGGCGGTGGGGGGGTTGAACCCGTTGTCAGTTTCCACTTTTCTAACGATTTTGTCACAGATTGCTTCACATAACCACCAGTGATGTGGTGCTGAGGGTTAATTCTCCAACTTCATAAATTAAAATTAGGATTAGTTCCAGAGTAACAGCTCTGGACCATAAAATAGCAACTAACGGGGGGGGGGGGGGGGGTTCAGTAGCCCTCTGTATTTCCTTTGATGTCGTCGCTTGATCATGCAAGCGAGCAGCAACCAACTGTAATGTAGAAATACATTCTGGGTGACACATCCGTTTTGCCTCCTAAATGTGCCTCAGATCAAAGGAAGCACATAATTTTGTTTTTGACTCCCAACTTTAACCGCCCCTAGGTCCACTGTGCATAATCCATTTTAAGACTTATTCACACTGTGTACCTTTCGGCTGAACAGCGGGTTATGGAGGTGGGAGGGAGCATTTTGTCTTCCTCCACTGTTTCTTTTCCAGTTTAGTCACGGCTGCTCAGGAAGGCCAACTAAAGCTCCCTGTCCTTTCCTATAAGTCTGAGATAGGGAACAAAAGGAGCAATTCATTAAATATTTCAGGACGGTGTCTTCCTTCGTAATCTCTCAGTATCTCAGGTGGAGGCTGTGTGTTAATGGCGCGGAAGCACATATGCACACAGTGGCTCAAAGAATCTGGAATGTTCCAGCAGTTGGAATTATTAACGACATGAAAGTGAACAGAGTGGCTTGTATGTTTTGTTTGGGAAATTACTTTATTCCAAAGTGACGTGCTGTAGCTTTTGAGCTTTTTAAGTTTTAAGTTTATTATAATATTTTGCTTACAGGATAAAGCACCTTTAGGCGACTGTTGTAAAAATATTTACACTCTGGTACTTAGTTATGGCGTCTTAGGGACAGCCAGCAGTTACAGCTGTATGCTAGCTTTGACCGGGTTCATGTTAGCTAATTCAAGATGCTGAACTCTGGACTTTGTGATGCTGGTGACTTTTCTAATGCAATTATCTAACAACCAATAGAGGCTGGTGTCCAGTTCATTGTACATTGAAATTTTTACTGAGTGAAACTGTGTTGTTTAATGGTACTAACTAGCTAGTGCTAATTAGCAGTTGTCTGTGCTAGTACAAGTTCCTTACCCATTTGTTAAGTGATGGCATAACGACCCCAATTCTGGCTCGATCCTCTCATTTCTCACAGGAATTACTCGGCATTTTAGGCCTCTTCAGCCTCTTATTAATGCTAAGTGTTTGAAAATGATTGATGATCATGAAGGGTCATGGGTTTTTGGTATCTTTCACATCAAATATTTTAATAAATCAGAACATAATCACCCTCAGACCAAAGGAAGATTTTCATATAGGAATTTAGGTTTTGCTCTTGGCATAATCCAAACCACATAGCAACATGTAAATGAATAATCTCTTTGAGCATGGGCTCATCTTAGTCATCTTAAATCATGTAGGTCATCATCACCATCTTCATCGTACTATGATGGCCATAGCATATGTATGACTGTATGTTTGGTCTCTTTTTAGATAATTGCTTCAATCTGTGGAGGTGACTGTAGTAGTAAGTAATTTAGCACAAATTACGCTATTTAGGCTTATGATTTACAGATAGATCAGAGTTTACAAATAACAGAAAAGTTATGTATGATAATCGGTGTAAATAGCTAACAATTATACATGTTCCAAATTGTATATATCTTTTCTTTAAATTCTCACCTGTATACAAGTACAAGATTCTGTTTTCCCGCTCACAAAGAATCCAATCTGCTCCTTCTGGAAACCACTTCTAAACTGCCCAGTTTCCAGACCAAACACTTTCTCCTTCTCTCCACAGGATTAATGGTGGCAGCACTTGGCTGTGTGAGGCAGGTAAACGTTCCAGCATGTGGGGTGAGAGTGGGCAAAGAAGGTGAGCCAGCAAGTTGCAGGCAGGCTGTCCAGCTGGTTCTCTGAGGAGAAGGGGAAGAGAATCGAGTAAGTTAAAAGCAGAGCTAAGCTCAAATGAACAGATGAGCATCAAAAGGCCTGAGCAACTATACCACATGTCCAGGTCAAACGTGTGAAGAATACTGCGCTGATTGTAGATTACTGACAGGTGTTCCTGCCTGAAGTTTCTTGAGGCCATGATCACAACTGGAAGTGATTGGTTACCGGCCATTCACACCCACACTCACACAAAGAGAGTTTCCCACTGTTGTCAAGTGCTTGCTCATAGGGGGTCGTCTGATTGTTGGAGGTTTCTGTCTTTACCTTCCAATAGAAGTGCCCTGATTCAGTGCTACATAAATAAAGTGATTTGAATTGAATGTCAACTTGCTAGCTAAACTACATTCTATTTGTGTAACTGAAAGAACTGAGGGATCATCTGGACCTGGAAAAAGCTAATGATGTGAGACTAAAGGGCCCATTATAGTTTGCTTCCAGCTTCACCTTCTTTTACTCATATACAAGCACTGATGTAAGATTTTTGTCTGATTCTCAACATCTAATATGTAGAAGAATGCCGCAGTGGGTTCCATTAACAGGTGGATGCTGTCTACAGACTGGTGGCTTTGACTAAAGCTGCTGCAGGACATTTGAGACTGGTTACGATGCAATCAGTGCTTTATATCAAAATTTTACTTTTTAATTTTCTATCCTGTCCTGTTTTTTTGTCCTGCCAAAATTATAGATATATAAATTTGGAAATTACCAAAATGCCTGCATCCATCTTTTATATGCCATCTTTGACTTAAGGTGATTTCTACTCTAAATCTGATTCCAAGATAGCTTGTAAGGTTTTGCTATCTTTTTCACCCTCCTTGAATTGCCCTAGACA
This sequence comes from Copadichromis virginalis, assembly GCF_057382275.1. NCBI lineage: Eukaryota > Metazoa > Chordata > Actinopteri > Cichliformes > Cichlidae > Copadichromis > Copadichromis virginalis. The sequence goes on along the minus strand of NC_140639.1, from coordinate 41,561,042 downwards.
ATTGGATTCTTTCAAAAACAAGATACAGTATATTTTCCATCCCTTGCAACAAAAACTGATCTAATCTCAGGAGCTTACTATGTAAAGATAAGACAGAAAATAATTAATTTTTAAATCCTCCTCCTTGCTTTTGCCTGTGTTTGTGTGAAGTTATTTTATATGACTTTTGCAGGGTAGGCCATTACTTTCCTCAGGGACAAGCTGCCCTGCTGCACCAACGTCACAGTAGTCTCTCGCTGCAGGGATCTCAAAACTGCATTGTTTTTGTAAGTGTGCACATGTGTACTTACATGTGAGCACAAAGGCATAAAGAAACAGAACCAAGGAAGACAAAAAAAAGGTGCAAATACCTCAAGTTAGAGCAATAACTTGAGATATAAAGAGCATCATAAGCACCATGCATTCTGGACTATTTAATGCAGCTTCATAATGTTTTACAAATAATTCTTTCACTGAGAGACATCTGTAGAACTCTGAAAAGTTACAGAAGTCTATTCTAAATATTCTGACGAGCATTTACAGATGGAAGGGTTACTGTGAAGAAGGCACTTTGTTCACTAAGCACTGATGGGTCTGCCAGCTCTGAAGCCTGGAATCCTGGGAGCTGTCTCTGTGATGTCCAGTCATTTAAAGATAGGTGGTTTGAAATGGCACTCAAGGGAAAATGCTGCAAAGAAAAATGTCAAAAGAATGAGAGCCACAAATCATATGACCATCAAGTCAGACTTTTTTTCCTGAGAAGTCTCTGCAGATGAGAATGTGACACTAAAAATGTGAATCTCAGAACAAGGAAAGTCCAACCATTCTTCCCATGCTACTTCCCTCTCATTGCTTCTTGCATCTTAATGATAGCTTATCCTCTTGTCCCTAAAGTCCTGAAATGCCTGAATTCAGATTCCCTCAAATAAAGAGGAAGCCTTAAAAGGAATTAACAAGTACAAATTGAAATGCTGAAACGCAGGTTGATACTTGTTGCATACTTACGCAGAGAGGGATTATTTAAACAGCATGCCGCAGGTGCCCACGCTTCTGTAGCTTTTGAAGGGTGAAATAACATACTTTCCTCTTACAGACTAAATGTTGAATTCATCAGCAATCAAATACACCTCCAGCCTTTCATTTCAACACGCTTGAGGGTTTGGCAGCTATAGCCTTATTTGGCCTGGAATGAAAAGTAGCTTGTGGTTTAAAAATGTTAATTAACAAGACTGAAATCACTTTGCGACATTCTGACTTTTGTCCATTTATGTTAGTGGGAGTTTTGAAAATATTTGGCATCTGCAGCTACAATGTAGCATGTAATATTGCACTGTGTACTCCAGATATGATCAAATATTAATGTTTTTGTCCCAGAGTTGTCTCATCCATGTATAGAATTTAAAAATCTTGCCTGACCTTTAAGCCCTCTGTACCCCATAGTGGCTGCGCCCAGCTGCTTTGCTTTTCCCCTTAAAGAGTGGTCGGTGTTTCTACTACTGTTTATGTAAAAAAAAACTTTTTTGAACAGACTATATTTCAATACAGTTGAATAATATGAGTACTTAGCAAGAAATCTGGAAATAAAACATGGATATGTGTATGTAAATATTTGATGGTATTCTACATTTTTAATCCAAAGTCACCTAAAAAACTCTGCTATCACTTCGTTCACTGTAGTAATTAGCAAAGTGACTTAAGATCAGATCTGCCCCAGAGTATTTCTGCTATATGTATAGACTTTCAGTCCACTGTTTACCTCAGCTGTTAATGCTGTATAATAAGCATCCATATCTATTAACTCTTGAGGACTGTAAAACTTTGACTCACTGGCTTGTATCAGAGTTCTATCACAGTAAAGCTTACCTCAGTATCGCTGTCATTGAGCAGAAGGGAGTTGTTGAGGATATACTGAACTTTTCTGTTGGTAAGTCCTGTTGTTAGCCTTTGTTAGCTGTGTTAGTGAAATTTATTTTCCTTTTTTTTTGTGTGTGTCCCGTTTGGATCTTTAGCCATCAGAATTGTTGTCTTAAGGCCAAGAAAGATGCCAAGCGGATTTATTTTACCAAGTGGATCATCATGGCCTTGCCATATTGGTCCATTTGATTGACCTTTATTATAATTATGTATTTATTTTATTTTCAGTTGCTACAAACGGGACAGACATGACTGGGGGATAGGACAGGGAGAAAGAATGAAAGAAAGAGAGGGAGAGAAAGAAAACCAGAGGGGAGAAGAGACTGTGAGAAAGGGGGGAAGAAAGAAAAAACAAACAAACAAAACACCTGGATCACCTGTATGGAGAAAAAAAAACAGAAGAGAAAGCAAACAACAAAGAGCAACATAATAAAAAAAACAGCACCATCACAATAAACTAGCTAGCAGTAGATAACAGTAGATACTAAATATTAAACGATATTGTGCAGCACGCAAGATAGACAGCGCACAATGTGCTTTGAGGCAGCAGCCAAGAAAGGTGTAGTCCGCGTCTGTAAACACCCGTGTGTACACCTGTGTGCATACCTGTGTGGATCAGCATGCTTGTATTCCAAAGGTTTCTCCATGTAACGATCTGCTAGGGAGTGTGGGGAGCCATAGCCCCGTCCCCCAGGGTATGAAGCAGGCATGGAGGAGATCCAGGCCCCAGATATCCAAAGGCCCCAGAGTACAAGGACCCGAGGAGGACCACCAAAAAGGGGGGAACCGTGCCACCCTCCTGGGAAGAGCTGAGTAGAGCCCCAAACAAGAGGTCACCCTGCAGCTACGGAGCAGAGGCCAGAGGGGGTTGAAGTGGCGTTCCCGCGGGCTCTGCCGGCAGCCAGCGGGCAGCCGGTACATACATGAGCGCCCAATAGACACCCAGGTTGAGTTCATTCTCTACCTTGCTATATCTCTCCCCCACCTGCAGAGTGAGCTCCTGTAGAGAGGGGTGACCACCTGCAAAGATATAACAACCTCCCCACCAGTTAGAGAGCCCCCCTAGTTGAAATTTATTTTCCTAATGACTAAGTGAATAACTTTCTGTCTGATTAAAAATTTGATTACCTTCACATCATTTAGAAAGGGTGATTTTTTTAGGACATTAAAGCCTAACGTTCGCTGGCATAATGTTAGCTTATAAACAGCTGTTGTTGTTTAGACACCTTGTTGTCAACTATCCAGAGATAAGAGAGTCTAATCTCCCTTTTGTTCTGTCTCTCTCCCCTCACCTCCCACCAGCTGCTTTAGATGGCTGCCCTTCCTTAGCCCAGTTCTCTCTGAGATTTTCTGATGATGAGTTTTTCCTTCCCCTTGTCACCAAGTGCTTGGGGTTGTAAGAATATTGGGGTTTTCTCTGTATTAATGTAGGGTCGCTATATTATAAAGTAAAATTAAATGGAATAGTAATTGTACCAATATCTGGAATAAATCAACATGTTTACGCACATTTTCATGTGTTAGAGCCTGGACACCAGGAGATTAGGCATGAGAATTCCCGTTTCTTTCAGAATACGCAAGAATCTGGAAAATTCTAACTCTATTGGTGTATAGAAGATTGCATAATAATGGATTTCTATTAAGCATGTCTTTAAGGCATGTTTCTATCCATAAAGAAGGATTCTGGTGTTGGATATAAGCCTAGTCGGAGGTTTACCATCAAATGGGCAAGGGGCGATCGTGGCTCAAGAGTTGGGTGGTCGCCTTGTAAAGCGCTTTGAGGTCCTTAGGGACTAGTAAAGCGCTATACAAGTACAGGCCATTTACCACTTACCATTAAAAATGTCTCTTATTTCTAACTTGCTACATATGGACACTTATGAAAAAGACCCTTAGCATTACCTTCACTTTTCATGGTGTAGTTGCACAACCTAAACCTAAACCGCAATCTTTACTTAATTAAGTTGGGCCCTGAAAAGCTTTTGGTTTTATTGCTAGGATGTTTTCAGCACCTAAGGTTTAATTTGGAGGCGAATGCATAAAGGTACAGTATTCGTGCACAAATATACTGATACTTTGTGTAATATCTGTGCACTTACAACAGAGCTACAGTTCACAATAAACACAAAGGTAATGTGGACAGAACGCAGCCTACTGAAAATTCAAGCGCAGGCATTTTACAGTGGCAACAGGTCACATCAAAGGTTGCACAGCACAACTGACCATTTAGCTAAGAAAGGAAGCAAGGGAATTCTGACCAACTTAATAACCTGTCCCCATGGTATTTGTTGCTCTCTGTTGGGCATATGGCCCTCTTAATGCAATCTGGTGTTCCTGACTCCCTGGGAGGCTAAATTCATATGTAACTGCCTGACAGACTGCCCCTGTATGGCTTTACTTCCTGTTAGGCATCTGGTACTGCCTGGCAGCCACCTTCTAGAGCTTGGCTTGCTGAGAGGGCTTAACATGGCATTATTGCTGCCTAACAGACTGTAGTATCACTTTGTACCTAAGGCCTTTAAGGCATCAATTTAAAAAAAAAAAAAGGCAGCCCAGAAGCCAGATTCCATGCTCTAGAAGTCTTTGCCAAAAAAGCTTTGGCAGATTGTTTCTATAGTGCATGCCCTTCGTATTGTAGGTGTTGATGCCACAATGCCTCTTGGGAAAAATCTGTTTGTATTAAGTATTCAAGAAGAGTTATTTTAAAGCCATCATTAAAAAATGAGTAACAGCAATTTTACTGGATAGCAACTATACTTTTTATTTCCCTTCAAATGTGGAGCGGTCTAAGGTTCATATGACAGCAGATGGAGGCGGGTTGAATAATAATATGCAAACTACCCAAAGCATCAAGCAGTTCCACCACCCACAATTTCCTTGACAAAATGCATGATTGAGAATGCTCAGTCTCTCTCAGACAGGGTGACCTATACAAGCACCGTTAGCAATCACACTGCCTTGGACTGCCCTTGATTAAAATTTTAATGAGGAGTACAGGTAGCTGTCCAGCTAATGGTACTCATCACTTATGATTGGCTAATTGGGGAAAGGATAGAACCAAATGTGGATAGAGAATAAGAAACTGTCAGCAAGACTGCTCAAGTAACCCCGTGGACAGCTTTTGCAGACCATATGAATGAATTGGCTCTGGCAGTGTTGTTACAATAACCAAAATTCAATAATAGATTGTATAAACATTTCAGATAGTTTCAAAGGCGTTCTGCCAGCCGGAATTCAACATCACTTCCCCGAAGGCGCACATGAACCAGCAGACTTGAAAGGAAGAGGATTTGGAATAGAAAAAGCTCCAGTCTGGCTCCTCAAGGTGGACTGCAGGCATCAGAGCAAATTTTTAAAGCAGTCACAAACTGGAAACATGGCAACAGCATCAAACAGTCCACCACGTCTTAAACCAAATCCCAATCCACCTGAGCCAATAGACAAAAGTGATGCCGGGAGGAAGAGAGTGGGACTTTCTTTCTCCCCATTTACAGAGCTGACAAAGATGGATGTCCAAACAGCATATCAAAACCCAAAGTTGCACTTCAGCTGTCAGAAGCAGTAGAATCACAGCTTGGTTCATGCTATTCTTCACTTGCTTCCTGCGGTATTGCACAGTGGTGTTCTGCAAAGTAGATTATTTCTTTTATTAAATCAGTTTGTTAGTGAAACCTTTCAAAGAAAAACTTTTAGACCTCGAGAATTTACAAGTTCATCTAAAGGGAGATTCTAGCCAACTCTCAAAAGAATCCCCCTTCATTTGGTGGCTTCCATCAAAGAAGGGGAACCTGAATGATTTAAATTAACCCAGGTTATATGGTTTAAGCAATGCATCAAATGGGATTATGTGGCACTCTTGAGATGGATTTGTGCGAACGTGTGTCTGCTTGAAAGAATATGGCACTCTCAGCAGCCAGATGTCTGCAGAGCAATCCCTCTGCACAATTACCTCCGGACATCTGGGACCTATAAACACAGTGAGCGAGCTCCAGCTCTCGTTTTCTTTAGTCCCGTATTGTCTCTTCATCATTGTCCTCGCTCCCAAGTCTGTTCCTTTCTCCCTCTTTGTGTAGCTTTGTCTTGTCTCATATTGTACAAACAGTCCTGTTTTCAGTTTCCTCTTCCTCTTTTTCCACCCCCCTCCTCCCCCCACCTAACCCCGTATGCATATATTCATTTCTCTATTCCATGCCTGAACACATGCATTTTTCTGTCTCCCTCCGTGTTCTACCACCCCTGCATCTGCACATACATATACAATTCTGCTGTTTTTCTCTCTCCCAGCTGGTAACCACCTTGTCGCCTCCCTGTCATCATCTTTTTCTGTCACTCCTTCTGACTCTTGTCAAAATATCATCCCTTCCCAAAGCACTGACAGCAGAAGAACCTATTTGCTATTCAAATAAGGTCTCACCTGGTGCACGTATGGAGAGTCTGCTGCATAAATCATCATGCAAATTGTTGTGTACAGTGTGAACTGTGTTCCATAAGCATGTAATCCATTATTTGTTACTTTCGTAACATGTGTAAGATGAAGAGAAGGCCATTTGGGACTGACTAGCAGTTAGCAGCAAAGACACAAGGTCATACATTAATTCTTTGTTAAGAGCACACAACAGCACTGAAGGAGTCACAAATCTACGCATAATTTGCAAGTGACAATCATCTGTGAAATGGGAAGTTGGAACCATTTGTCATCAGCGAGTGGCTGCATAAATCCCGCCCCCCCAGAGAAAAGAACACGAAAAAAGGAAAAGTAAAACAAAAAAAACCCAAAAGGCCCAAGGGCTGCAGTCATAACACCAAATATTTGTAACCCGGCACCTTCCTGAGAAGTTTTTGTGACATTTATTGAACAAAAATACAATATTCCCTAACAATAAACTTTATTAGGTACACCTGTTCAACTGCTTGTTAACACAGATTTTTAGTCAACAAAAAACACGGCAGCAACTCAATGCATTTAGACTTGTACACATGGTTAAGGTGATCTGCTGAAGCTCAAAGCGAACATAATGGAGGAAATTTCTACTATCAGGTTGCAGCAGAAAAATATCATTGAAATTGTGGAAGAGGTAAAGCTCCTCCGCATCCAAAATGCCGAAAAAGATAAAAAGATTGCATACATGGAAAGTAAGGTCGCTGACCTGGAACAATACTCCAGGATAAACGACGTCATCATCACTGGGCTCCATATTAAACCCCGGTCATACGCTCAGGCGGTGACCGCTGACAGCAATGAGGAACCTGGAGAGCTTGACATTAGCTCCACGGAACAACAGGTGGCTGCTTTCCTGCGGTCCAAAGGGATTGCCCTGGACTGTAACTCTGTCGAAGCATGCCACCCTCTTCCCAGGAGGAACGGCAACATTGGTGTTCATCTGAACAATAGACTGGACTGGACTCATAACTCAGACGCCCTCTACAGGAAAGGGCAGAGCAGGCTGTACCTGCTGCGGAGACTCAGGTCGTTTGGAGTGGAGGGCCCACTCCTGAAGAAATTCTATGACTCTGTTGTGGCTTCTGCTATCTTTTATGGCGTGGTCTGCTGGGGCGGCAGCATCTCTGCTGGGGACAGGAAGAGACTGAACAGGGTGATCCGAAGGGCCAGCTCTGTTCTAGGATGCCCTCTGGACCCAGTGGAGGTGGTGAGTGACAGGAGAACGGCGGCTAAGCTGTCATCCCTGATGGACAACATCTCCCACCCCATGCAGCAGACTGTGACAGCACTGAGCAGCTCCTTCAGTGGGAGACTGCGGCACCCACGGTGTGGGACGGAGAGATTTCGCAGGTCTTTCCTCCCCACTGCTGTCAGACTCCATAATAAAGACTTTAACTGATCAAGCACACACATCCATACATATGCAATAATACTAAGTGCAATAATCCTTTCTGTCATCGTTGTATTTTTACTCAGTTGTATATAGTATTTGTATTTGTATTCTATTTTTATCTTATTGTATATTTATTTTATTTTATTCTACTGTATATAGTATTTTATTTTATTCTATTCTGTACAGTTGTGTACTGTATTTATTCTTATTGTATTCTAATTTTTGCCTCATAACTTTTGCACTGTCCACTTCCTGCTGTGACAAAACAAATTTCCCACGTGTGGGACTAATAAAGGTTATCTTATCTTATCTTATCTTAACATACCGGCTATTATATTAAGGTTTGTAAATCGAAAGCACAAGATTACGCTGCTGAAACAAGGAAGAAAATTAAAAGGATCTAATGTCTTTATCAATGAACATCTAACCAAACAACGCTGAAATAGCCAAAAAAGCGCGACACCTTAAGAAGCTGGGAAAAATCCAAAGCACTTGGACGACGAACTGCAAAATATTCATTAAACTAAACGGATCACCAGAGGAAGCCAAAGTTCTGACCATTAAAAATATGGCGGATCTCGAAAAATATCAGTGAGCAACACGATCTGGACGGCAAACAAGGTAACAGACAGCCACACACTCACTTATGACACACACTGGAAGGAAGAACTCAGATACATCTGGAAGAATCAGCTGCATCAGTCAGACAGTTGCAGAATATGATCAATTGGAACTGAAAACATTTAACTATATGGATCACAATACACATGACTTGGAATATGAAATAGATCCAGACAACAACTTTTTCTCATCTAACACTAACAATTGCTGCTACTATACAAATAAAGACTACAATCAGAGGATTAAAACCGAGAATAAATGATCAATTATCCACTTTAACTGTAGAAGTCTCTATGCTAATTTTAGTCATATCAAAGAATATCTTAACCAGTTTTCACATCCATTTAGTGTCATTGCCTTATCAGAAACTTGGATCAATATGGAAAAAGGAACAGACTTTGAACTGGAGGGTTATGAATTCACATTTATAACTAGGCGAAACAAAGGAGGAGGAGGAGTGGCCTTGTATGTGGACAAATCCTTGAAATTTAATGTGGTGCGAAAAGATGACGATGGTGATTGATAATGTACTAGAATGTATTACAGTTGAAATTTGTAAAGAAAAAAGTAAAAATGTAATCATTAGCTGTATATACAGAGCTCCAGGTAGTAGTATTGAGACATTTAAAGACTGGATAGAAGAAACATTTATTGAAATAGCTCGCAAAAAAGTTTTCATTTGTGGAGACTTCAATATTGATTTGCTAAACCCAAATAAACATAAAACCACTGAGGAATTTATAAACACAATGCACTGTATGAACCTATTCCCTAAAATTACTAGACCTACCAGGATTACATCACATTGTGCAACTCTCATAGACAACATTTTTACAAATGACATTGAAAATAAGACTGTAAGTGGACTCCTGATTAACGACATAAGTGACCATCTTCCAATTTTTACAATCTATGATAGGAATTACAAGATCAATAAAATGGACAGTAAAAAAGAGTACAGACGAGTAAGAACAGAAGAAAGAATGAATTCATTTAAAAAAGATTTATTGAAGGAAAACTGGGGTGAAGTATATCAGGAACAGGACGTTAATAGTGCTTATAATAAATTCCTTAGAATATTTACATTACTGTACAATACCAACTGTCCAATAAAGCAATATAGTAGGAAACAGAAATATATGGACTGTCCATGGATAACAAAAGGTCTGCAAAATGCATGTATAAAGAAAAATGCTCTATACAGAGAGTTCTTAAGAACGAGAACTAAAGATGCTGAAATCAGATACAAAATATATAAAAATAGGTTAACTAATATACTTAGATTTAGTAAAAAGGAATACTATAAGAAGCAATTAGATATAAATAGAAATAATAATAAAAGATTATGGGAAATCCTGAACAGTGTTATAAAATGTGGGACTGGACAAAAGAACTATCCCAAGTATTTCATTTGTAATGACCATGAAGAATACAATATGGATGTTGTGGCAAATAGTCTCAATGAATTCTTTGTAACTGCTGGACCAAATTTAGCAAGAACAATCACTCATCCTGGGAAAGCACAGGAAAAACCCGATACACTGATTGACAGAAATCCATATTCTATGTTTCTCACAGCCGTTGATGAAAATGAAGTTCTTGAAATTGTCAAAAAATGTAAAAATTACAAATCTTTGGATTGTAATGATATTGATATGATAGTGGTTAAAAGAGTCATTGAGGCTATTATAAAACCATTTACATACATCTGTAATTTATCATTTCAAACTGGTCGATTTCCAGACAGAATGAAAATAGCAAAAGTTATACCTCTATACAAATCTGGAAACAAACACCATTTCACAAACTACAGGCCTGTCTCTTTACTACCTCAATTCTCAAACGTTCTTGAAAAACTGTTTAAAAACAGACTGGAAAAATTTATAGATAAACATAAACTACTCACTGAGAGTCAGTACGGATTCAGATCAAGCAGATCAACATCATCGGCACTATTAGATTCAATAGAATACATCACAAATTCCATAGACAAAAAGCAATATGTGGCTGGGTTATTCATAGACTTGACAAAGGCATTTGACACTATAGATCATGATATATTAATAAGAAAACTGGAACGTTATGGTGTCAGAGGGGTAGTTTTAGATTGGGTCCGGAGTTATTTAAGTGACAGAAAGCAGTTTGTGAAAATAAATGGTGGTTGCTCCTTATGTATGGACATTGCTTGTGGTGTACCCCAAGGGTCAGTTTTGGGTCCAAAATTCTTCAACTTGTACATTAACGACATCTGTAAAGTGTCCAAAGTATTAAAAATGGTTCTCTTTGCTGACGATACAAACATTTTTTGCTCTGGTGATGATCTGCAGAATTTATTGGAGGATATGACTAATGAAATAAGTAAAGTGAAGTTCTGGCTTGATAAAAACAAATTATCATTAAATTTGAATAAATCTAAACTGATGTTATTTGGAAATAGTAGTTTAAATACGAATGCAAAGATTCAAATAAATGGTGTTGATATTGAAAGAGTCAGTGAAAATAAATTTCTGGGGGTAATAATAGATGAAAAACTTAACTGGAGAGCTCACGTAAGATATATTCATTCCAAAGTATCACGAAGCATTGCAGTACTAAACAAGGCAAAACAGTTATTCGACAGAACATCACTTCATATTCTCTACTGTTCACTGGTTTCACCATACTTAAGCTATTGTGCAGAGGTCTGGGGCAATAACTATAAAACCACATTACATTCACTTTTTACTCTTCAAAAAAAAGCAATTCGAATCATCCACAATGCAGGTTATAGGGAACATACAAACTCACTATTTTTGCAGTCTGAAATATTGAAAATTGACGATATAGTGAAATTCCAAACAGCACAAATTCTATTCAAAGCAAAAAATAAAGAACTGCCAGGTAATATTCAGAGTATGTTTTTTTTGAAAGAAGGAAGTTATAATTTAAGGGGTTTTTGTAACTTCAAAACAATGAAGGTACGTACTACAAGAAAAGGCTTTTGTGTTTCTGTTCATGGAGTGAAACTATGGAACAAACTGAATATGGAATTAAAGCAATGTCCAAACATAAAAATGTTCAAAAAGAGTTATAAAAATATGATCTTCTCGATCTATAAAGAAAAGGAAAATATTTAAATTAAGTGAACGTCTCTATTTAAAAACAAACAAACAAACAAAAAATTCATGATGTGATATTATAGTATATAGTATATCAGAAATCTGTTCACTATTTTTATTACAAATTATATCAGTAAGGAAGCTGACTAAATATTCACTGATAATTTATGGCAAAGGGGTTGGATTAAATAAGTGTATACTTCTTCCCACTCCCTTTCAACATGTAAATTAATCAGAATGTTTTTTTGTATGTAATTTGTATAGTATTTTTTTTTCTCTTATTTCTTTTCTAAATGTACTTGTATATTGTTCACATGTTGAAATAAATTACCAATCAATCAATCAATCAATCAATCAAAACATCAGAATGGGGGAGAAAATTGATTCGAATGGCTTTGAATGTGGTTGTTGGTGCTAGATGAGATGGTTGAGTATTTCAAAACTAATGATCTGCTGGGATTTTCTGGCACAACCATCTCTACAGTTTACAGAGGATGGTCTGTAAAAAGAGAAAAACATCCAGTGAGCATTAGTTCTCTTGGAGTAAATGCTCTGCTGATGTCATAGGTCAGAGGTGAACAGCCAGACTACTTCAGCCTGATAAGAAAGCAACAGTAACTCAAATTATTACTTGTTACATTTAGCATAACATGTCAAACCTTGAAGCAGCAGCAGAAGACAATGCACTGGCAACTCCTGTCAGCTAAAAACAAACTTGGCCTACAGTTTACACAAGCTCACCAAATTTGGACAATAAAAGATTGACTCTACTGTTGCAGAAGAACTTGAGACTCATAAGACTAGGCAATGTTTCCAGAGTTTGGTGTAAACATGAAACCATGAATCCATCAGTGGTACAGGTTATTGCTGTTGGTGGAATGGTGTAGCTGTTTTCTTGGCACACTTTGGCACCCTTAGAAACATCTGAGCATTGTTTGAATGCCACAGCCTACCTGACTATTGTTGCTGACTATGTCCATCCCTTTACAGTCACAAGGCACCCAAATTCTGTTGAATACTTCCAGCAGGAAAATGCAACATGTCACAATGGTCAGATCATTTCAATCTGTAGTTCACTGCACTCAAATGACCTCTATAGCAGAGCACCTTTGGTAGGTGGTTGAACAGTGGAGTAACTTCACAGATGTGTAGCAACTGTGGGATGCTATTATGTAAATATGGACCAAAATCTCTGAGGGCAGCATAGTTGTCATGAAGCATGAAACTGGCGCTAGATACAAAAACAGTTTTTCAGATAAAGCTGTAAAAACATTCATTTCTACTGTAATATGGAGTCTGTGGGAGCTGACTTACTTTATTTAAACAGACACCAGCGGTCCACGGATTTACTGCAGTTTTTGGCACTTTGATGTTGGTTTTTTTTAACCCCTAAGGTTGTTGGTATAATGTTTACTGTGGAGAAGAACTACAGCCAGGATGCACAAACAGTCTAGTGTTCATGTTTTTTACGTGCCTCAAGAGTCTGCCACCATTCGCAATCTATGCAGCATTTGTTTGTCGGATAATTTTACCCTTCATCTCATAACGTTCCCAGGGAAACATTCAGCCAAGACAACAGCGTTTCTTGCCTCTCTTCCTTACAGCAATGCATCTATAACCGGATTTAACAGCAGTTTTTTAGAGTCAAAATATACATAGTGTAAACACTTATTAATCACACACTGCTACAGTAGTGCCCAACTCTTATGGTTGACTCACACAAACAGAACTTTAAGTCAAAAAGCTGTTGCCCTTTAAAGAGTAAAATAAACACTTTTGTAAAAGCAAATTTATTATACTTGACTTAATATTCCTACTTGGGATTTATTATTGGTAAGTGGGGTACAGTAATTGCCTCTCCACTACTCTAAACATTAATTTGAGCAAAACAAGGGCAAGGGAACATTTTGTCCAGCATGAGAAACAAATCACTCCGATTATGTCTAAACGAAATACAATCTTAGCCTCCGGAACTGGAGTTTAACCAGACTAGCGCAATTTTGTTAGTTTTAGTATTATCTAGCAGTCACGCAAGAAAAGCAGCATAACGAGATAAAAACATGCGCGCGGGGGACAGTGTTGAATCCAAATGGGCTTTATTTGAAACGCCTAAAATGTGAGAGGGAGGCTCAAAGTGAGCATGTCCTGTTTGTGCCCCAGCTGAGGAAAAGGATAAATAATTTCTTCGTAGCAGGAGGCTACAGCGTCTTGTGATGATTATTCGAGCCAGAGGAGTAAACGAGGCCTCGCTAAAGTTTACCATGGCCCAGATAGCTCAGGTAGGCTGTCACGGCAATCTAAATATGACCAGCGAGGAAAAAGTCAGCATGAGGTAAGTGTTTTTGTACAGAGCATAAACAGTGGTGTACAGAAGGCTGATTTGGGGGTGGGGGGCACTGAAGGTGGGTGGCTGCATGTGATTGGAACAATTGTTCTCCTTTGGCAATATATGAGAGAATTAGACATGCTTGCTTTCAGTCTTTTTATTATTGACTGCTTTTTAATGCAAATATTCCCATTTTAGAAAGCTTCTAGTTTCTGAAAGTTGGTGTTTTTAGCATGTGGCTAACAAAAATCCCAACCTTAACCCTAAGTTGGTTGCCAGTGACCTTGTAGATGTTAAACATAACCCCCAATTGAAAGATCTCTCTAGTTTAAGGGGAGTTGACCCTATTTTTTTAACTTGTGGCTGACCTTTTCCCTTTTGAGTCAACCGGCATGTTTTATGGTGAGAATTTATCTTCTTACATACTTCTCCTTGCTTTCACTGTTTATGTTCACAGCTCGCTTGCCATGGGATATATTGAGGTGTAAAGGGCACCCAAAGACCAAAAGACGACGAATAAAGTCATAACACGAGTGAGAGAAATGTCAAAAGAAAAAAGATTTGGCACAAGTCAATGAGTCTCTTCATTTTCAGTAAAACATAAAAGGCCACTTTGTCTCCGACAGCACTCTGCTGTTTCCCTCTCAATATTATTGACCTCGCTTCTCCCTAATGGCTTTCTGAATATAGGACAAGGCTTTTCATTTATTCTCGGTTGCCGTTGGAAGTCCTTGAACTACTTGTCCCTGTCATCTGCCGTTTCAGGTGCGGCTGTTGACCTTGTAAAAACAACTTGAGCAAGGCTCTTAGTACAAGCAGATTCCCACTCTGGGTCCTCTTGTCACAAAGCTGTTTGCATGGACACTAATCCAGGATCACTGGCAGGGTTACAGCAAGAAACCTCGAGTGAACCAGGTAGGTGAAGACGAACAAACTCAGCTTCTTATCTGTGCTGGCCAGACCAAGATTTCCAAAGAGGCAAATAGCCTTACAGGTTCTTGCAATTGCTTTTGTCTGGGTTAATTTGGCAGAATCCACTGTTACTCTGGTAACAGCAACTGCGGTTTGAGTACTTCAGTAAACATTTCTTGAATCCATTTAGTTAAACTGTTGTTTCACCAAACAATCAGTCAAAAGTTATTGCTCATTTTTGCTACACACAGATTTTCCACACAAACTGTGGTATCCAGCGACATTTCATGTGGCCGTTTCACCAGCTTGTCTTCATTCCTAGAGAGTCAAATACTGACGTTTTGTCAAAACGACTGGCATCTCATAGATGTGCATAATCCAATGCATCATGGCACTGATGTCATTGTGAGGTGGGTCTCAGTCCCAACTGGTCTAACCTGGATGCTTATAAATCACTCCTCACTCACACTGGATGAATGTCATTGTTTGAAAAGCCTTCAACTGATCCAAACTGCTGCATTCTTCTCTTCAATGACTTCCTGTTAAAACTAGTATCGAAATCTTTCTCATCACATACAAGGTCTTGAATAATCAAGCCCTAGTTTATCTGATCGCTCTCAGACTTCTGGCTTACTTTAGAACCTAGGATATTTAAAAGGGGAACTGGAGGAACCAGGTTCCAGTTTGGATACGGGACACAGACACCATCTCTACTTTTAAGATTAGGTTTAAAACTTTCCTTTTTGATAAAGTAGATAGTTAGGGCTTGATCAGGTAACCCTGGATCCTCCCTTAGTGCATCATGGGAAGCCCCCAGCAGACTAGGCCTATTCCACTTTGAGTGTTTCTTTTTCACTCATCTCTTTTCGCTGTTTATGTGTTTAGACACCTCTCTGCATTTAGTTATTAGTAATTATTAATCTCTCCTCTGCTCTCCCTCCCCTCACCCCCAACTGGTCTCAACAGATGTCTGAGCCTGGGTGTGCCAGAGATTTCTGTTAAAAGGAAGTTTTTCTTTCCCACTGTTGCCAAGTTTATTGGGGTTTTCTCTTTATTATTCTCTCTATTATTATCTGATTATCTGATTTATATCTGATATATTTCTTAAAAAAGAGGCAATTTCTGTTAATATTCAATCCTCAAAACACGTGTTGAACACATCTTTTCAACGCCACCAACACCTGATAGAACAACAGTGTTCGGTGCCCAAGAATTTGTTTGTTTCCTTTACTGTAAGAGCCACCAAGAAATGCTCAGTTTGCACTTTAAAGTGTTTATAGAAGATCAAAACAGCTGCAACATACTCTTGTGATCAGCAAGATTGCATAGCAAGCCATATCCAGAGACTATCACACAGACATAGATGCCTGATAGTTATTCATCCATTTTCTTAAACACTTGTCTAATCCAGGGTCACAGGGAGGCTGGAGCTTATTCCAGCTGTCAGTTTGTTAAGAAGCAAGAGGTGGGGTGCATTCTGGACAGGCTGACAATCTATCACAATGCTAACAGGTAGAGACATGGAAAATATACACAGAAGGTTTGATTGTGAGTGTGAATGGTTGTCTGTCTTTCCTGTATGGGTTGTCCCCAGTTACTCTGGCTTCCTTCCACAGCCCAACGACATGCCTGATAGGTCAACTGGTGATGCTAAATAACTTGTTAATCAGTCCTAAGTAATTTACAAATACAAAATTATAGATTTTTTGCTTTTCCCAACTGGTTTTCCGTACAATGAACCCTTACATCAGGCAAGAAATCACCAGCAATGCAAAACACTGTTGAGATGTTCAGTTCATGAATCACATTTTCCAAGGTGAGGCCTACTCAATAGCCAGTGGGCCAGTCGACTGCACTCACTTAAGGCACCTCAGCTTGCAATGCAGTTTTAAAAGGGTGAGTAAAGAGTCTGAGGACCGACTCGCTTTTGGAACCAGCCTCCAGCTTTAAGAGCAGCAGCGCACAAGAACGCCACAAGCCAATGTTGGCTTTGCAATAGCCAGACAAAGTATTATAAAATAAAAAGCATTAATCCAGCACAATAGGCAAACAGAATCCAGAGCAGGAAAGGCAAAAATTGTTATATAGAGAGGGTATTACAAAGTGTCAGTACACTGAATTGAATTTCAATTTATTTTGTTAATCCCTGTACGGAAAAATGCACTGAACTGCACTAAACATCTGGCATTTCAAACTTTGAAAAAGAAAATGCAGTTTTACTTGGTATTTCCAGTTCACATAGATTACATGTTGACTCCTCTGAGTCATAGTTGCATTTTTCTGATTTAAATAATGATTCCAGCACAATGCAATGATGTACTCCCACATGCAGGGTTTCTATAACAAATTCAACATTTGGCACACAGCCTATAGCCGCCCCACTTTCTTATAAATATTTCAGCGAGTGTTTCCTCGCTGAATTTGCACTCTTTGGAATTCATCCGATACAGTCAGTCACATTGCAACTTCAAACAGTTAATCGTTGGCAAGAGGCCACAGTGATGAACTTCAGTTCATGTCTTGGCTCTTGACAAGCCGATTGCTTTGACTTAAAAGTGTGGGGGGGCTTGATGGGTATTGGAGGGACGACCACAGGGACACGGCCCAGGTGTCTCCTTGCTGAAACGGGAGAGTGAGGCTGTCAAGGTGTGACATATGAGCTAATGACCCTTGACCTCGGCTGTGCATTCAACTGGGAGGTTGTGTGTGTGTGTGTGTGTGTAAATATAAAAGCTCCTCACAAACAGCTTTGGATGCAGTGGAAAAGACAAGGAAGTGGGTTGCGTCGAGTTTCACTTAAACAAATTGAGAAATTCTGCTTTTAACATCCTTTAAAAGTGCTCCGCTGAAGCTCCATCTCCATCCCGTGTTTCTGATGTGTGATCCTTTTCTTCAGATAATCCTGCAGGGCAGTGAAGATTTGCAGCACTAAGAAGACAATTGTTTGTGAAATACTTTGCCATAATCCTATGACCCATTTTTTGGTCTCGTTGAATTCCTTTATATGGCTTTATCACAAGCTGCTCGAGAATACATTTCCATCGTTTAATGTAAATGCAAACCCCAGGTTCTTTTTTATTATTATTATTATTTTTTTTTTATCAAGAAGCGATTCCTCTGTAGCCACTCAGGATAAAGATGAGTCGCCTGGTGGGTGAGCAAAGCACGAAGCAGACCTAACCCTGTTTATTTTAACAAATGTAAATGCAGGCATCCTATTGATGCCAGGGATTCTTTACTGAGTTCATTTCAGGTCTTCATAAATAATAAAGGAATGATTATGATTATATTGCTGGTGGTGTGTACAGATTGGATTACCGCAAGATGTTTCCCGTGGGAAGGATGGTGTTTGTCAGGTGTTGGCCTGCAGACTTTTCTGACGTGACACATGTGACATCTTAGGGTTGAGTTTCAAAATAACTAGCTTTCCTTCATTTCAGAAGGAAATTACAAGGAACTTAACATCGCCCAAGTTTCTAATTTTTCCACAGGGTTTAAGTCTAATGGCACTTAACCGGATAAGAGAAAAGAAAAAAATGGTTGTTTAGTTTGACTCACTAAGTTTATACTCCACCATTGACTTTATTTCCTCCCCAAGAGCTTAGAAGTATACAATTTAAACTAGCAGAAAATAAAAAATGAGACATTTTGGAGAAAAGCACAAAAAAGCACATTAAGGATTTCACTATCGCTGAGATCTAAGATAGAAAGATAGAAAACAGGTCACTGGCAAACAATGAACTTCCTAGTCATGTAAACCTCTTCCACTTGAAACCATTTGTCACGTTTCAGGAAAAAACACCAAATCAGTTTAGTCTTTGCTCATTCACTGTTTATGAGGCCATGCACGGAAAAAAGGAGAGCTGATAAACACCTGTTTTTTGTTGCTACATTTAACCTACACATTTTAATGTAGGCTAAACCACTGAACCTGTGTGATGTAATTTTGCAAGACATCCATTAAGGTACGAGTGTACCTGTTAAAAAAAAACACAAAAACACAACTTTTATTGCATCTTATTGCCCCCTAAACTCATTTTAAGCATGTTGCGATCCCTCCACCCTGGGATATTGCTGTTTAAACAGTCATTTCCTTCACTTTCACATTGGCAAATGTGATATTTTTGTAACAGCCTTCCAGTCTAGTGAGGTCTGCTTTAAAAAGCAGAGGAAATGTCGTGATTATTTAGTGAGAACCAGTGTTGCTTTCATGTCAGGTCCAGCTGTGTCAGCACTACAGATTCAGCTTGGTTTTATTTATGTAGCAACAGTTCAATGCAACGGCCTCCATTTATACTGTACAAAACAAAACCAACCACGTAACCTCCTTCCTAAACACTACATGGTAACGTGCACCAAAAATCATTGCTTTGGTCCCTAGCAGATTGCTATGGTCGCTTATATTTTGCAAAGAAGACTAACTTGCCACTGGTCACTAACCAGTCTTTATACCTCTGCCACTCAGGCTTTAAATAAAATGTTTCCAACTCTAAATGCTGATTTCTTTGGTTTGGACGAGTTTGATCATTATCTACATTTAACCCCACACAGAGGCTATCTGGGAACCCACCTCAGAACAAAGTATGAATAACATAACTTCGTATGTCTCAGTTATATTTATAATATTTTGGTTAGCTTACAACAAGAGTTTGTACCCTATGGTCTGCACAATCTGCTGTATAAATTTGTGACTGTGATTGTTGTGCCAGCTATTGGATGTTGTGAACTCTTATATTACATGCCAATAAATGCAAACCTAGCTATCATTAGCATAGTCGGAGTCAAATTACAGTTTTAGATTCAACGCTATATTTAGCAATAAATTAGCCCATTACATGAATTTTACGTTTTTCTTTGCTAGTTGGGGTGCTAGGTATCAATAAGCTAGATGTTAACAGAAGAGAAAGGTTAGGCAACAGGTATGTCCAATTTGCCTGCAGCCTTTGTATGCCTGTTTGGCAACGGAGCAAACGACAACTCAGTCAATGCCAATTAAACACTGATAGCAAATAATGTATGTAAATAGTGAGGCTAATGTTAGCAGAGGTGTGGTTACACTGAGTACTGTATGTGTGTGTGTGTGTGTGTGTGTGGGGGGGGGGGGGGGGTAGTCAAAAGTGTGTGCAATGTCAAAGATATTTTGCAGTTTAGAATATGACATGAATATGACATTCCGTTTTGAAGGATAGAGAAAGGCAATAACAGGACTGTAGTTCTTAATGCAAAATAATCTGACACACATGCTGTGAACACTATGAGATTCATTTTCTCAATCGCTAAGACATAGAGCAGCTAAATGGACACCATGTGGCAGGCTCTAGAGTGCACTTCCTTGCGATACCGCTGAACTTCCTTGATCTTAAACTGCTGGCAAAAGGAGGCCATCCGTCAGGTTCCAGGCAAAAAGTGAAAGCAGATCGTAAGAGCCTGACTGAAAACAGACCTGACCAGCACATATGGCCTCATAAAGAACCTGGCCCTGCACTGTAAACATTTGCCATTTTTAGGACGCTTAAGAAACGACATGAACCAGACAGTAGCCACAGTCTGGTGTGCCGAGTAGAAAAGAGTTGAATTTGAATGAATTTGCCTTCCATTTCAGTCTTATCTGAGTGACTTGGCAAACTTTACATTGTGAATTCTCACTAGTATGTCACATCACCTGATAAGAACATTAGGATGATTCCTCAAATGATAACAAAAGATGCTGTAGCTCAAAAAGATTTGATAAAATGTGCCCGTCTAGACAGTTTAACTGCAAATTCTCCAAGGGCATTGGCATAGTAGAGCCAGAAACAACTGGAATCTACTGGTCTTCCCTCTTTCACTAGAAAAAACACATTGTACATTTTGTTTTCTTTCATTCCTATAATAGTGATTACACAATGCATTAGAAATGCTGTGATCAAATCTGTGGAGTCCTTTTGATGACCAAAAATACAGCTTGGCGACATCAGTAACATTTTATCGTCGCCAGATTTTTCTTTTCTTTTTTTTTTATGCTGGATTATTCAAAGACATGTTACCAGCCTGGTTTGGTATTTCCTGTGAAGACTGTGCTTCCATTCATATCCCAATCACTTTGATACCAGTCATCCTCTGTAGCCTTGATGACCTCACTTGAGAGTTTCCCCCCTCCTAAAAATCACTCCAGATCAAAGAATGTGATGTTTGATCCTCTGATAATAGTGCAAAGCCTCAGAGCCTCAGACTTTGGATTCCACTCTTCTCTCTTGCCTTTGTTTGCAGCTTTTGAAAGAAAAAAATGCTGTATTGAATAAAAAAAAGGATTTGGGAAAAAGTACATCAGAAATGCACAATAAGTCAAAAGGGGGCGAGCACTTAGCGGAGTAATGATGCCAGTTAGCATTGCCGGTCTCCCAGTTCTTGTGACCTAGATAGAGAATGACATGAGCAAGCTGTGGTGACTGGAATTGCTTCCATTTGCTCATCACTGCAGCATTGCTAATACACTTCTACTAAGAGATAGGGTGAATCTGTCAAGCACAACATGCAAATTTCTGTATATTTTATACCCCTCCGCCCAAAAAAGGAAAAACCCACCCCATCTGACGTTTTATGTGACATTTAAAGACGTTGAGAAAAGTTGAAGTAGTAGTGCAAGTCTTTCCTTTTTTTTTTTGTTCAGGTCTCCGTGTTTCTTTTTATTACATGCTAAATCCTCTAAATGAGAAACAATATGATTGGAGTGTAAAGATGTTCTGACAAGGATGCACATTCTTCAAATGCCTTTGAGAGGCTGTCCTCATCTCCCTGCTTACATATTCATGAGGAGAAACTGATATTTTGGTCTACGAGACCTTCATCAACAGGAAGACATATTGAGACAATGACAAATTAGCACGTGTCCACGATCGTGCACGTTGGGACACACAGACATCCACTCCTGTCCCTACACGAAAGTCCACCAAAAAAGAAAAAAGAAAAAAAGGGGCTGGTCCAAGGGCATCTTTTGGTCCCAGACGCTCCACAGTCTGACAAATCTGCCTCACTCTGCACTTTCTGCATAATTCCCTCTACTTCGGGCCTAAATGACCTGCGTGATCGCCATGAATATCAATGTCACGCATGTCCGTCTGAGTCAGTTCAGTTTGCTTTGATGCATGTCGCCGGCTCTGCCGTTTTAAAAGCATGGCCGGGCTCGAGGAGGAGGGGGAAGCAGCGGCAGGATATTGCTGGCAGAGGCATTTATGTCACCTTATAAATTGCAACGTATACGTCACTTTGAGGAATGTAACCGAAATTGGAGCACCCCTTTCAATCTTAAGCAACTTTGTCACCGTCCCCCTTCCTGGAAAAAAATTAAATAAAGAATCGTCATTTTGACCCCTGTCCGATCAGAGGAGGAGTCATGTTTTAGCTGCGTCGCCTCTGACTTTCACAAACAAGCCGGAGTGAAAGATTAGGTTTTAAACAGCAAAGCTGGATGCCATTTTCAGCTGCAGTTATGAAAATGTGAGTCCCTGAACTACTTTACTTTTAAACTTGCTCCATGAACTTTTCATTACTGCTGTCCAGTAGAGCTGTGTGATACTGCAAAGTTTGGTATTGATTACATACAGAGTAAATGCAGAGCCGGTACTGCAGATACAGATACTAATACTTTTAACCTATGAATTTTGGGATGAATCAATATCATAAATTTCCAAATTCTGAACACATTTTAATGACCTCTAAAGTGCTGATTTTCCACAATACTTAGTTAACACAACAAAATCTACCTTTCAGCCTTTAGTGTACTTTAAAATTGGGCTTTTTAGAGGCCTTGAATTTAACTGTGCCTCTCTCCAAAGCTCTTTGGGGCAACTTCTGTTTAATAATTGTGTTTTAGGCTATGAATAAAATAGTATAGTGCATGTTTATGTATGTATGTATGTGTTTTTTATTTCAGAAAAATAATCAGTTTAACACTACATATTGAACAGAAACAAAGTATCAATCCTGTCACACTAGCATTATTTCAATACCAGCACTGGTAACAAAATTGACATCCATCCGTCTGGTTAAACACAGCAGCTATCACTCATGTCCGGATACACAGTGATTTCAGTGAGGCTAGTGTCTGTAGGGATACAGTTTTAAATAAATTATGTTTAGTAAGATTTTGATTTAGTAACTGAAAAGTCTTTTAAAGTGTGCACAGCAGAATTTTTAGTGTCCTGTTCAAAGAGTTGGATTTTATTCTGTCTTTAAAGATTTTTGTTTGACAAAACCTAAGTTTTTGATATAGCTTGATTCTCAGAAGCTCCTCCTAAAATATTTAAAGCCAAATTTGTGCATTTTTGGACCATAAACCACCATGTGAGTCCTTTTTGTCAATTTAACTTGGACGTCTGCGTAAGTGAGATTATGTAGAGAAAATTCCTGTCCTGTTCATTCTATACCAAATTCATACACATATTGAGGCCTGAGAGGCTGTTACAAATGTGCTTTTTCATAAATACTAAAGCCAGCATTTGTGTTGTGAACAGTATTTTGAACAGCATTTTGTCATTAGCACATGCACATACAGATTGTGTAAATGTGTAGTCTGGAGACTAAGGCTACGTTCACACTGCAGGTCTTAATGCTCAATTCCGATTTTTTGATCAAATCCGATTTTTTTGTCTGCTTGTTCACACTACAAATAAAATGCGACAGCAAACGCGCTCTAGTGTGAACCCTCAAAACGGCCCACATGTGCAAAAGAAGACGTCACACACAACGCGTTCTGTTTAGACCCAGAGCAAACAATATTGTTTGACTGATGGCCGTTAATATAAAGACTTTGGACTTTATGTTTTCCAACTTTTGCTTTAAGTTATTTTGTTATTTACATAATAATGTAAATAACCTAATAATTATCCTTATTGCTGCTTTAGAGAGGAGCGGTGCTTCAAAGGATAGTTGCAGATTTCTGTCAGAACCTGCAAATTATACAGTATAAATAAAATGTTCACGTTTCTCCAACGTTGTCTTCCCAACATTTTCACTAACATCTACACGGGATGGCCAGGAAGCGTTCGCGATGTCTTCTCCAGCACTGATAATTGGCGTCTGTCTGTGTCAGTGACATAAAAGACGGATTTAATGCGACATGACCATTCAAACAGCAGTCGGCTTCTAAAATATCAGATATGTATCAGATTCAGTACCACATACGAAAGTGACCCACATCGGAATTGAAAATATCGGATTTGTGCCGTTCGCACTGTCATACCATAATCGGATATGGGTCGCATAGGGTCAAAAAAATCTGATTTGATGCGCTTTCACCTGCAGTGCGAACGTAGCCTAAGAGGTATAAGCAGCTTCATTTTGGGGTCCACTGGAACTCATATACAAGTTTTCTAACTATATCCACAGCAGAGAATAGAACTGGTTATCCTAAACATTTTGGCAAGTTGTGTATCGCAGTGCAAACACTTCAACACAGGACAACGTGGTTAGGAGATCCACTGATCAGCAAGCTTATTTCTAATCATTTTTAAGGTGTTTTCTGTTTTTGGAAGGCCAGATGTGAGGTTTGTCCACAGAGGCATAACTCTTCTGTGCAAGTAGACTTTTACTATACAGTGTGGGCCATTTATATGGATACACCGTAATAAAATGGGAATGGTTGGTGATATTAAAGTCCTGTTTGTGGCACATTAGTATATGTGAGGGGGCAAACTCCTCAAGATGGGTGGTGATCATGGTGGCTATTTAGAAGTCGGCCATCTTGGATACAACTTTTGTTTTTTTCAATAGGAAGAGGGCCATGTGACACATCAAACTTATTGGTAATGTCACAAGAAAAACAATGGTGTGATTGGTTTCAACGTAACTTTATTCTTTCATGAGTTATTTACAAGTTTCTCTTTGTTCACAGCCATTGACATGTCGAAGAGGTTAACACGTGAGGAGCAGATCGAAATTGTGTTGATATCTGGTGAACGCAGTAACCGGGTCATTGCAGCAGATTTCAATGCAAGACACCCTACGAGACCACCCATCTCCCATGTTACAGTTAGCAAACTGCTTGCTAAGTTTCGTGAAACTGGTTTAGTGTTGGATTTGCCAAAATGTGGACGCAAGAAAACTGTCACTAATGAAGAAACATCAGTGGCTGTCTCAGCTTCATTCAGCAAGAGCCCACAGCGTAGCACTCACAGCATGTCACTGGAGAGTGGCATTAGTCGAGCATCCCTTCGGCAGATATTAGCTACGCACAAATGGCACCCTTACAAACTCCATCTACTGTAGCATCTCAACGAGGATGACCCAGATCGGCACACAGAATTTGCAGAATGGGCAAAACAAAAAATTGGAACAGGACCCTCAGTTCACGCAGAAGATTTTGTTCAGTGATGAGGCAAACTTTTATGTGAATGGTGAAGTTAACAAACAAAACCACCGCTATTGGTCTGACACTAACCCACATTGGATGGATCCCTCCAAGACGGTTGGAACAACAAAAGTGATGGTTTGGTGTGGTATATGGGGTACAACGATAGTGGGTCCATTCTTCATCAATGGAAACCCCAAGGCCACTGGATATTTGAAATTGCTATATAATGATGTGTTTCCCTCTTTAGGCACTGAAGCTGGCACGTTCCCTGAGTTTTTCCAGCAAGATGGTGCACCACCACATTATGGGTGCCAGGTCCGAGCATTCCTAGATGAACAGTTTCCTGGAAATTGGATTGGTCGTCATGGGCCAGTTGAATGGCCCCCAATGTCTCCCGATCTTACCCCCTTAGACTTTTATCTTTGGGGTCATCTGAAGGCAATTGTGTATGGTGTGAAGATACGAGATGTGCAGCACCTGAAACTACGGATACTGGATGCCTGTGCTGGCATTTCTCCTGCGGTGTTGCTATCAGTGTGTGAAGAGTGGGAGAAGAGGGTTGCATTGACAATCCAACACAATGGACAGCACATTGAACACATTTTATAAGTGGTCAGAAACTTGTAAATAATGGCCATCTTGGATAGTTGTATCCAAGATGGTCGACTTCTAAATGGCCACCATGGTCACCACCCATCTTGAGGAGTTTGCCCCCTCACATATACTAATGTGCCACAAACAGGACTTTAATATCACCAACCATTCCCATTTTATTACGGTGTATCCATATAAATGGCCCACCTGCTAGATCTCATGAACCCTTTCATAAAGCAAGGTGGAGGGGTTATGTAATTAGTTGCAATGTTCTTTATATTTGATGAGCTTTTTTTTTTTTTTTTTTTTTTTTTTTAAATATATGGCACAAACTTAATATATTGTTATTCTTAATAACAGCAGCAGTCACTAAACATTAAAATTCAAATAGACTTACCATAAAAAAAATCATTAAAGATGAAGATGCTTTTGAAAAACATCAGGACTGATGGAAGCCTAATTCTTCTATTAGGTATTTTATGGCGACTCAATCAAAATTCCATCTTGGATACAAATGTTGGAGATCATTATTTGCGGGCGATGCATTTTTAAGTTGACATGTGAAGCAAATGCAAATGGAACCTGTAACATTGCATTCACAGAAGATGATGAGATGGATATAGTATATACCATTATTAAAAGAAAAACACATATATTAACTGCTGTATATATAAAGTTTCGTTCAGATTGGTCCATCCGTTAAGGAGGGGTTAAGGTACATACAGACGTATATTCACACATATGCTACAATCACTACAGTCAAAATATTTTATAAGATGGTGTGGTGTTCTCCAGAACAGGCTACAGATAAAGGGAAAAACTAAATGTTTCCTGGGGAGGAAGTAGAACATGGGGAAAAAAAGGGCTTCAAAAAAGTACTTACAACTTTAAACTCAAACAAGCAAATATACCAAAAGCGGAGGCAAAGGTTCAACAAAGCACAAAAGGAAAGACAATCTCTCTCCAAAGGAAGGTGTAGAATACTGAGCTCAGGTCCACAACAACTCTCATACACACAGCTTGAATGCTGCCAAAACAGCCCACTGGCACCAGGAGAGCCCTTTCTCTCAGCTTTTGACTCTGGGCTCAGGTGATTAGCAAGTGGAATCAGCTGTGCTCAATCATCTGCCATGGAGAGGGAGAGGAGAAAATAGCACACATACATAACACACACATACAGCATTACAGCGCCTAAGAACATTGCCAATTAATGACTGGTGTTTATTAAGTCTTTTTTCTCTGTAGGCATTGAAGCAGAAGAGCTAATATCTTTTAAATATTTTTATAGTCATATTGAACTGTAGCCATGTAACATTAGTGACACTGTGCGAGAATTACTTACATCCTGCTACATAAGTACTTACATTTATATTTAGCTGGTAAAAGGAGGTTTTTAGCATCAAAGAACAAAAAAAAAAACCCAACTGCTAGCTTGCTAGCAAACAACAGCAGACTTTTATTTTTACAAAGCACTGCAGATAAAACCACACATTGTAGTGATTATGAATGTTAACTGGTCTTCTTCAGTCAAAAACATTTTTGTATCATTCGTGGTCAGCTGGACAAGTTGTAAATTCTTGTGTAATGCAGTAGCTAGCGTAGCAACGTAAATGACGTTAGCAACTCACAGAAAGGTATTTACTGTACTGAGACCTGTAAAAAAAAAAAATCCCAAAAAAACAATATAAATAAAAAGATAATAGCTGTAACTTCACAGGAACCCTTTAACTGTGGAACATACTGTAAGCATTTTTAAGGCCTTGGGACAACATTGTCAAAAAAAAATAAAATAATGGAGGACACGGTTCCAATACAGGGACACTGATACGAACCTTGATTTTCAAAGTAGTTGCAGATGTAGGGATGAATTGGAAATATCAGTTTTTTTTAAAACAGTACTTGGATGCCTGCATGGCTGTAGTTTATCAAACTAAATGTTCTTTTTATCATCATCACTGTGTGCAGTTATGTCACAGTGGGCTCCTGCTGTCATTTTGTGTCACTTTCTCTAATATGACACAGGCGACCACTGGTACTTATCCAGGACAAGTGCCCTTCAAATAAAATATCCCTCTGCCAGTTTTCAACATGCAGAGCTGTCAGGCTCAGCTGCTACAGCATCTGACCTCTCAAACTGGCTGCTCTCCACCACACATTATGCTTGTATAATGAGGACTAAAAAAGAATACTGACTCAAGCTTTAAAGGTTAGATTTATAGTCGATCAGAGCTGATGTCATGTCTGCGTCTCTTTTTTTAAACCCAATTGAAACCTCTTTGAAAAATGCTCCAGGAGCGCTTTATTTATTGATTGGTTTGTATGTGTATGTGCGTGTGAGGTGTACAGTAATCGATGGAACATCTCCCAAACCATCCACAACCTGACATTTGAGGGGTACAAAAGCAAACACGTAATTACTCGACGCAAATGGAAAAAAGTTTATGAAAAAACACAGAAATATCTACAGCCGGAAGAAATTCCTTTTATATAATTCTCTGTTGACTAAATATCCGACTGGAATGATCCCGTCAGCTATTTTCAGTCTGTTCTTTTTCCTATTTTAATATTACCCCAGACTTTCACATGACATAGTTAATCTCATTTGCTTCACCTTTGGATAAAGGGGGGGGGGGGGGGGGAAGCCTGTCGTTTCCAGTGCTTGTTCAATGTGACCACTTTAGGCCAGGCCTGTGTAGGCAGTTGCGTGTTCTGGGCTGCTGCTTTATTAATATAATTGCATGGGTAATGTGCCTACAGTAAATTTGGACCTGTGTCTTCTGATCTTTTTTTCCTCTTTAAAAAAAAATTATCAAAGCCCACTTGTATGTCACGTTTGGTAGGGAACTTTATTTTTCATGCTAAGCCTTACTCGTTGGGACAAATAGCTTCTTTTGTGCTAATAACCAAATAACTAAATGATGCTAGGCTTCAGAGCTGGTATATCTGAAGTAGGACAGACATGCCTAGTGTGAGATAAACTGCAATACTTTTGAAGTCAGAAGTAGAAAAAAAGAAACTGACTGTGCACAAGTAGACTCTTCTGGGTCTTACTGTTTTCCTTCTCACTGTGTGCTGAAACTTTCCAAAGTTGAGCTTTTCTGTCGCACCTTGATCATGCCACTTTTTGAGCACTAGTAAGATAGAGCCATCAATAATTGATTCACCAGAACAAAATCTGTGGGCTCTTCAAGAAGTGGCTTATGTCTGCAGTCACTATTTTATTAGGCATTTGAAGACAAAAAAAAAAAGATGGTTTCAAACTCCAACACCTCTTGCCACTCTCTCTTCCTTTGAAGTTAAGGGGAAAAGAAAGATATTTTCAATACAACTGACAGGTCCAAGCGCAGCAGTTTATCTTTAAAAGATGTCACTTGCACAGAACTGCGTGGAATTCACAATGTAACCTCAAAATCTCACGATGACTATTGTGTGAAACGGTTTTCCAGTTCGGTACTTATTTACCATTTACAGCAACTCTGTACTTTTCTAGATTTTAAAAAATGGCGGTGCAATCCCATGCCATCTCCTTCGTACAAGGTCTAGGAGACGTGTGATTATACCCATTTTGGGAATGGAGCAGGTGATTGATGGACATTGTGTCCTGTCTCCTGCTGTATCCAAGGAGCAGCAATTATAAAGACTGACGCCAGTGCAGATGTGCCTTAAAGATGCTGCCTTTTAACTGACCAGCAGATGGTGGTTGTGGTTGTATAGAAATCTATAAGAAAATATCCCTTGGTTATTTTGCTGTGTGACGTCAGCAACCACATCCTGATGATTTTATTGGATCAATCACTAGTTTCAGATCAGACGGGAGAAAAAAAATGCTAATTATGGCCATTAGGCTACTAGAGCCAAAAAAGAGAATTATGCAGATTGTCCAACTCCTAGATCAGAAGTGATTCACCAGTGAGGCTGTGGTATTAAAGTTACATTGACCCCTCACTCGTCGTATCCTGTTTCAAAACACAAAGATAGCAAAGGTGAAAACAACAGTTCATTAACCACCAGGTGACAATATGGCAGCTGCTTCCACTTTTTACAAAGTCAATGTGTAGCACACTTTCCTAAAAACAAACTGACTCTTTCTAGGTCAGATAATGCATCTCATATGGACACGTTCCTGCATGCAAGAAAGGGCAGCTTCGGATAACGTCCCAACCTGATTCCCCCAACATTGTCTGGAGTCCATTTGTGAAAACGTCTATGGAAATTTATCCAAGGCAAAAAGGCATGCATTTGCATTAATGGCAACCATGTGCTTTATGAAATGCCCTATGATGAACAGTCGGACCTAATCCTTTAACTTCTCCCAAGGGGATCGCATTCATTTTACATGATTCATGTACAAGAGGTAGATACTGTGACAAGGAATCACTCCAACTCTGTGGAAACAGGCATGTAGAAAATAAGATATGGTGGCACGTGGCTGAGGCTTTTAGCCACCGGGCTGTGGATCACATATGTAGAGGACAGAAGGACAAGTGATGAAAAAGAGGTCCAGCGAAAGATGAGGACTGTTAAGGTCAGGAGGGGTGCAAGCAGAAAGAAAGTGGTTAAAAATGAAGAGAAAAATAAAAGAGCAACCTCCTCTGCTATTGGATGTGATTTTTCTTTCCTCTAAGGAGAAGAAGAATGAACGTCCCTCCTCATTACTGTAAAAGTGGGACAGCAGGGGGTGTATGCCTGATGACAGTGCAATCACTGTCACATACTTGATCTTAGTTTATTAACTTAGCAAGGCAAGACACTTCTCCTCTGTGGAATGCAGACAGTTTGCTGTCCTATGGATGAAGTGAAGCATAGTGCAAAAGACTTGGGGTCACTTAGTAATGCCAGAAGCACAACTGGAGGGGAAGCTTTCAATGCAATGGGGAAAATGGCATTGAATGAATATATTTATAATAACAACTAGAATCTTAGATTCAAAGTATTCTCTCAGCAATCAGGTTATTGTCCAGTGAGAGTTCAGCAGGTCCGGCATCCAGATTAGGAACCTAAACTTTATGTTTTACATTCTGTACATCAACATTATTCAGTTTAGAAATATATTGTTTTGATCATAATCAGAATTTTTTTTTTAATCAAGAAGGGAGTTGTCGGACTCAAACTGACATATGCATAATTAGAACGCAATCACAGCAGCTCTGTTAATTAAAGCAGACTGTGAGGTTAGATATAATAAGATGGGATTAGATGAAACTCTTTGTCCTCTGAGGACTTTCCCATAGCTCAATTAACTCTGCAAATAACCTGAATAAAATACGAGCGTATTGCAATATTCATTTTCTGCACGGTAAGGGATACTGTATGAATTATGCAGCAAGAAAGAGGAGCGACTCATATGCATGTATATGTTTACAGTGTGATTCACAGAGAAGAAGTTCCGTGGATGTAACCTGGCAAGGGTTTGGACTGCCATCTACCCACCACCGCTCTCCAATTTGTTTCTTCCTCTCGCCGGCAGAGGAGAGCTCCTTTAACCTTCTCTGCCTGGAACTGAAATGAGAAATTTAGTAGCTCACCCTGGGAAGCGAGCTCATTAAAACATATTGGGCTTCAAATCCTACTTTTTTAGTATCCAGGACATGAATATGCACTATTCAAAGATATCATCTGTCTCATTGAACTCTCAAAGAGCATCAGTTCTTAACCCACCCAGAGTGTATGATATATGACACTGCTAAAGATTTTCTCGTGTCAGTGTTGGGATCTTGAGGACATTTTAATATTTGTACACTTTTTTTTATGGAGGAATGCTAATGCTGTCATGTTACATTACCTCAAGCAAAAACCTCTTGGTTTCACTTGACAAAGTTATCAAGATATCCCGAACTCGGGTTAAATATTTATTTATTCATTTTTGCTTCAAGATCTTTCCTGTTTTACCCTCAGACGTAGGGTTGCCAACTCCCTGAAAAATAAATAAGGGACACCTCGTGGCCAGGGCCGGGCGACCCAGTTGTCTTCACCCTTCCCAGTTTGGTGAATTTTCTAGCTCTTTTTTTGTGTGTGAAATTATTTTTTTAACCATTTGACTTGAAGTTGATTTAAGTAGATGCATATTCTATTCTTTGTGATATGAACACATGTGAAACAAATGATCATTTAGCCATTTATTTTTAGCTCAAAATGACAACATTAACACGATAAAACAGGTCTCTTTCTTAAACAGAAGCCTGTCATGCTTAACTTTTGAGAATATAAGTAAATCTTTCTTTAAAAGAACTCTGTCCTGCTTAACTTAAAATAATAGAAAACAATAGAAAGAAAAATATTCTTGTAACAGTGCACATTTAGTGCATTTAGTACAATTGGCTTCAGTTGAGGTATTATTTCAGCTTTTCTAATCAGCTGCTCCTGTTTGTAAACCTGCTTGCTCCCATGATTATGCATCATAACTCATCATCATTATTCATCTATGTATTACTTTTATGTATTAGTCATCTATTTGTTGTAATCATCTATCCTTGCAGTTGTTTATTACACAAAATAAATTATATTATCACACTTCTGGCCACATAGCGCTGATATTCACTGCACATGCCCATATTAACTTTTTCCAGCCAGGTGTTTTCCTTTTCCCATTCTTCCCTTTCTCTGAGGGGAACAAACATTGCTGCTCTAATGCTGGGCTTACACTGTGCGGTTTTTGGCCCATTTTGAGCCGATTTTTGAGTGATCGGACCGATTTTGGCCTTCATCGTGCGTCGTGTAGTATACGTGGGGTAAAGAGAAGTGATTAACACCTCACGACCAGCTCCCGATCATCAATCG
This sequence comes from Copadichromis virginalis, assembly GCF_057382275.1. Taxonomy (NCBI): domain Eukaryota; kingdom Metazoa; phylum Chordata; class Actinopteri; order Cichliformes; family Cichlidae; genus Copadichromis; species Copadichromis virginalis. The sequence continues at coordinate 41,528,657 of NC_140639.1, read as the reverse complement.
CTCGTGAGGGTCTCACCACAGGCGCTCACACTGCTCACGCGCAAACACGTAAACGTCGGTGAAAAAGACGGAGCAGCACGGCAGTGCAGCGTGTGATCTGGACACAAGCGATGGAGGCACAACTTGTAGAACTTTGGCAAGCTCATCCGAGCCTTTTCGATGTGGCATCACAAAATTATCACGACCACAACAACCGTGAAAATAGTTGGATCTACACTGCTGCTCAATCACAGCTGCCTGATCAATGTTTTTCATTAGCAATTTAGCAAAGTTGATGGTGGTGGTGTGTCTGTGTGAGTGAAAGACAGAGAGAGAGCGCGAGCGACAGATTTTCTGTTATAAACTTCATTTTATGGAGGCACAGTGTGCGCACTCAGGTCGCATCAGAGCATCGGTGAGAGTGTGAGACCCTGCATCGTGACCTACCAACTTCTAACCTCTGCGAGTCAATCGTGCAGTTTGAGCAGGAGCTGAATAACGTGACTGAAAAAAATCGCACAGTGTCTGCCCAGCTTTAGGTGTACTGTCGTCCGAGACTTGCACCGCAGTGTCGGCGTTTGTTTCCCTGTTGGCCATGCTTCTTGTTGTGGTCATCTGTTGTCTTCCGGTATTTTCTCCGCAAGCGACCTTTCCTCGACCAATGAGATGAGCGGTAATCTGAATTGTCATACTCGAATTGTCATAAGTGTGCTGTCAGCTCATTGGTCACAAAGCAGGAGAGGGGCTGGGAATTATGTTTTCAAACAAAGCGTTAATTCCATTAAAAGTTATAGACTACTTTTGATTCTCACTGTATTACGGGACAAAGTGCGTCCCTTATTAGCTCAATACGGGACGTGTACTTTTGTTTCGAAATACGGGACGATTCCGTATTTTAAGGGACGGTTGGCAACCCTACTCAGACGTTATCGGCTGCATTATTCGAAAGAAAGAAACCTCATGTGTGCAGGGGTAATTATATAATCTCTAACTGCCTGTTGTCTCACATTCGTCCTCATGATGCAAAAAAGCCAGTGGGGAAATAAATTGTTGTGGCCGTCTTTAAGAAAAATGCCAGATGCTGCCAGTCACTGCACTGTGACAGCAACGCTTTCATGTACATTTTGTCCTGTTCACACGAATTAGCGTGCATGGTTTAATCACTTGGGAGATTGATTATGTGCCTGTCAGATGTCTTGAAGATTGACACGGCAATTCAAGTCTCTTAAACCCCTGTGAGGTCCTTTACCGAATAGCGGTTTGGAGGAAGTTTGTATATTTCCTTGCCTACACGCAGGAGGGCAAACACAAAAGAGCGCCGCTCGCTGCAGCTTATTTGTCACCCTGATGATAATCTATAATAGCCAGGTTGCCTGCTTGTGTGGGCTGAACTCAGCTGGCTACAGCCTGGGGACTCTGGTTGCCATGCATTTTTGGCAAACAATGAGACAGAAAATAAGCAAAAAAAAAAAGCGAATGAGAGAGAGGAACTTGAGATTAGGCAAGATTTATACAGATGCAGGATAATTTCTGATGACATTGCTCTTACTAACACAGTTCCACATCATTATGTTTGTCTGCCGGCAGACTGTCAGCGTGGCACTGTGCCACAAATATTGACCGTCGGTTGTGCCTGTGGTTCGATTACTAAAATCTGTCGTCTGATTTGCCTACCAGCTTCTGGTGCTTTGAGTTAGCCGAGTAATTTTTTAAAACATCCGGAAGTATATTATTTGGATAAAAAGAAGAGGAAAAAAAGATGAGAGGCAAAATTTAAGCTACATAAAAATGCTAAATAAACAGTATAAAGACACAGTGTTATAAGCTGGTATCAAGCATCCTTTTCAATTAAACTTAATGGGTCACAATTGGAATAAGGACTTTAAAAAGCAATATTTTGGTAAGCTGGTCCTTGTTTACCTTGTATTTCTTGCTCTACTATCATGCTAGCATGGTATCCTTTTAAAGGGGACTGCTGCTGATTTTTAACATCAAAGTGTGTTTACAGGTTTTGGGAAGTACTACTGCACATGTTATATAAAGTAAAATCTTACTGGCTCCAGGGGGATCCCTGTGAAGTCTAATAAACAAGCTTGAGCTCAAGATATGTTTGAAAATGAAATAAAAAAAAGTTGTGTGAAATTGGTTTACCAGATAAGTAGAATTTCAAGGTAACATTACCTGGGACAAGCCAAGCAAATTAATTTCAGTAGTTTAACTGTATTGTGAGTAATATAGGAAGAGATTTGAGAGTGAAATTTAATGGAAAAAGTGTAAAAGCCAAGCTCCATAAGAGCTGTTATGCTGTGTATTATGTACATTAAAGGAGAATACACAACATTTTCAAGGAATTAAATTTATTACATTTATAATAACACACAGACAACAAATATAAAATCTGAGAATTTACACGTTTTTTCTTATCAATTCTTATCAACAACAACTGTAACGTGATTGGGTATCATGTCAAAACATAAATGGACATCAATTATGCTTTATGGATCATTGTCCTGTTTCATGACCCAGTTAGTTAGTATGTGGTGTTTGTGCTTATGTGTGTGTTTGGCTTTCTTTAAACATGGTACTCTGTATTATAGGGCTGGGCGATATATCGAGTTTTTTAAAAATATCGATATATTTTCATATGAGATATAAGATGTGAAAATATCATTTATATCGATATAGTATATGTTACGTTATAATTATACTTGTGGAGCCGCAAGTTTGCCTCTCTTTCGTCCACTTTTGTCTCTACTCAACGTTACTCAGCCTTGCCTCTCCTTCACTGAACACAACTCCCCCTCCCCCATAGCTTCACCTGCAGGCAACGACAAGATGAACACGGCAAATCTCCGTTAACGAGTTACCGCGGATCGCCTCGTGCGTGGGGCTGGACGGCGTCAATGTGTTAGCGAGCCAGCCGCGCTAACGAGCTTACCGCGCTAACGAGGCCTAAAATCCTTTCTTTTTCTCAAAAATCGACACTGCGCCTTATGTATGAATTCTGGTTGTGCTTACTGACCGCAAACCGATTTTATGTGGTACATGGCGCTCAGCAATCTGTCAAAAAATGTTTTAGTACGACTTTGGTAAGCTACAGAGCTGCACCGCTTGATGGATTGTCGGAGCATTACGGCTTCATAGTGATGTGTCGGTCGCGAACGAAACGGTTCTTAGAGCCGGGTCTTTGAAGTGAACGACGCGAGCCGTGGGTTTGTTTTTTTTTTTTATCTCACCCTCTCTTTCGCCCTTTTTTTCGCTTCACTCCTGCGAGCCTTGTGCTTGTGCTGATAAGAGGGGGGAGGGGCGGTAGTTACACTCGCCAGGGACAACAACCATTGGAAAGGTATAGTAATCATCCACAACTATTTTCAGTTGCAGATGATAAAGGATTCAGAAAGTTTATCATGCAGGCCTATATGACAAAGAATGTGCATCTTCTTTTTGTTTTCATATTATAATTCATATTTAATTGTGTTGTGGTTTGCAGTGTTTTGTGTTGTTTCACTTTAAATTTGTTTAAAAGGAAAAAGCTGAAAATTTAAATAGTTAAAAGTTTAAAATGTAAATAGTTGGTTTTTGTATTATATGATTTATTTATTACATTTTATGTGGAGTGAATATGTCCTTTGGACATATAAGAAGTTCCAGAAGTACTACTGTTTAAATGCATTTCTGCAAACCTAAGCTATGCTGCCATGCTTGTTTTAGAGAGGGGACGCTTTCTCCTAGCAACTCAACTTTGAATCAAGCCATAGTTGTTCAGTCTTTTTCTAATTGTACTGTCAGGAACATTAACGTTTAACATGCTAAGTGAGGCCTCTAGAGTCTAAGCTGTTGCTCTTGGTTTTCTGCATTTTCTCTGAGCATTGCCTACTCTGACCTTGGAGTGGATTTCCTAGGACGTCCACTCCTGGGAAGATTTGCAACTGTGTTTAATGTCTTCCACTTGTGAATAATCTTTCTCACTCTGGAATGATGGACTTTGAAGTGTTTGGCCTTATAAACCTTCTGAGAATGATGAGCATTAACAATTGCAAAAGTACATTTTTGACTTTATGCCTTGGCCTTGTGTTAACACACACCTCAATGTTCCAGACTGCCCAAACTACTTCTTTTATCAAGGTGGTCACACTTGCTGACAATCAATTAATCTTAATTAAGTGGATTTGATTAGCAGTTCCTGTCTGCTGCTTACCCACTTAATTCGTTTGGAAACATGACTGTGACTATGACTGCAGAGAGCAATGAGCAGATGTTCTTTTTCACATGACTGTAGCTCACTTTTTTGTTTTTCAACAGAAGATTGTGGTTTCCTTAACTTGCAATTAGCCTAACACTAAGAAACTCCTAAAGCTAACCTGTGTGGGCTGCCCTTCACTGCCTTTTAAACAAAGTTCTATTTGTCTAACCATAACAGTGCGGTACCGTGAAACAATAACATACTGTACAAGCTACTAGCAAGCCAAAAAAGAATGTTCCATTGTTTTCTAAACGTAGTGCAGTGCTCTTTTTCTTTGTAAGAGGATGCATTCAATCTATTTTAGGCCTCACAGATACAACTGTTATTGTTTATCAGAAAAGTCCATGGGGTATCTTGGAGTTGAATGCTTAATACACCTGACTGGCACCCTGTGGACCAGCCATTACAAACTCACGCTGTGCAACGAAGCATTGTTCAAATCCACACTCAAATGTAGTCAAGATCTCAAAGTTTCCAAAGATCCCAAATACTCCAGATTGGTGTAGAAGGATCTGCAAGAGCATTTCCTGTCATGACTACTATATCTCCCACATTTCCACCCACCAGACTCTGCCACCTCAACTCTTCCCACATTCAAGTCAACTTCTGGGTATTTATATCTATTATTAAGGCTTTGCCAGATTGGTGCTTGCACGCCCTTGCGTTAGTTTCCTGCTTCCTGATTGATATTCCAATGTCGAATTGTTCCCCTTCTTTTCTGTTACCTGCCTGACTGCCATCTGTTGAGAGATTATTTTTTATCATCAATACATCACCTGAATTGTTTCCTATCTGCCTGGTTTAGTCAGCACCAACTGTGACATTTCCAGTTGTATAAAAGATGCAGTTTTAACATAATGGAGTCTGAGGTTTGAATATTCCACTTAATGTAAAAATCATATAGCTTCAATCACAAGCTGGACTGAGCTGATATGGATGATTGTATGGGAAAAGGTTTTTCCATCTTCTGTACTGCAATAGTCCAAGGAAACAACACACACTCGTCTATTTGAAATCTTTACTGTATGGCATGTAGCAACATCATCGTAGCAATTAGTGCCAAGTACAATAGGTAACCTGTCAATCAGACATCCCTCGGTACATCTACATTGTTGATTTTTATTGAAGTTTGAGTAGGAGTTGCTCTTTTCTGTGTTCTTTTTTGCCGTGGCTTATCATGCTAATCACCCACTTCGACTGCTGATAGCAGAAATGGAAAACAAATTTATGCCGAGAGATGCCAGGAAAGCCAAACAATGGCAGGCGGTGTGTCGTCTGTAATCAAATATAAGCAAATGTAAAACTCACAGAGTGCAAAAATATTCACTAATTTGTTTCCTTTTTATTTTTAGTCTAGGGAAATGTGATAATTTTACTGTAGTTTCACATTAGCACGGATAATGCACTGATCCTAAATGGATAACATTTGTTTACTTTCCCCCTCTTATGATTACAGTCTTGCAAAAGGACGTGGCTCAAATAGCGTCGCCTGCTTTCCATAGTCTCCTGCAGTTTTCCCCTCTGCCTCCTCCTCGCTACAGGTCACACGGCATCCTGCCAGTGTTTGAGGACACAGGCTTTTGTCGAAATTTGTAGATGTAAACAACTCAATAGGCTGACAAGAACCCAGCCCTCTACAATAACAGTGTTCTGTTCCCCCACGGCTCTATTTCCTTTCAAGTTTGTATCCTAAGAGTGTGGCTGCTCATAGCAAAAGGAACGACAGAAAAGAGGGAGAGAGAGAGAGAGAGAATTAGCTTCCAGCACTGGTGCCACACTTCCCTGAACTTCAAAAGGCTGTGAGGGAAAGTTTCCCACATCTTGATGCTGCATTCACCTCTGTGGCACAATCAGGAAGGCTATATCTATCTCCATCTTCAGCTACTCCTTGAGACGGACCTGGAATATATAAGATTTTCTCTAGGTAATGAGTCAAGTAAGACTTTTACTGACCTGCTTCCACACGGCTTAAATAAAAAATCACAATAGTACACACTGTAACAAATACAGCACTGTGCAAAAGGCTAGCTTACTACCTATGACTGTCTTTAAAATGACTATTAATAAACACTATTCTGCTCCAAAAATCTAATTGGGTTCATAGAGTACAGCGCAACGATATTGAATCACTTCTCATTTCTTTATATTTTGCTTCCAGGGAGCCAGACTTTGCTGTATCTTTTTTTTCTTTTTCAAGTGGTCTTAAGTAATAGTTCACCAGGCTTTCTGAAGGTCTTTCAAAGTTTTTCATGAGCTTTTCATAGCTGTATTTTTGCTCATTTTCAAACCAGTCCTTGTACCTTATATTGTATCTTAGATTAAACAAACCAAAATAAACCTTCCACTGAAAATCTACTTACCACTGACCTATGAATCATTCAAGCTTAATTACATATCCAACTGAAAGGAAGAAACAGCATCTTTATGTGACAGATAACTTAGTAAAGAAATATAATAAACTGTATCTTTAGACACTTTGTCTGCAGATTCAAGTAAGGAAATGGGAACAAAGATAAAACAGTTAAACAAGCATGCAACAAGCTTGCACCAACAAGGCGATTCCCAAAGAGCTATTAGACAGAAACGTGGTATGTCCTACCTGGGTGCACTGGGTCCAACGGTATCTGAAAGTCATGTCCGTGCATTGTGACTCATCCCACGCAATCCTACTAAAACTATCAACTACTGAATCAAAAAGGAGGGTTAACACTCAAATGGCTTACATGTGAAATGTAATTAAGAAAAAATAATAAATGGAGGAAAACTCAAACTACACAATTTCATAATTTTTTTGTTAAGCTCTTTATTTGAAGGCAACTTTTTCAAAAGCTCTTTTTTTATTTTGGAATTCAAATCATATTTTACTTTAACCCTTTAGAGCCGATCGGAGCGGGCACGCTCTGTTTTGCATAACTATTTTTAAATCCCGGTAGGACTGCAACCATGTAAGCTAGCGCAAAAATTTTTTTTGCATATGAAACCAGAGGAGTTGTACTTACATCTTATGCCATCAGCTTGTCCTCAGTCACGGTTTCCTTCCACATAAAGCTTTGCAAAAACTGCATAAAAAGCGCTTGCAGGAACAAAAACATAATATTCCAGAAACACGCTTTGCCGATCCGATCAGCTGTTCATAACACTTCCTACGTTGGAATAGACGTCAGCGTGAACTTTTGCATTTCCGCCATTACCTGCCTGAAACCGGAAGTGACGTCATTTTCGCGGAAATGTAGTCTTTTTTACCATCAGGGCCTCAGGGCCTATACTGGTCTTTTTAAAAGTTATCTTTGACTTTATGACTTTCTGTGTCGTTTCTGGGATGCTTAGGACTCATATTGCACTGCTGGAAATAGTTTCTTTTGATGCATATGCTGCTTTTTTGCAAATTTGCATTGTAAGATTTATTTTTGTTTTTCCTGCAATGTATAAAAATTGGTGTATTTCAAAAATAAAACTATGAAGACACTCAAAATAAATTTCCTGTGGTGGGAAACTATTTTGTGCAACTTTTTTGTATTTACAGTTTTGAGGGATAAGCCTCTTAAATTTCTCTAACTACAAATATATGTTAAAAAATCAAAAACGATTTTCAATTTTTTTGTAGTTTATTGCACTTTTTTTGCAATTTATGTAATTACTATGCACTTAATGAATACATATTATTAAAATCTGGGCTATAATGGTTGTATTGATGTATAGCAACTTGAAATGCTCCCAAAAATGGCTCCACAGCATGTAAAAATATAATATAAGCTCTGGCGGACTTGGTTCTATGGTAGGTCTTAAAGGGTTAAATGACACAAGAACATTTCAGTATAATTTTATCATGTCTCAGCGAGTGTCTCAGCATCCACTGACCAAACTCTATGATTTTACGTGGCCTACTACTTCATGACTAAGTTGCTGTTGTTTCTAATCCCTTCCATTTTGTTTTGATACCATTTACATATCTTTCTACGTAGCACTTTTAATTCTTATCCCTACTTTTATTTTTTCATGTCTATTTAAGTGCTATTTATGACACTATGTTTGCACTGAAGCACCGCAGCAATTTCCTAATGTTGTAAACCTGCTCAACATTTGGCAATAAACCCCTTTCTGATTCTGATTCTACAGTGGACTGTGGAACATTTGGTAGCGAGGAACCTATCACAGTACGACACTGGAATTCACTGAGCTCCTGAGAGCGATCCATTCTTTCACAGATGTTTGTAGGAACAATCATCATGCTTAAGTGCTTGATTTTATACATCTGCGGCCACACAAGTGATTCAACACCTGAATCCAATGATTTGGATGGGTGATTGAATACTTTTGGCAATCTATGCAATATATTGCATTGAGTTATAATACATGTAGAACTTTTTCATATTCTGGACCTTTGTTTAAGGAAATGTTCTTGCTTGAAACCTGCTTCATTTCAATTGAATAGCCCTGTTTTAGACTTGTACAAGGTGTTTGCATTACAAGTATACAGACATCTCACCTTGAATCTGTGTGCTCCATACACCGCACAATAACAGGAACACTGGTTTCATTAACATTTGAACACCAACAGTGAACTATCATTACCGGACTCTCAGTCATGGTGGCCTGTTAATGGCTAAATATTTATGCTGTATGTATCCACAAAAATCTAATTATAAATACAGCACAACTGAAATAATGATCAAAACTGTTAGATTATGGATTCTAGAGGTGTTTTGTACTCATTATTAAATGAGATGAATTCACAGCTATAATCCTCATTATGAAGTCAATATAAGTAAGTACATTTGCAACATGTATATATTATTTATTTAAACAAATGGCATTATTTACACTTACCGCGTGACTAATATGACATTTTTCTCATCTCCTTCTTGCATGATTAAAATTAGTCTTAGTCGGCGCAGGATGTGACTGCACTGGCACAAGGGGTTGCACAGTTAGTCACCCACAGGCCGAGCTGATTGGAACTCCTAATCAAAAGATACAATTGAGTGCGAATGATGAAACGAAAATCGAGATGTCTGCTCTCTGTGATATTTGCATTTTTCCATTTAAGTCTTCCTCCCTGAGACACCATCACCTCATTCAAGCTCGGCAGCTTCTCAGAAATGCAGTTCATTTTAAAAGTGATGTATGATTAGCCTTGCCAGCCACAATCCTAATTGAAATACTTTTTTTTTTTTGCTATGCGGGTGGGGGCGTAGTGTTGGGGGGATGCACAGCTGTGCCTGTCTCTATTGGTCGGAATCAGTTGTTCGTGCCCATTCCGGTCTGCAGATTAATGTTTTTTTGCAGTGCTCGGAATTGCTGATAATGCCGTGTGAATGGAAGTTTTGACAGAGAGCATGTTGCATTTCCATGCAAAGGGAGCCGTAGTTTGTGTTTAGTTCAGTGGCGAGCCAAACTAGATTGAGTTCATTTGCACCTCAATGCTGCTGCTGAGCTACAGCATGCCCTCCTGTTTACCTATTTGATAGGACTGTGGTGTTTGGTACCGCATCGAGAGCTGAAAGCAGACTGCACATTGTGGGTTGCGCAGACTGTGGCACTGCTGCACTCCTGACTCAGAGTTCAGTAGCTTTCCGGGTAATGGCAAAGTGTGCAAAAAGCCCCAAAGCCCTCTCTCCCTTCGGAGTGGCAGTACAAGGCACCCATCCTTTCCTGTAACAAGAGATTTGTCTCCCGCGCTACACAAGTGGAATCAGAAGCTTGTGTGGTTGCTTCGGGTCTGTTTTTGCAGAGTTCAGCACAGTGAGTGATGTATTGCCTCAGCAAAGAAAGCAATTTATTGAACCCAGTTTGTGTTTTTCCTATTGTAAGGGGGCGGGGAGTAATGGGTTATAATATATGTATATGTATATATTTTAAAAAAGCATCATTGAAGCCCCAGGTGTACAAACTTGTTGCAGAAGTGGTTGTGAGCATGCAGAAGTGACACCCGTTTAAATATGATTTTTTTGTTGTTTGCTTGCTGCCAGCAGCTAATTATTATTCACAGTGGGGACAACAATGTGTCATCTTCTATTTGCTGGGGGATTAGGGTGATATGACTTGAAATGCACATGTTCCTCACACGGAACAGAGGCGCCGAGGGCCCAAACATTACATTCGCACTTAATTTCAATAGCTTAAGAATAAGTCAACCTCCAAGGCAGGCACTGTAAGACCTTCTGTATGTTATGGAAATGCTCTGCAAGAATACACGTTTCACTGTATGCTCATTCATTTCCATAGCTCTGCATTGTTGCTGGAGATAATCAGTTAAATTTTTCTTAAAGAAAAAAAAAATCACAATGTAAATTGAGAGAAGCAAATATTTGTCTCTTTGTTCTTTCTCCCTTGCATGTGCCTCTCATCTTTTTCTGCTGCTTTTGCTGTTTTTTACTGATGAAAGGTTTTCCAAAACTTTTGGACTCACAAAGCAAATAACTGAGTTTGCCTTTATTTTTTATCATTATTATTATTTTCTTGCTTTCACAGTGGTTTATTACAGAGAAAACAACTAAATGACACCACTTTGCTGTGCAAAGGGGGTAAAATGCAAATATGATCTATTCTGTGTTAGCCATGAAGCATCAAAGTGCAGCATAAATCTTATACTGCAAACAGCATAAGAAATAACAGCACATATTTTAGTGACTGCAAGAATACTGTTTAGACCTATTCACAGAATCTTGCTCTTATCCATTTATATCTATTCATTGTTACTGTACACTATGAATCACAAGTCAAGAAATCATTCCGCTTCAATTAAACTGTTATTGCAGGGCGAGATCAAAAAGTTCTAGAAACAGATCCATAGAAATCAAAAGCCTTGCCTGATTCAAATTTGGTCAGGCTTACACCCAAGGACACCTTCTGCACCCCTGGACTGTTTTGAGGTAGGCGGTAAATTTTAAAAGTCCCTTCACGAGGTCTTGAACTGGTGCCTCTGTGTTGGGTGCTGGGTCTCCTTCAGTGTCAAACTGCAGTCCTTCAAGTTGATTTTAATTTTTGTGGAGTGGAGGAAGTCACAGGGAAGCATATCTAACAAATGATTCAGGTGGTGGGCCAAGATTGAGTTGATGTGGGACAAAAGCTCCTGTGTTTTTCATGTGCTCTGAATAGGCCTGCTGGTAGGCACCATAGTTCACATCATTTTGTCTGTATGTTCTCTCTCAGTCACGTCATGGCTTTACAGCATGCACTCATCAAGCAAAACATTATGACCACTGACAGGTGAAGTGAAAAACACTGATTATGTCTTTATTATAGCACCTGCTAGTGGATGTGATATATTTTGCCCTCAAAGTTGATGTGTTAGAAGCCGGAAAAATTGGCAACTGTAAGGATTTAAATGAGTCTGACAATGGCCAAATCGTGATGGCTAGATGACTGGATCAGATCATCTCCAAACTGCAGCTCTTATGGGGTGTTCCTGGTCTGCAGTGGACAGTATCTATCAATAGCGGTCCAAGGAAGAAACAGCCCATGACCCAACAACAGGGTCATGGGCAGTCAAGGCTCACTGATGCACATGGGGAGCAAAGGCTTGCCCATGTGGTCCAATTCAACAGACAAGTTACTGTAGCTTAAATTGCTGTAAAAGTTCTGCTAGTTCAGAAAGCTGTCAGAATACACAGTGCCTTAGATACCACAGCACACCTTCAGGGGTCTAGTGGTAGTGGAGTCCATGCCTCAACAGGGCAGGGTTCTTTTGGCAGCAAAAGGGGAACCAAAACAATATTAGGCATGTCGCGGCCTTTTACTTTCCAAACACCAAAAAAGTCCAAGAAAAGGCCGTGGGTGGCAACGGGAGGTTTGTTTTAGAACGCACTTCTGACTCCATTGTTTAAAAATCATATGTGGTTTATTTCGTGCAAAATTATAAACAAAAATCAACCAAATAACTTCTTAAAACTTAAAATTAAACGAAAGTTAACTTAATTTGCTTTAACAACTTCAAAAGTGGTCAAAAAAATCATTCTCTAACCCTCCCGTCTTCCCATCTGACATTTGGCAAACAAAAAACGAAAAACCCCTTTACCACACCCATCCAGGGTGCTCTTAATCTCTTGATTAATGGGAGGGTCCATAAGCTAATAAACCAATCACTTTCCAAAAGCTTCTCCAATAAAATTAATTACAAATTTACATAACAAAACCAGGTCAGTATATTCTTACACCTTTAAAGAAAAAACAAAAATGAATACAAATTGCATTTTATAAACATTCAACAAAAATGGCCACAACAAGGCAGGTGGTCAAAATATTATGCCTAATCTGTGTAACTCTTTGTTATAAGTCATATCCCAAAAGGCTTCACAGTGCACATTTAGAGAAATAAAAAAAGGCTGAACATGTTCCAGGTCTCCCCAATCCTTTCTTTTGTGGTTGTAATAATGTATTCTTCAGATGAAAACTGCTGGAGCTCTTCGTGCCACAGATGGAGACTAAGCTCTCGTCACTATGATAGGTAAGTTTAAAATAGTTATGTGTTTGTTGCACAAGTTGATGCCTGAAATTTGATGTTGATGTTGAAATCACGGTGCTCACGGGGGACCCACAAAAAAGTCATGAGGCATGTTTTTGAAAACCCACCATAAGAGTCTCGCTCAAGTTGAACAATTGAGGACATCCAGATACAACAGAGGATTTTAGTTCACTCATCAGACTTGCTAAGCATAACATTTTATTGTACTTAATGTACCTCGCATGTGTAATTTTTCTATCTAGGGGCTCATATAGATTTCTTTGGAAGGCCCAGAGTGTTTTAAATAGATGCCATGAGACCAAAGCATTCCCTGCTGGTTTCTTCACAGACAGTTATTAATGTGGTAGAAAAGAAACTGTAAGGATGTTTTTCTTAAAGTATAGTGCTTAATGTTGCAATGGGATGTATTTAAATTATTTATACCATCTTTAGTTACATGGTAAATGAAGGGATATGAACTTGTGGGCAGACGTTCTGTTACTTATGGCAGCATCATCCCACCTGACCCCACTTTGGATTTTTGTGGGTTTTGATGTTTCTTCATCTAGCAGTGCGGTACTCTGTAGCACAAGTCTGCCTGTCCAAATATGATGATAAAGGTGTACTCAGTGTGTTGAAATGCAACAAGGAGTGCTGACCAAGTGTATGTGATTCTAATCATTATGTGATCAACACATTCTCCCTGGGAGAGAGAATATGCCGATCCACAGGTGATCTGGAGCGGTGTGAGACAAATATTTGGACAAGCTGAAGAGCCCATGGGGTGAATGTGTTCTAGCTCAGTTTGAGGTCTTAAATATTCAAGTTTTCTCTCAGCAGTAAAAAATGATACTTTAGTGTCTTCTACCCCAACAGAAAGATCAAGGGATGCTATTTTTAATTCCCAGTGACTGTATATAGGGGATTTGCAATCAACATTCCTCTTAAGTGGGTCTCAAAAGGGAACATCTAACACTGAACACAAATCAAGAAACTTGGAATCTGTAATTTGAGAAGACTGTCTTAAAAGCTGTACTGATAGGCAATGTTCCCTCTAAGCTGTTGGCACACTGGCACGGTCTCTATGCACAGAAAATCTGTGTTGCGCATAGAAAAAAATCTAACCTGAATTGAAATTAAAATTAATACTTTAACAATTCTGTTTTGCAGTGTTAGTCAGTAAGTGACTGGCTGCTCCCGTATGGGATTAGAACGATGACACCTTATCCCAAAGTCCAGCCAATGATGCGATTCACATTCGTATATACGCAGCTAATCAACCTTGTTGACAGGCTATGACAGCGTCCTTATGTGCCGACATCGGTGTTTTAGCTAGCAAAGCGGCGTGGCTGATGTGGAGTGAAGCCATATTAATGATAACATGTACAACCATTGGAGATGTGAGCAGGACAGACGGAGCAATTGATGGAAAAAGTGTGGACTTTATACCAGTTTTTAAATTGTGTTGATAGGCTACGTAAAACCAGAGTTATGATAAAAATATATGCAATGTTTGGTTTTCTTCCTGAATACTATCTTTGTTTATGTTTACTGTGGGAGGAAACGGTAAAAACGACGTTTTATAAGGAAAACGCTCGAAAGTACTCTCCACCTGTAAGCAAAAACAACACCAACCCCCCCCACCCACCCACCACCCTTTCCTATTGGTCGAAAAATGTACCATGTCGACCAATCAAAAAATGATATGGCAACATGGCATTTATTGTTTAGAAAGGGGGGAGTTTTAGGAGTGACGTCGGTGGTTTGAGATGTTAGAGATTTGCGACGTTTAGTGCAAACGTTGTGTAGTTAGTGTGTAGTGTAGTCAATAGTTTTGTTGTGTGTGTCAGAACAATGAGGCGACTGCTGAATGTTACAGGTGTTACAGGAGTGATACATCTCCTGTTGTCAGGCCTGCAGGTATCAGGCTGTTGTTCTCCTTTATGTTCTCTCCGTGTTTGCGTGGGTTCTCTCCGGGTACTCCGGCTTCCTCCCACCGTCCAAAGACATGCAGTTAGTGGGGATAGGTTAATTGATTAATCTAAATCTAAATTGCCCATAGGGAGTGAATGTGAGTGCGAATGGCTGTCTGTCCCTGTGTGTTGGCCCTGCGACAGACTGGCGACCTGTCAAGGGTGTACCCCGCCTCTCGCCCTATGACAGCTGGGATAGGCTCCAGCGCCCCCCACGACCCTGAAAAGGATAAGCGGAAGCATATGGATGGATGGATGGTCATTATTTACTGTATTTTCCTGACAGAGAGTTACAGGACTCTCTCCCAGACCACAGACTCACAATACAAGTCAGAGCTTAAGAAAAAAAAAGTAGTTGTGTTTTCAAAATTGGAGTTCAAGTTATTTTTACTTCCAATAGTGTGAACATACTACACAGGTCATGAACAAGATTTTTTAAAATTTTCATTGTAAGTGGGCTAAAGCACTTAATTAAAAGTAGTCTAACATAAATGCTGTAATTGGATTATTTTAATAAACCATGCAACTTGGATGGATTCGATGCTGGCGTGACCACAGTGCACACGTGTGATATTGCTCACAGTGGTCCACGGGACCGCTCAGGGAGTTAGTGTGTTCGCTCAGACACATGAAAAATTAGAGGGACCCTTGTTGATAGGCCAATGTTGGGATTTGCCTTTCTGCTCACAAATGCAGATAACGTTAAACAGCAAAATATAAAAAGCTAGCTAAATAGCCAGTGGTTTCAAGACAACCTTTTGAGCTTTTGAGTTCATTCCCTCTTTTGCTCTCCAAATGAACTGTTTACAAATTATATTGGTCAATACGTGGAGTGAAAGCAGAAATCAAAAAGCTCCCTGAACACAAAAATGTCTTATTTGTTCTCAGTGAACAATATCTGTCATATGCTACCTGGCCTTTGCTACGGGTATATTTTAGTTTTGAGTCCAGCAGAAAAGAAAAGAAAAAAAAACCAACAATCTTCAAGCCTCACTTCCCTGTTTGGTCTTGATCTTTTTCGATTATAGCCTTAAGCTTTAGAGGAGTTGATACAGAGCACAGTATTGACCATTTTACAAGGTCTGATCACAAGAAATCATCACTGCAGTGGTCTTTTACTTTTGCTCCAGGCATGGTAAGCAAGCTCAAGAAAACCAGGCACATAGAAAGTTGGCTCAGTCCTTCTCTTCTTTCACCAGCTGAGCCAATAGCAATTAGCATGCAATTTGTTTACAACGTGGGGTGAAGCTTTCATGCTGCAGAGATTCAACTGATGCCGGAGTTACAAAATGACTTTTGAAACAAACCAGCAGACCAGTGTCACCAAGCGTATTGCTTTGGATTCTGACTTATCGTTGCAATTATGTGTGTACACTCAGCATGAGATTTAACAACTACAAATCACAGCTTTAAATGTCATTGTTGAAGCTTTTCCAAAACACATGGATCAAGCTTCTGTCACCTTGGGCTGGTGGTGTGAGTAAGTGTGTGTGTGTGTGTGTGTGTGTGTGAAGGTGTATCAAAAGAGGTATTGCTTTTGTCACCACTGCTCTGAAAACATCATCTATCACCGTTTCTATATGATCCAGTTTCCGAGGTGGATATTTGGAGGAAAACATATAAAGAAGAGCTGACGGTGCCTACGGATGTTACAAAACAACAACCGTGACATTTATGAGACAAGACTAATAATATGTCACAAATATACTTTATGAGGTGGCATACTTTATTTCTTGATTATTTTACCACGTAAAATCTCATGTGTTTTCCACACCATATCCTCCCTCAGGTGACTGTATGTCACACTATGTCACATATTGAGTTTAAGATAACTTCAGAGACTGCAAATTTATGCTCAGCTGCATTTCTGGCAGGTCGTGTGATCTCAGTGCACAAAAGCTAATGGCTCAGCTAACCCTGATCACATCCAGTTGGCTATCTCATAGAGGACTTTGATTTTTACCCTGTCTACCAGTGCTACGCATCTTCAAGCCACTTTGCAACCCACCTCTGCCCCAGCCCAACCTTTCATGCTTTTTCTTACTAAATCACATCAAGTCTTATGTTGCTTGATGCCTCCCTTGTTCTGTGCTGAGGTCTTGCTGCTGCTGCACATGGGCACTGAGGTCCCAGAACAGAGCCATTGTGGTAAATATAAATTACTGCAGACATGCGTCAATATGTGTTGTGTTTGGCTCTATAGAGCTCAGCTATAGCCCCACCTCCTCCTTTACTCTATTGGTAAAGGAGGAGGTGGATATTCTATTCTCTATTGGACCCTGCAGCCAATCACGCTCCATCTGGGGACATATAAAGGCTGAGGAAGTGCACTGTCTGGGACTCCTGGCTAACCTTGCCACCTGCTATACTTATTTGTTTAGGCCTTAGCCCATAGCGCTCCTGTATTGCTAACAGAAATGGTAAAAGTCAGGTTGCCCATTTAATTGCCTTATATTGCTGTTTTCCCCTCTATTCTCCGTTTTTATTATTACTCTCTTGACCTCTTGTCAGTAAGTCATGTAGTGGGAAAACTGTTATTTTATTGTATTTCCTTTTTCTCCTTTTTTTAGATACAGGGTTGGGTTGGCTTATTTTGTCCTGTGATTCTGTATTGTTTGATTTGTTGTGTTTGTTACAGCCTTACCTGATTTTTTTCTTAATCCTTTAGAACTACTGATAAATACAATTGAACTGCTGAACAACTGAGTTCTGATATCCTTCCATTGGTTTCCTTTCTCCTCTAGACTCTCTCAAGATTGTAAAGTGTCAGAAGAGCGATTAGTTTTTACCATTTCTTTAAATACTCAGATGTCACATTGGAAATCAGTGCTCCAGGGTAACCAAATGTTCTGGGGGTTTTTAAGATAGTAATACATATTCATAAACAACCGCCTACAATCAGACTTTGCATGTGTTATGCAAACGATTTTAAAATCACTGGCCTCTACTTAGTAGATTTCTCTTTTATTGTCTTTCCCCATGTCTTTCTGTTTCCTATGCTTAACCACTGTTCGGTCAGCACCAAAGAAGAGTAATATTCCCATCTGACTCTGTTCTGGGACCTCCTCATGCTTCTATGATCATATATTGAAAGCCCGAGAGCAGCTGAAAGACTATATGATATTACGTTGGAGACATTACAAAATAACAAGCTAGGATGGAGATGGGTTGCAAAGCAGGTTGCAGATGTACAGCGGCAGCTGTGGCTCTGGAAGTAGAGGACACCTGTGGTTAAATCCTTATGTCCTCTGGTCTACATGTCCACATGCCCTACATGACCCCAAAATGGCCCTGAAGCATCTATGAGTTACATACTGATAGAAAGTATTTAAAATGCATAGACGTGCATTGTGAATGGGTGATGTGGCTTGAACTAAGAAGCACTTTGAGTCCTCAGTTGGATTAGAAAAGTGGTATATAAGTACCAGTTCATTTACCATTTAGTAACTGTGGGCAGGCTAAAGCAGCCTTAGATAGCATGCCCTATATGAGATAGGTTATCCAATCAGATGTGTGGAAGGGTATCAAGTGAGCCATGAGCTTATGGGGCCATGCACTGAGAGCTTGAATTCATGTCAAAATGTGTATAAACAATATGTGTAGCTAGGCAACTGGGTATGCCATAGATTCTATGGGAGTCAAAATGACACCGTTGAACTCTCTACACATAAGCAGTGTTGGGTAAGTTACTTTAAAATAGTAACTTAGTTACATTACTAGTTACTTCTCTCAAAAGTAACTCAGTTACTTCAAGTTACTCGTTACTTTCAAAGTAACTAGTTACTAGAGAAAGTAACTTTGGTTTTACTCAGAATTCTCTTGTTAATGTGTTGCTTCCATAACTTTGCCAGTCTTCTAGCTTGCTTACTTGCCACAAGTGCACTGTGCCACCTAACAATAGAAAGGAAAAGATAATGTGCATATTTCCACGAGAGAAATCCCACGCCTGGACCGTTGTTGACTGCTGCCATGATTCTAGCCTACGTCACAGCGTCATGTGCGCCTTTTACATCCAACACAAAAACTGCAATCGTGGTGCTTTCGATTGTACTCAGAACTCAGAAATTCTGCCTTCTGAATAGGAAGATGTAGGTAACACCAGACTGCAGATGAGCTGCATACAGAGCTGGACTGGGACAGAAAATTGGCCCGGACATTTTGACTAGAGACCGGCCCGCCATTATAGGAAAAATCATAAAGCCTTTGAATGATAATAAACACTGTTGTGACAGTGATGTACACTGTTCTGATGGTATATATGCATCAATCTATCAATCGTTTGTTGTAAGATTCAGATAATTATTTAATAAAAGCTAGACATTTTAAATGAGAATAAGAAAGAAAAGTATTTCTTTGTGCCCCCCTTTCCCTGTTAATGCCCTACCTGGCCCCCTGGCAACACTTTGCTAGACCCGCCCCTGCACAGTTACCAGCTGTCAGCTACCTAAAAAAGGATCCTGGTGTTATTTGTCTCTCAGAAACAGTTCATAACTTCCCTTCAACTCATTCATGTCACCTAAAAGGTAAACCTGTTTCTCCATCACCTGTTCAGCTCTGATGATCCAGTAAGGACATCTCCTGGTTTCATCTTCATGTTTCCCTCTCACCACATATCCAAACCGACATCCTCACCAGCAGCTTTACAGCTGTGGCTCCAGCAAACATCAGCTGATACTAGAAATTAATATTAAATAAATTCTAACAACAGCTGATCAAGCTTAAACGTGCTGCTGTTGTTTAGCGCGACATCCGCTGGTTTCCTCTTTCTGGCGCAAAGTGAGCGATAAACAAACAAGAGAGCCGATCAGCTGATCATTGATCAGTTTCATGATTGAAGTAGAAACAGGAGAGAGAGAGGGTGAGAGGATGAGAGAAGAAGAGGCAGCTGTGCAGCAAAGACACAGAATAACTCCAGCTTTGTGCCTTTTCCATTGTAGCTGAATTACGGGACAAACTGTTCCTTTTCACTTCAATAAGAAACGCGTAATATTTTCTCTGAATACCAGACGGGACGGTTGGCAACTCTAATAACTTATGAACAAAATAAAGTTCAACATCATTAACATCATAGCACCCACCCAGCTGTATAGAAACTCCGTCATGCTAGCTAGCACGCAGTACGGAAAAAGTCAGAATAACGAAAATAAACTCCACCTAAACTTGGTTTATATCTGACCCAGAGAGACTGCAGGTCATAACTTCTTACCTGAAGTTCAGTTCACACTTGGACCGGCGGCCGCCTCGGGTCTCTTTTTCCTTCTGCGTCCCCTTTCCTTCATCCACCTGCTGGCCTCCACCACTTGCTAATGTTACTGAATCTGTGGAAGCTCCGCGATAGCCACCACACGAAGTAACGAGTAACGACCCTATCTAAATCCCAGTAACGACTAACGCGTTCCTGATTTTGGCATAATAACTAGTTACCGTGCTCGTTACCACAATAATAACGTAGTTACTGTAACGCGTTACTTAATAACGTGTTAGTCCCAACACTGCACATAAGTGATCATAATTTTTTCTTTTTATCCCACACACCCCAAAATTCACTATATGATGATTTAGCACCAGGCATTTTAAAACTGTTGAGAAATCAGTTTTACCCCGGTTCTTTTATTCCTCGAGCATCCAGAGATGGCACCGGACTCAGTAGTCATTTTCACAAAATCTTTATTCATCTTTACTCATCTTCATTTAAGCATGCACTTCTAGAAGGGAAGACGAAGCCGGTGTCCCTCTGCAAAAATCTTCACCCCTTTGTCTGTGAAACACAGTTTTATAGACGTGACCCCATCATAAAACCCCCTACGGTGTGCTGCAAACTCTGTCTGTGTCTATGTGAGTGCTCGTGAGTGACTGTGTACGCATACCTGTGTGTATGTGTGAGTGCACATGAGTGAGTGTGCGTGTGGATGTGTGTGCGTGACAGTTAAAACACTGTGGGTGTAGGTAACTCCCTAGAGGTCATAAAACCCCTCTCCCTTCCAAACCACTGTTATCCAGTTAGAAATGTTGAGACCCCCACCCTAAGACATCCTCTGGGGAATTTCCACTCAGTGGGGGAGAGGTCTCCTACAATCTACTCCTAAGTTCACGACACAGTGAGGCCTTTATTACTTTAAAGGCAGTATCAATGTCTCTACAATAGTTCTACATTCTATGATAACACATTTCTAAACTCTAAAATAAGCTAAACATTCTACAAAACTCATATAACCAATGTGTTAAAGTTTTATTAAAGGTTAAAAGAAAGGTTTGTGTAAAACCCGAACATTTGCTTTTAAAGAAACTCTGTTAGGGTCCCTGGGTCGTTGACCCAGTGTTTTTGTGTTTTTGGTTCTTTGATTTTGTTATTTCATTATATTCTAGCTTTGCTTTATGGGTTTTAGGATTATTCTTAGTTTAGGTTCTCTGGGTGGGGTTTGGTTAGAGTTTTAGTGTTCTGGTTTTCTGTCTGGGTTCCATGTTGCTGTCTCCCCTTTCTGCTGTATCCCCACATCCAGTCAGTGTCTCTGTTCCCTTTGTTATAGTGCCTGCCCGTGAGTCTGTTATGTTTCCTGTTTTACTTTGAAAGTCCATGTGTGATGTTAATATGTCTGGTTTTGCTTCCTCTTGTCTCGTTAGGCCTGATTTGCCCCAGCTGTGTTTCCCTCCTGTTACCCATTCCCTGATTGCTCCCTCTGTGTATTTACGCCCTGTGTTTCTTAGTGTCTGTGTCGCGATCTACCGTTTATTTTGCTGTGTGTTTTGTCTGTCCACCGGTGTAAGTTTATTTTGAGTTTTTCAAGTTATGTCATGTTGCGTTCAGAATTAAAGCCTTTTTTGAGTTCACGTCTGCCTCCGGAGTCTGCACCTTGGGTCCTATTCCTGCCTGCACACAGCCCCGCCTAACAAACTCTCCCTTAAGCCTCTTTCAAATTTGAGCAATTATTTGATGTGTTATTTTGTACTGTCTTTCTAACTAACAGCAAAATAGGAAAATGTCTAGGATTGATATTCCTCTCACCTGTGGAAACAAATAACCACAAAAATCTATTTTTTATTCTTTAGGGGCAGAGTATAGGGGCATTCTGTTATCACTGTTTTCTTCTTTCTACCTTGTTTTTATTTCTTCTTCTTTTATCTACTGTCAGAAGCTGGAGAGTCATTACTCCAATATATCCCCATTGCCAAAGATCCAACCACAGGTCCCAGTACCTAATTCAGTCCACTCTATGCTCCTTCCTCTAGACAGTATAACAGCAGCTCAGAGCCTGTGCTTTACCTCCACATCCACACATACCTCTAATTGCCAGTGCCTGTCCTTTTCACTGAGTCATTAGTACCATAATGCACTGTGACATCTATCTTTGGGGCAAGAATGCTGTGCTCAGCTCACTGTGGTCAGTCGTGCCAACAGGAGCATAAGCACGACTTTCTTATATTAAGGAGAAAATGTACAATATATCCACACATTGCTTCTCTTCTCAAGTGATATTTTTAGAAATGTTAACATAACATTTCAGCATAATGTGGAGATGGAATGAGTTTCTAGTCGGCCAAGTTACTCAGCTGAACTCTTGTCTCCATTAAAAATGTGACTTGTGTTTCAAAGAAATGAAACAAAGTAGTTAGGTTTGACAGAAGGTTGTCATTACCAGGTTGTCAAACATGAAGATGAAGTTTTTTTTTAGTAGATGTCAAAGTGAAACACTTAATGATGTCTTTACAGCGTGAGCAGCATGTAGAGTGACCACATCAGCTTTGATTCTCGGTCTCTTTTTGGTGCGTTTAAGCCGAGTATTGAGTGTAGGTCACCCAGAATGTCTTTTTGCATCACACAGATGCAAAAAGACATTCCACGTTGTATCGCTTAAATGAAAGGACATCGTGAATCAGATGAGAAGATATCAATAATCGATATCATACATCAGTACACTGTACATACTGGTAGCTCTGAATATAAAGCTAGTTTTATTTATTGAAACACTTGAAACAGAATGAAAATAGCCTCTGTCAAAACATTTTAAATCCACTATTCAACAATCTACTTTAAAAGTTTACTTTATTAAATATCATACTTACCATGATTTCCCTATTCTTTAAGGTAAGTTATGACAAGCTAAATTAAGCTAATCTAAGCTAACACAAATTTTTGGCTTTCTTTTTGGTGTACATACAAGACTGTACACCTTTATTCATTATAATTTAAAAAAAAATTATTTTACAGTTTCTTTTCTTGTTGCATAATGCTTTAATAACCACATCAATTTAATCGGCATATATGCTAAAATAAACACAACTAACGGAATTCTAGATTTTTAGGGAGAACGTTTACAATGTCCCAAACCAAGTTTTATAATACTGAAAAATAAACATACAGATAAACATATCTTTGCCCATAAAAAGAAAAATGTATAGCATATAGGTGAGCCATATGGTTGTCGAAAAAGTATTTTAAAAAATTATGTTTAAGCAGAATTTGAGTTATTATTCAACTTGGTCAATGTTTTTCTAAATTTATCATCTGCAAAAAAAATCTTTAGAGGGAGCCAACTTGTCACACTTATGGCTCGACTCGTCATTATTTACTTTGTTATGTTTTAAATGTCACCTTTAGACTGTAGCAATAAAAGGAGCTAATTGTGATAGGAGGCTAATTCATTCAGCATCTGCATAACAAGTCTGCCAGCTTGAGCATAGATTGGCTGCACACTTACTGCCTTAGTTGGGTTGCAGTTACAACCTATTAATGCTTGTGTTTTAAAAGAGGAAGTTACTGGAAGATATTCTTGAAGTACCTGGGAATAGTTATCAGAGACATTAGAAGAAGCAGACATGTTCACCAGTTTGCTACAAACAGTCAAATCAGGGAATACACTGAAAAACAAGCTCCAAGACCTCTAAATGCGAAAGAGCTCTAACTGATGAGATACTTACTTTACATAGGAAATAAAAACATGACCATTCTTAAATCTAAAACCCCTCTGGTGAATATAAAAACCTATCTACCACATCTTACTACGTGGTAGGGGTGAAACACGGTCACAACAGATGGCAGAGAGAGGGGAATCTATCTCTGACATCCAAAGAACCACGATGGACATAAAAGGCCTCAAGTAGGCCCTGTGAACAGCAGGTACCTGCTGATCATTTCTTTGAGGTATAATATTGCCTTGCTTCTTCAGTATTTTCTTAATTTCTACATTAACGATTATAAGCTCTTATTGTTGACATCAATGCGATGGTTAAAGTGTCTGACCTGTAGCAAACTGTTGAAAGTCATGCCCTTTCCTCTTTTATTGACTGTGTAAATAACACTGCTGAAAATCATATTTGGTAGAATCTAATTCTGCTTATGATTTATGGTTAAATCAACTTTTACAAATAACAGAAAAAATATGTAAAGGAATCAACGTAAATAGCTGACAATGATATGAGCTGGACCAAATACAGGATGAGGCCAGTGCCATTCCATCTAATCTTGTAAGTTAAATGGTCCTATTGCATGTCTAATGGTTCCATTAAAATATGTTTTCTTTTAAATTCTCATCTGTAACTACACTAAGTTGGATGCATATATATAATCTATAATTATTTATTGAGCATAGTTTGAGTTGAAATGTTACTTTCTCTGTATTTCTTTATTCTTATTTTTTTATTTTGTTGTTCTCGTATAAATTGTATGTTGATTCTTTGACAATATTATTTCAGATAAAATCACCTTTTAATTTAATTTTGACACTTATATTCTACTAACTGAAATCTATGGAAGAATAGCAAAAATAGCAAAGATACGTGTAGAAGTCAAGGAGAAAAAAATGCAAACTTTCTTTTGGGGTTCAAGTCATAGCAACAGTCACCGTTGGCAATAAAGTTAAAACAGATAAAGCTTCAAAAGAACAACCCAAAGATAAGACTTTTGAGGACATCTACAGTCTATAATGTTAGCCCTGAAATATTGTTTCCCAGAGGCTAAGTCACCAGTAAGGGGTTCCAGATTAGATTGGAACATGATTTAATTACCAATAAAACCATCATGAAACCAGTCTGTGCAGGCCATACAGTTGGGCATGCTATATACTGCATGCTTTATGATACATGTGGACATTGTTTTGGTGCATAAAACAGGAAGCAGATTTATTTTTGAGGAGATATAATATACCATAATTTAATGTGTTAAAGATATAAAAAAAGGAAACAATGCATCAACAAAGCCAACATATGTTGTTGTCTTACACAGTTGCTTTAATTGCACCAACAAACCGCACATCATAAGTAATCATTTAACTTAATGATCCAGTTCTTTTTTTTATCTGAAGGCTACCACAGACCAAACAGAAATACTGTGTAAGACTGTAGCTTTTTACGGCCATAAAACGTATTCACAACCAGGGTCAGGTACAGTAAGGTAGCATAGCAGATGGGCTATGAAATGAGTTTTCACAAAGCCCATTGTTTGCTCTTTTATAGGTATGTACACATCCTAGGACACAAATCCCAGGGTAATAATTTCAGGCATCAGGTCACAGAGTTTCTGCAGACCTGGCACAAACAGCCAGAGTCTTGTGACACTTTCTCTCAGTAGCCCTTGACATCACCCAAGGCCTCCAATTTTCAACATATTAGAGTCAGAGTTGGGCTCAAGTTAAATAACAGTGGAAAATGAAGAAAAAAAAAGCACAGGGCTGAAAAATATATAGCGAGGTCTAAAGGTTGTCAGTGAAAATCTTGACTTTTATTTAGAGGTATGCGGGCTGCTTTGTACAGATTCACAAGAGGCTGAAACTATATAATCATCCACCTCCTGAGGAGAATGAAACACTGCTGGTTACATTGTGTAGCTTATGGACCAAAATAGAGCTCTTTGGATTTAAATGTCTACAAATATAGAAAAGTAAAGAACAAGAAGGACTTTTGAGACAGTAATGTGCAAGTTCTTGTCACTTTGTTGCACTTGAAGGTGACACTTGTTTGTTCCTGTAGGATTAGGTGCCTCTATAGCTGGGTCAGTGTTTTCTATTCTTTCCCAGAGCTGCAAAAGTCCTCAACTCTTTCTACCCTTCAAAGTGTGATATCTCCTAAGGCCTTTATCTGCTGTTACATGTTCTAGTTTGAGTTGATACTATGCCATATAACCCCGGGCAATGTAAGACTAAGCTGAGGTCTTGATGGGAAAACAGCACATTGCGTCATCTAGTTTGGACTTCAACATGTTTGTATAGCAACCTAAAATAGATTACATTAAATAAAAATTGAACAAAGCAACTGTCTTGTCAAAAGAAATATGCATAAATAATGTTTTTTTCCTTTCATTTTTCCTCAAATATAATCAAATCAGAAGGAATGAAGGATAGGATAAAATTTGGCATCTAGAGCCAGTTTGCTCAAACTTACATTCTCTTTTATTGTTAGGAGTTATGCTTTACAGGGCAGTGGAAAGTAAGTGTTGTTTTAATGAGTGTAAGGTAATGTTTTTTTGCTGTTAGCACATCAAGAAAGTGTTAGACTTCATATGAAATGATGAATAAAATGCAGGCGAAAAAGTGCTGCAGCTTCCTTTATTGTGGGCCTAATTAGGCTCCGTTTTAAAATCTGTTATAACAAGGACTGAAACAAAAAATATCAGCATCCTAATACTAGTGAAAGGATAATGTCCAGGGATTTATGGAGTAGTGCATTCTAATGAAACAGAAGATGTTCATTTCCAGTGGAAATATCACATCCATTATCATAATTACAGCTACTATATCAGCAGGGATGTCCTTTACTGTTATGTTTTTATGACAAAGATGCATACACTAACTAAGCAGTGTTTACCAAGCCCTCATATTTAGCACTATGTGATCCTGGGTGAGAAAGCTTTCATAAAGCGGCTTCTTTTTTAAATCATGACAGATCATTCTTCCCCTTTAGAGCTTGCAAGCACATTTCAAGGATCCAGGGTGCCAATACTTATTTAAGTTCAGACTAAAAAGTCAGTCCAGACTAAAATCCTTTACAGCTACTGGATAATGTGAACCCTGAAGGATCTACTGTATTTTCTGCACTATAAGGCGCGCTTAAAATCCTTTAATTTGCTCAAAAATTGACAGGACGCCTTATAATCGTCTTATAATCAAAACTTACATTTTAACTACTGATTTTATCTACTGTTCTGATTTTATCTGTTTTGATTTTATATACTGTTGTTTGTTTGTTTGTTTGTTAATTAGTTAGTTTATTTGCTTGTTTTAATCAATTGTAAATCATGCTTTTTATTTGTTCTTGTTTCTAATGTCTCTGTAAAGCACTTTGAATCACCTTGTTGTTGAATTGTGCTATACAAATAAACTTGCCTTGCCTTGCCTTGCCTTATAATCGTAAGCACAACCTGAATTCTGGTTGTGCTTACTGACACCGAACTGATTTTATGTGGTACATGGCGCTCAAAAATATGTAAAAAAATGTTTTAGTACATTTCAAATTCAAATTTTATTTGTCACGTACACAGTCATACACAGTACGATATGTAGTGAAATGCTTGGACAACTGCTCGTGACCTAAAGAAAACAAAAAAGGAAAAGGCTATGAATAAGATAGGAAATAAATATGAAAAATTAAAAAGGGTAAATTTAACTAGGAAGGAATAGAATATAAATTAAGGTTAAAAATGACATAACTGTACAACACAAATTAGAATGAAGGGTAAATTTAACTAGGAAGGAATAGAATATAAATTAAAGTTGAAAATAAAATAACTGTACAACAAAATACACAATACACAATATAGAACTATATAAGAATGTATGAAGAAATCTAAATATAAATAAATATATACACAATAACAGCAGCTGTACAAGTATTAACCGGAAATGAAGAATATAGTGACCAGTGTTGTGCAAAACCAAAGTCCAGAAAGTCCAGTGTGTGTGTAAGAACTGTATGTGTGGGTCAGTACTGTGTGGTGGTGTGATTGAGAGACCGTATCGCCTGCGGGAAGAAGCTCCTCCTCAGTCTCTCTGTGTTGGTCTTCAGGGAGCGGAATCGCTTTCCTGACCTCAACAGAGAGAACAGTCTGTTGTTGGGATGGCTGAGGTCTTTCACGATCTTCCTGGCCTTGGTCCAGCACCGCCTGCTGTAGATTGAGTGCAGGTCAGGGAGCTCGGAGCGGATGGTGCGCTCAGCTGACCGCACAACCCTCTGTAGAGCTCGTCTGTCCTGCATGGTGCTGTTCCCGAACCAGGTTAAGATGTTTCCCGCCAGGATGCTCTCTATGGTGCACGAGTAAAAGTTCCTGAGCACCTTGGAGGGCAGTTGGAAGACTCTCAAGCGTCTGAGGTGGTAGAGACGCTGTCGGGCCTTTTTCACCATGGTGTTGATGTGACAGGACCATGACAGGTCCTGCGTGATGTGAACTCCGAGGTATTTGAAGCTGTCCACTCTCTCCACTGGGCACTCGTTGATGACGGGGGTCTGGTAGTTCCTCTCCTGCTTAGTGCTGAAGTCCACTATCAGCTCCTTTTTCTTACTGACGTTTAGAAGGAGGTTGTTCCTCTGGCACCAGTTCTCCAGATTCCTAATCTCCTTCAGGTAGGCCGTCTCGTTGTTATCAGAGATCAGGCCCACCACGACGGTGTCGTCAGCAAACTTGATGATGGTGGTGGAGCTGGTAGTGGCCACACAGTCATATATGTACAAAGAGTACAGCAGGGGGCTCAGAACACACCCCTGGGGGGCTCCAGTGCTGAGAGTGGTGGAGGCTGAGACATGTCCGCCCATCCTTACTGCCTGTGGTCTGCCAGTTAGGAAGTTGGAGATCCACTGACACGTAGATGAGCTGAGTCCCAGATGCTCCAGCTTGGTGGTGAGTGTGGAGGGAATTATGGTGTTAAATGCAGAGCTGTAGTCTATGAAGAGCATTTTAACATAATTCCCCCTTCTAGTGTCCAAGTGAGTGAGTGATGTGTGGAGGAGATGAGAGATGGCATCGTCTGTGGAACGATTTGGACGGTAAGCGAACTGTAGTGGGTCCAGTGTGTCTGGTAGTGAAGAAATGATGAAGTCTCTGACCAGGCGTTCAAAGCACTTCATCACTACTGAGGTGAGGGCTACAGGGCGATAGTCATTGAGAGAAGCAGGGTGGGGTTTCTTCGGGACAGGAACAATGATGGACTCTTTGAAGCATGTGGGGATCACCGACTGAGATAAAGAGATGTTGAATATCTCAGTGAACACAGGAGCTAGCTGGTATGCGCAGTCTCTTAGGATACGACCTGGGATGCCGTCTGGTCCTGCTGCTTTCCTGGTGTTCACTCTTTTGAAGGCTCTCCTTACTTCATGCTCGGAGATGACGAGCACGTTTCCGGTGCTGGCAGTATCTTCCTGTCTGCAGCCGTTAGCGCCGCTAACACTAGCATTGTTGGAGACCTTAGCTGCAGCCTCGAAGCGAGCATAGAAAGTGTTCAGCTCGTCTGCCAGAGTCACGGCCGCGTTCGTCATACCGGTTGTTGGTGCTTTATAGTCCGTTATTGTCCTTAGTCCCCGCCACAGGCTCCTAGAGTCACTCTGTTGGAGTTGTGACTCTAGTTTCCTCCCGTAGCGCTGCTTCGCCTCTTTCACCGCCCTCCGCACGTTATATGACGCGGCTTTGTACGGGTCCATGTCCCCCGTCATGAGTCCCGTGTTGTAGGCAGCGGTGCGGGATCTCAGAGCGTCGCGGATGGTTTTATCCACCCACGGCTTCTGGTTGGGAAACGTTGTGATAGTCTTTGTCTCCACAGTATCATCCGCTAGTTTCCCGATGAATCCCACAACCGCTTCCGTAAACACGTTGACGTCATCGTCGGAGCTGTTTCTGAACATGCCCCAGTCTGCGTCATCGAGTGCGTCCTGTAACGCGGCCACCGATTGATCCGTCCAGCGCGCGACCTTCCTCTGAACCGGAACTTCCTGTTTCAGCCTTTGTTTGTATTTTGGCATGAGGAAGATGGCGGCGTGATCAGATTTGCCAAACGGGGGGCGGGATTGTGCCTTGTAGCCGTCCTTGACCGTAGTGTAGCAGTGGTCCAGTGTCCTTTCACCCCTGGTGGGGCAGGTGATGTGTTGATAAAAGTTCGGCGCTGCGCGTTTGAGGTTGGCGCTATTAAAGTCCCCCGTCACAATAAGCGCAGCGTCCCGGTGTTGTGTCTGGTGCTGTGTGAGTGCCTCATGCAGCTCGCATAAGGCGGTGACCGTGTCCGCTTGTGGTGGAATATAAACGGCACTTACAATGACCGATGTAAATTCCCGAGGTAGATAAAAAGGACGACACATGATGGACAGTAGTTCCAGATTTGGTGTGCAGGAGCGTGTGAGAGGAACAACGTTCGCACTGTTGCACCAGTTGTTGTTCACCATTAAACACACGCCGCCTCCCCTTGACTTCCCCGAGTCCCGTGTCCTGTCCATGCGGTGAACCGAGAAGAACTCGGCCGGCTGGATGGCGTGGTCCGGCACCGCTGGGTTCAGCCATGTCTCGGTGAAGCAGAGGAGATTGCAGTCCCGAATGTCTCTCTGGAACTTTATCCTGGCCCTGAGGTTTGTCAAGCTTGTTCTCCAGTGACTGGACGTTGGCGAGCAGGATGCTAGGCAGAGGTGTGCGGTGTGCACGAGCTCTCAGCCTGTTCCTGACGCCGGCTCGCTTCCCTCTAGGCCGCCGCCGCTTCCCTTTGTTCTCCCTCGAGATCTCACTCGGCCAGCTCGGATCCGGAGTTAAAAACTTCGAATTGTGAGTACATTGTATACCAATAGAAACAAGAGTGTCACTGTCATACCTAATGTACCCAATGGTGATGATTTTGCCGATTTAGAAACGCTGAAAACTAACTTAAAAAACAAAGACAAAGAAAAAGTGGTCGGAGCAGTCGTGACGGCAGCTGACCTCACCGGCGCCATTTAGCTCTGCTATCACTTCCAACATAAATGAAGACAGAAAACTAAACAGCAGTGACTTTTGTAGGGTTACTGAAGTTGGACTAGCTAGTATATAATGATGTGCTATGTGATTGCCAGTGACATAGTTATGTTAGCATAACATAAACACAGTGAAGCTGGAGGATGAACGCTAACTTGTTTCCACTCGATAAAAGTTAACGTGGGACAAATGCAATCGCATGGCAGGATGCTGTAAACAGACCATTCAGAATGTTTCTTTTTCATTTATATCGCTTGAGAATTATTGGATAGATAGTTATTTGGTTTGGTAAAAATATTAATTCAAGGTAAGACTGTTTAATGATTGTTTAATGATCCTTTGGCTCATCCAGCAATTCCAACAGATTCTTATCCCAATCTATAACATCTGATATTTTGTCAGATGTTATAGATTGTTAGGTATCAGCCACCTTGACCCCCAGTTATGGCAATAATGGTCACCAAGAGGTAACAGTGCTACATAGAGCTCTATATAGTCCATGTTAGGAGGTTAAAGGTGTGGTACTTGACTATGCCACAGGTTTTTCAACCTGGAGACCATGGTTCGAGTCCCATTGTGAGTTTTAAAAGTACTCCACAAGCACTGGGAGTGCAAACCTCTCTCAGCAATGTGATAACCCTGTCATAACATCACCCTCAACAAATTAACATTAGCCAGGCTGGCAAATCAAAGGTAAAATGAAATGCTCAATTCTTCACAGATTCTATGATAAAATTTGTGGTTTTGTGATGTCAACGTCTTGGGACTCTGATGCACTGACTTTTCCTGTAGTGTCAGCAAAGGCTTTATATTTGTGGTCTAGCAGTTGCTGGCAGCCACAGTGCCAGTCAGTGTCAAAGAAAATGACATAAGAACCTGCTAACTAGAAAGCGAAAATTTCTGAAGAAATTTTAAGTGTGCCTATGCTACTGCCAATGAGTGTAGTTTGCTTTTAATGTGGTGCAATAAGTGCAGGTTGCCATTTATAACAATAGGGGGGAGCAATATGCAACATGAGCATAGTTTGCTATTTATACCACAAGAGGGAGGGAAATTGAATACAGCTGATTTTCAAGTTAAAGAAAAGTAAGCTGTATTGTGATCTCTGCTATATGCAGTGCAGCATACAGAGATGAGAGAAAGATGCTCCAGTTACACCATTACAAAAGAAGTTAATCGATATAAAATAAATTATGTTTAAGTCTGAGGTGTTCAAGAGAAGTTACAATTTAGATTTTACAGTTTTGAGTCGTTTAAAGTGAACAGTTTAACAGATTGTAAACCAAAGTAAGTTTTCTTGGTAGAAAAAAAAAAGCCCATTAAGCGGTATTCAATTTGTATTTCAAAGGTATTTTAATGTGAAAAGGGAAAATTATGCAAATTATGAAATTTCCCCTTGTGGGACTAATAAAGGTATCTTATTGTATTCAAACTATATTTTGTACAAATACCATTTACAATAATGTATTCCATTTAAACATGATATTTAGATTGTGATAAACAGCAAAGCAATATAAAATAAGGAAAAAGGAAACCATTCAAGTAACTTTATATTATGAACCGAAGAGTAAGGAAAAGTATAAATGAAAAGCATACAAGCATTAATGTATATAGATAAACCCAACAATCATATGACCCCCTATGAGCAAGCACTTTGGCGACAGTGGGAAGGAAAAACTCCCTTTTGACAGGAAGAAACCTCCGGCAGAACCAGGCTCAGGGAGGGGCAGCCATCTGCCGCGACCGGTTGGGGTGAGATGCAAACAAATCAAAAACTGTCCACAGAGCTACAGGGGGCACACTGGGATCGCAACAGCAGCCATAGAGGGAGACAGATTAGGATGTTCTTTCCAGTACTGAAGTAGGTCGCTTTTCTTATGTGTGCGTTTTTCTCTGAGAGGTAGGTCTCCACTTTAGTTTCTTCTCATGAGGCATTCACGGATACTTCTGGATAAGGGTCATTTGGAAGCAAGAGGTTGGCTGACTTTGCAAAAACAGCTAGAAAACAGATAAAAGCAAAACACAATTTAAAACAAAACAAGAGACATCACAAAGCGCAGGTTTCAGTTAGCGAACTGGCAAGTCATGATGATCTAATAAATATTTGCAAAAATAAATGTAACTTTAGAACTAAATTACCCAAAACTAAATTAAAAAGGAAGTAAAAGAGTTTTAATTTGTTTAATACTGGTGTCTTTTGATTAAGTAAGTTGCCATGTGAGGTAAAACCACACGTGGCTGTAATTTGGTGGCCTGTATATAGTTCCAATCAAAGCGTATAGTTGGCTTAAATGGGTTTAATACTGGTGTCTTTTGATCACTTGACTGTATATAAACCTGTTGAACAAAAGGTGCATTTTAATTTCACTATACCTGCCCATCCTTGTAGCTGGTTTCTAGAAGAGTGGCACAGTTTCAACATCAGTGTAGAGCTTCTCCACTGCCTTCACTGGACAGAACACATCTGAGGAGTTATGAATGAATGGATGACTTAATGAATGGATGAGATTATAGTTTGTTTCAAACACTATCGATACCAAATGTTACAATATAAAGAAAGAAACAAAAAAAATACAAATGACCTGTTATGGCAGGGATCCCATCAGGTGCAGTTGCAGTCTTTCTGTTCACGTTTCTAGTCAGCTCTTCAATGGATGACAGCACATCAGCAGTCTTATCTATGAGCTCCCACTGGTGAGCTGTCAGTGTTGCTGGTAGAGCGTGCTCAGTCGCAAAGACATGAAGATCACGTTTTTGTTGCAGTAGGCTTCGCACCACGTAGAGGCTGGTGTTCTGTTGTGTCTGCGTATAAGAGAACATGATTGACTTTATTTTTCAACAAATTCAGTTCAGAGTGTATAGGAATTAATAAAATAGAAGTACATTAAAGAACAAAGGGGATACAACAAAATTCTTGCTTTCATAATGCTAACATGTAACCATATGGTAATGTAACTGTCCACTATAAATCCTTAATGGAGGAAGACGTTTTTTTAAATTTACCTTGCTGCCTGGAGGACATAAGGAGGTGGGTCTATTCTCCGTTACCAAGGACAACCTGGCTGGTGCTGTCTGCCAACCCAGGAAAAACAGTATATAATGTTAAGACATTAAGTGACCTGACACATTAATTTCACTCTAAAATGCAATGCATGGCATGAACTGGTATGCCAGTTGGGTAACAGATCGTTTTTCTAGTGGACGTGTGTCTGAAATCTGATGAGAGGTTATGTACAGTTAGTCAAAATTATAAAACCTACTAACAGATTTGAAACAGAATGGAATATTTGATACTGAACAGTAGTGGTTACTAAACTTACAGAGCAATAAAAAAAGAAAATCCCTATAGAAGACATTAAGTGACCTGACACATTCATTTCATTTAAATGCTCTGCATACCATGCACTGTTATGCCAGTTGTGTGACATTATAACAAACAATCCTAAACTGTATGGGTAGGTGTTCTTAACTGTCTCAAACGTGTTTCGAAAACTGTTCAACTGTCTGTGATCACTACTATATCTTCTTTACCTGGTCAGATGGAAAACTACTGACTGCCTCATCTTGGTTGTGGCCAGTGAGCATTGGGACAGCAGGATCGACCAGGTCAAGTGGTTTCCAGCGCTTCTTTTGTGCCTGGGATCTTTTATTTTTTCTCGGCATCTGGTAGAATGTCAGCAGAAAAACAGAATATTAATTGTTGGCATTTCAAGCATGTGATCAGACCCAGCTTTCATTTTAAGTCAAGCATAATAACCAGGTAGCTGCATTGGTAGCCAAAAGACTTTACAATGCAGTAAATCGACAAACAGTAAATGAATCAAAAATTCTGATGTATACCAGCAATTTTTTATTTTAACCCTCTGATACACAAGATAACTACAAGAACCAAAAAATAATAATAAATCTCTCTTTTCTTTAAATAGACATATTGATAGTGTCACTGCCCGGTCTTAAGGCTTTGTTAAGTAAAGTTCCATAACAGTTTGTATATTGTAATTGGGAAAGTGATTACCTTGAAAGTTGGGAGGCAGATTTGTTGACCACGACAACTACTCCATTTTGGTGTACAGTAATTGGGAAAGTAATTACCTTGCAAAGCTGGGAGGCAGTGTTGTTGCTGGGGCGCTGGTAGAATGCCAGCAGCAAGCAAACCCAGATGTTCACAGCTCCTACTTAACACCTTAAACTTTCCAAACAAATCTTACAAGAACATTTGGCAAAGTGATTGGCTTGCACACCTAGGAGACAGTCTTGTTGCCCACAACAGTTTTGTTATAGAGTAATTGGAAAATTGGGTACCTTGCAAGGCTTACAGGCAGTCTCGTAGCTGGGAGGCGGTCTTGTTGCTGGGGCTCTGGCAAAGTGCCAGCAGCAAGCAGACCCAGATGGTCACAGCTCCTATTTAACACCTTAAACTTTGCAAACAAATCTCACAAGAACAATAGAAGTACATTAAAGAATGTTACAAGAGGACTCACCTGTACTTCTTGTTGTAGATGCTGATATCCATATTTAGGTCCATCTGTATGACTTTTAGGCGAGAGTAGGCCAATAGGGAGTGACACTTGGCAAGTCCATATCCCTCATACCCTTGCAGTCATTTTGTGTTAGTGAATAACACAATAAATGGGGTTATGATAACTGTGATATGTATTCAGAACACCTGATTGGAGGCAGGCGTATGGCTGTGATATGTAAATGTGATCAATCAATGTGTGTTTTTCGGTAGTTGCAGCAGTAATCAGTTGTGCATATCCTCTTGACTGCAACAGTTCTTGGATGGGTTTTTTTCCTCTGCTCATAAGGTCCTCATTGAAGTCTCCACAAACAATAATTGGTTGGTGATTCATCATTTCCAACGAGTCCAAAAGACATTGCATTTGTGGTAAAAACCTCACATGGCTGTAATTTGGTGGCCTGTATACAGTTGCTATCAAAGCTGTGACTGGCGATTCAACCTTGACAACAACAAATTCAAGGTCAGTCACATTTTGCAGGTATTTTCGGGACTCTGCTGTAAGAATTGTGTTGTAGTAAATTGCAACTCCACCGCCATTTACCTTTGCCATGTCTGTATGATTTGTGTAAGAGACGTGTCTGTTGCGTGTGGCCATGTTGTATTGTTCCAGCTGGAAGCGGGGAGAAACCGATGATCCAGACAAGTGTGTTTCTGTTATACATAAAACATCAGCAAGGCTGAGTTCATGGTGGCATCTCATGTCCTCCATGTGAGTTGGGAGACCTTGTGCATTATGATGGATAATTGTCAACGTGGGGACTGTGGGATCTACTGATTTTAAGAATTGCAACAGTGGTCTTGCATTCTCAAATGATGCATGTCTCATATTTTTGAGTGCATCTGTGATGGCAGGATCAGCATAGATTTTCTTTTCATCAAAGTCTGTGATGTACAGTCCTTTAAGTGAGGTTGTGCGGCTGAGTGCAACATAGGCCATTCCAGGTTCAAAAACACGCTTCAAGCATACTACTGCTGATTCCATTGTCATGCCTTGTACTTTGTGAGCTGTACATGCAAAGGCCAACTTCATTGGAAATTGCCTGCGAACCACTCCTTTTTTACTTGTGCATTCTTCACATTTCTCAATATACACAAGATTGTCTGAGGATCCTTGTATTTTTCTGCGAAATTTTTGCCCAGAATTTTCATTGTCCAGCGTGAGTCCAATGAGATTCACAGTTTTTGGTCCATCCTGTGTGGCTGTCACAATGTTCGTGATTGTTCCAAATGTCCCATTAACAAGCCCATCTTCAACATCCAAATTTCTGATAATCATAACACGCACTCCAGGTGCAGCTTGTATGTTATCAGGTAAATCTCCTTTGTTGCCTTTCATCATTTCTGCCAGGAGGACCATGTCACCCGTTCGTGGGTCTTTTCTGTAGTCTTCTGCCTGAATATTTATGATATCAGAATGAAGAGCAGTTACAGTTGCTGAATTGTGTTTGTCGACCTCTTTGTTTGTAGCATAAATGTGTAATACATTAGATGGACAGTCTTTTATGTCATGGATAGCCTGTGTGAGCAAGGCTTTGTCATCGGCTTCAAGAGAATCTGTTTTTTGCTTCACTCTTATCCTGTTCAGAACTTCAGCAAAAGAATGATCATCTTTCTGTCGCATGATTTCTGTCAGGTTGACCATGTGGAAATAGTCTTTCCAGAGATCAAGGACATTGTCCTCATACACACAGAGTGGTTTGGCTTTTCCAAGGGGTGGCAGCTGGTAAAAGTCTCCTACTGCAAGGATAGACATCCCACCAAAAGGTTTCTTGTTTCCTTTGATCTGCTGAAGTCTCCAGTGGATGTAGGCAAAAAGGTCTTTAGAAACCATAGATATCTCATCAATGATCAGAATCTCTGCATTTGAAAGTGAAGCTCTCACTTCATCCAGTGCATTCCCCAGTCCCTGATAAGGCGGTTTTAAAGATCTTGGCAGCTTTAGCAGAGAGTGCAGTGTTTTCCCAGATATGTTAAAAGCTGCAGTGCCAGTAAATGCAGTCAGCAGTACTGCAGGGTAGGACATGTCTGCTTGGTCTCGGAATCTGGGGAGTTGGTGCAAAATCTTTGTTGCCTCCTCATATATGCACTTGATAACATGTGATTTTCCACAGCCAGCTCCTCCAGAGACAAAATAAAAGAACTGCTCAGGACAGTGACCCCACACAAGTTTGAAACACCACTCACGCACTGCGTAGAATATGGATGCTTGGGTTTCATTCAGACTTTGGTACATTTTTCTGACAAAGTCTGGGCTCAGCTTTGGTGCTATGATTGCTGGCATGGTTCCACTGCTGCTACCACTGACTTGGTAGTCAGGAACAATGTCCATTTCATTTTCGCCAGTGTCATGTCTGGATTGTCGTTGGGCCACACACTCTAAACGATCTACTTCAACCTCAGGTGCAAAGGTGTTCCATGCATTGATAAGTGGGCCTTGTTGTTCAATCTGTTCCAGTGCCCTTTCCATTGTTTTGCCATGGCCTTCATATCGCTTTTTGTTAAAGGTAACAATTGGCCGTACTGCATAACCATGTTTTCGTCCACTTTTGTAGAACTGCTCGGATGTGGGGTATTCTGTGTTTTTAAGGTCATCATTTGATCGATGTGGATAATAAAGTTTTAGCAGTCTGCTATAAAACTTTTCTGGTTGTTTCTTTTCTGAGAACCGAGGATATCTGATTATTGCAGGTTTCCCTTTTGTTCTTTTTTGAATATAACCCATGTTATTCAAAAGACGGATGGCATTTTTGGACTCTGTTTGACGGCCGTAGAGAATCCTGTACTCTGAAGCAAATTCACCCAAACACATTCTTTCAAAGTCAGGTGTTCTGGGTCTGTTTGCATATTTTTCTGGCAATCCGGACATCCACACATTTTCATCATCTGGTGCCATGCTCTGCAACCTGCTCATCGGGAGACTCATTTTCAGGGCATCATCATCAGTCTGTATGAAGACCACACTGCGTGAACACTTTTTTAGTGGCAGGCTGCATGTCCTTGCCACGGATTCTTGGGCACTGACTTCTCTGTGTTTAGCATATGCCTGCATTATCTGTTTCATTTCATCTCTTTCATTGACACTGGACTTTTTTACTTCCTGGATGACTCCATTAAGAAATTGTGTCATCTCAAATTCGGGTTTAGAGACATAAGACATCATGTACATCAGGCAGCTGTAGTCATCAATGACATATTGGATGTCCATGTTGGCATTCCAGGCCCTCAGCAGATCTGCATTGTATGCATTCACCCAGCAGTCATTAGGTTCACGCTTTAAGAGGATGACATGACTATTGGTTAAATTGAAGACACAATCCAAGTATTGTTCATAAGTTAATTTGCATTTGTGAAGCAGCTCAGACAAGTCTTCAAACGAGGAATTTGGGTCGCAGAGCAAATCTCTCAATGGCTGGAGTTTTTCTTTGGCCTCTTTCATTTTTTTTGCGAGAGCCATTCGTCTGTTCTTTTGCTTTTCATTTGTGCCTTTCTCCTTACTTGTGCTATGCTGCTTATCATTGTGATCATCATCATCATCTGGGCTTGGGAAAGTGATCATTGTTTGATCTACGGGTAGTTTGGGGAAGCCAAACCTACATGACACATTACCTTTTTTACAGGATCTGGAGTGATTTCTGCTGTGGACTTGAACCTCAGACACAATTTTGTGAAGTTCAGGATCGGCATTTTGGTCAGGCATCTTACATGTTATGTACTTGTCAATAAATTTGTACACGTGGTCTTCAAGGTCGCTTCCAAATTCAGGTGCATCTTTGACCCAAACCAGTAAATGGATATGAGGGCTACCTCTGGCCTGAAACTCCACTCGATAAAAGTAATCTTCTACTTCACCGATGGGCTGTGCTGGGGACAGGATCAGTGTTGTCATTAGTGCATCGACTCTTTTTTCAAACAATCGCATCACAGTCACAGGGTTGCTTCGGAGAATTTCACACTTTGTGTTCCAGTCAAGTTGTGAAAAATCCACCTGTTCACCTTGTTGAGTTTTTATGACCTCAACAACCTCAGGCCATCTCATTTCAGCAGCTGAAAATGTCAGGAAAAAAGTTGGCTTTCCTAACTGTCTGACCATAGCATGTAGGTCTTTCAGTGCCTTCTCCCAATAGGCTGGAGTACCTCTCAGAGGTTTCATGAAGCGTGTTGCGTCTTTGTTATTTATCAGTTTCTCCACTTCGTCTTTATTTTGAAGCATTCTGTTAGAAATTTTACGCCCATCCTTGGTGATTGCCTTTCCTTTGCGCAATTGGATGGACATGCTGTTTGTAGCCATGTGTGTTTCTGTTACAAACTGTGCAAAGAATAGGTAGCTTTGGTCAGTTGCAAACCGTGTGTCTGCAGAGAACAGCCGTGTATTAAAATACATGCTTGGGTAAAGTTTCACTTGTCTGGCTTCATCTAATGTGTTCTGTCCAGTTGGGAACTGGACAGGAAAGGCCATGGCTTCAAGTTTAGGAACAGAGAAGAAGCCAACAGGTCTATTTCCTTGCGCGGGTGCAATGCTAAATATTCCTTCACCATATGATAAAATGTCCTGTGCTATATCTGGTGGTTGCATACAGGTGTCTAGAACAAGACCAGGTCGAAGTTCTTCCTTTTCTTTCTCCATATCTTGTAAGGGCTGTTCATTTGACTGTTCAGGCTCCATTAGTTGGTTTACATCATGACATGGCTCAAGCAGTCCAGCTGTTGTATCCTCAGTGGTTCTTCTTTCTGGTACAATTTGCTGGTCGAAGTTTCTGGGCAGTGCATCTTGAATATCTGCATCAGCAGTGTCATGTTCCGTCTCGATTATCTGATTACTTGTGGGATCAGCAAAAGTAGCTTCATCATCAATAGATACATCTTTGTATTCTGAATGCATCTCTTTTAGCTTTGATAATCCTGCTAACACGTTCTTCATGTTTACAGTGTAGAAGTGTTGGTAACCTTTGAATCTGATGTGTCTCTTCAGCTGTACCTGCAGGAGCTGGGCTTCACTGTTAGGTCTGGGAAGACAGTTTACTGTGGTTTCCACATCCGATGGTACACAAACAACAGCCCCATGTACGGCTCTTTGCTGTCCTTTTGGTAATGCAATGATTTTTGCAAACGGGAGAATTTTAGCAGTCAGTTGTCGTTCTAGTACATTTAATCGACTCAGTTCAATTGGAATGGTTGCTAGTGCTAAATTGTTTGCTACTGCGACGGATGGCATCTTGCCTCTTTGTAGGTGGTTGTCACAGTTGTAGCAAATCCACTCTTCCATTCTTTGTTTTGGGAAAGTACAATTAGCTGAGCATTCCCTGTCACAAACATGGACAAATTTTCCTGTCAAGCAAGTGGCAACAATGTTACTATTAGTAACATACTTTGATCTTTTGCAATGTTTAACTTGATTAGGAAACAGAGTTCTGTGGCACACTGTACAGACATGGGTGGGTCCTAACTGAATGGCTTCACGGAAAGCTAATGTGGCTGCTTGCATCACACTGTTCACTACAAGCTGGGGCTGTGCTTCAGACTGTGGACCCTGCTGGAACTGTGTTACTAGTCGTCTGTATTTCTTCTTTATTCTCTGTGCACACAACTTTTTATAAATGGCAAAAGATGCAGTGGTAGCCATTTTGTGTCTCTGGTACTGGGCACAGCGCTGTATATGGTGCAGTCTGAATTGTGAGTCATTGTGATACCTGGCATAAATTGATTTTTTCTGTTTGTGCCTGTAGTTTGGATCAGATGCATATTTTGTTCTTATGTATTGCTTCTGTCTGGTTTGAAAGTCAGTATCCGTGTTGTACCTTTGGACCAGATATTGCTTCTGTCTGGTTTGAAAGTCAGTATCCGTGTTGTACCTTTGGACCAGATATTGCTTCTGTCTGGTTTGAAAGTCAGTATCCGTGTTGTACCTTTGGACCAGATATTGCTTCTGTCTGGTTTGAAAGTCAGTATCCGTGTTGTACCTTTGGACCAGATATTGCTTCTGTCTGGTTTTAAAGCTGGTATCCGTGTTGTACTTCTGAACCACATATTTTTTCTGTCTGATTTGAAAGTCGGGATCCGTAGTATATCTTCTGATAATGTAGTCTCTCATTTTTTGTTGAAAATGACGATCACTTTGGTATCTCTTCACCTGGCAGGCTTTTACTTTTTCTTGAATATGAGGATTTGCGTAATATTTTTTGGCTGATAACAGTCTTTGTTTACGGTAATGATAGTTTTCAGCATATTGAGTTTTCATAGCCTGTAATTTTTTCATTCGAAATTCACGACAGGAGGCATATCGTTCTCTTTCGTGTCTTCTTTTGTTTGTCTTCTTTGCCACTTCTTCAGTTGAAGATTTGTCTTTAGCTTTTACATACTCCCTCTGAGCTTGACGAATAGCTTTCTTACGTTGTCGTTTATTTAATTTGCTCACATTTCTTGCTGTTCGGGGGGTTTTAGCCATTTTGTCATCTGGTGAGTTTAAAGTATTGTCTAACATCGTCATGTGGGTTTTGGCTGATTCTGGTTCAGGCATTTGCGCAGTGGGATTCGTGATTTGTGGTTCATCATTTTGTGTTGATGATGTAGCTGTAGCTCCTGGTGTTACCTGAGTTGACTGTCCAGGGGATTCCGTGTGAGTGCTGACTGTTTTGAAAGAAACAGGCACAAACTCATATCGTGCATGCTTGCCTTGATTTTGAAAAAGGTTATGCAGGTGGGTGATCAGGTCATTCACATGAGTGAAAGTGAGCATGACTGCTGTTCCATTTGGCTGACGTAAACCCGCTGCACTTCTTGAGTGTGAATCAAATAATCCATACCTCCCAGATTTGTCACGGAAAACCGCAATGCACTCAGGTGAGACCATGAGCAAAGCAAAGTTCACATCTGTTGACAGACATTCAAGGCGAATAGCAAGAGGCAACCACCACTCTGTTCTTTGAGGACTGTTCTCTGCTGCTTCCAGAAATCCATAACTTATGTCATCCATTTTCACACTGTAGACATTTGTGTCAGTATGAAGTTCTTTGGGCAGGTCCTCCATGGTCAGATGATCCTGTGTATAACGCTTCTCCTGCAGAAGATTTGTTTTAATCCAACAGTAGAGTGCATCTCCCTGTTCAAGGACCTTATCAAGCATGGCTATGTTGAACTGGTATTCCTCATTAAGGTAGGCCAGGAATGTGAGGGCATTACATGTGCACTGATTATTTCGAGAGAATTCTGTGTACCTCTCATCACTCTGACAATGAGTTGCACTGACACTCCAAAACGGCTGAACTGTGTTGCTCTGTAGCTCCTCCGTCAGTAGGTCTTCATTTGTGTCATGGAAAGGCTGATCAAGAAATGCAAAGGTGACACATATTATTGTTAAACATTTTATGATATGTGTTTCAAGGTTGAGCAATAAAATACATTTAAGTGTTGCTGCAATAATGTAGAAAAAATGTGTTTTTATTTTTTTAAGTGTCAACGACTGAACATAGTGTAAAGCGCTTTGGGAGCCTTGGAGACTAAGTAAAGCGCTATACAAATACAGGCCATTTACCATTTTTAATTATGTTAAAATAATTAAGCAATGTGCAGGCAAATTAATCCAAATTATATCACTCGTCAATCATAGTATAGCATAATCTGAAGATAAACAGCATGAGATATGCCAGAAAGAGAAAGGCAGAAAGACAGTGACAGGAACAGTGAGAGTGAGTGAGAGAGAGCAGAGGTGGAAAGTAAAAATGACAAATATTTCAGATATCTGTAATTTGCTTGAGTGCTGTTTTTTTTAACGAAGGTCATATCTGTACCTTCTGCTCCTCATATTTTCAAAGCAGTTAATTTCTTTCAGTATAACACATTATTTTAGGTTGCTGCGGGCCTTCAAACATCAACTAAATTGCAGCCTAAATATAAATATATGAAAGGAAATCCTGTTTACGTATTATTCGTAAGAGGATCTCAGATGCTCTTAAATTAGATGTAATTCGTTCACTGATTTCAGATTAAACCAGATGGTTCTGTACATGTGCCATAAAAACACGTTTCATAGTTGTGTTACATTTTGTAAAGAAATGACACAAAATTCAGTTAGAGGTTAAATGTGATTGAAACAGAATACAGTGACATCCATCTTGATAAAAGATGAGTGTCACAAAGCCATGTTTGTATTTATTTGCATTGCTTTTCACTGTGGATGTCAATTTATGAGAAGCTTTAAGTATTAAATGGTATAAACTTTTTTCTGAACACACACACACACACACACACACACATACACGTATACGTATATATACACGTATACGTGTGTGTGTGTGTGTGTGTGTGAGTGATATAGCTAAATAGACAGAAATAGCTGTTGAGATGTCTACATTTTAGGAATCCGAAGAAAGACATTTACAAATTTAGTAAATTTGTACATGTTTTTAAAAAGTACATATTTAGTCTAACATTTTAGTATATTTAGTACGAGTTAGCAAGCATACTTAAGGTGAAAGACTAAATATCAACTGGGCTGCCACGATTTGTCGACTAGTCACGATTACGTCGACTAACAAAATCGTCGACGACTGATTTAATAGTCGACGCGTCGTTTGAAGCTGGAATAAGTAGCAGGATTTAAGAGTGTAATAACGGACTGAAACAGAAGATGGCAGCATTGCATGTACAAGGATGTCAGCTGCCGTTAAACCCCGAAGAAGAAGAAGAAGAAGAAGAAGAAGGAGAAGGAGGAGCTGTGTCCCAGAATTCATAGCGCGGCCCAGCTTAGTTTCCAACAATGGCGGCAGCTAGTTAGTTTTAATATTACTCTTATTATTCTTTCTGGGTCACAAAATAAACGTTTAACATATTTTCAGGCGCGAATGTAGCTGTGTAAACCTCAAATATCTGCTCAGTTTATCAGGACACCACATATTTTCAAAAGCGCTCCGACGTTTTCGGAGATGTCTGTTACCCACTAGCTCGTTAGCGAGCCGGGGGCTAGGCTCACTAGCGCAGTGAGAACACCGGACTCCCGGCAAATCGTTTTCAAACCCACCGCCGTCTTTCGCTACTCAGGTTAAATATATATGAGTCACTTAGATAACTTAAAATGTTATTGTTTGGCTTTTTTTTAGTATTTTATTTGTTCCTGAGTAAATCGGTTTGGCTGAGATTAAGGTTATAGTTTTTACACAGCTGAATAAACGTCAAGCAGACAGCTGATTATCAGAAGTGTGAGATGCTGGAGAATTTACTCCGGTGTCCTGTTATATTTTAGATAGCAAAGAGTTTATTAAACTTTACCGAAACAATCTGCAAATTTCATTAAAATTTAATAAACTATCATCTTGTCTTTATTTTTAGTTAGCACAGACCTGAAACACTTAAAGCTGTAAGCTAATGATAGTTATATAAGAGCAGATGCTGCTGGTGCAATAAGCTGTAGTTTTACGTCCAATGGATGATGATCTGATTAGTCGACTAATCGCAAAAATAATCGGTGACTAGTCGACTATCAAAATAATCGTTTGTGGCAGCCCTAATATCAACCCCGGTGATTATACAGCAAAGATTGCATGTATACCAATTTGTTATAGACATTTGTGGACATACCTTTTTAGGTGGAGAATTTGATGCCGTGTGGAAAT
Source organism: Copadichromis virginalis (assembly GCF_057382275.1). Taxonomy (NCBI): domain Eukaryota; kingdom Metazoa; phylum Chordata; class Actinopteri; order Cichliformes; family Cichlidae; genus Copadichromis; species Copadichromis virginalis. The sequence goes on along the minus strand of NC_140639.1, from coordinate 41,483,982 downwards.
CATCAGTTGCCCAGACTCGTTTTGCTGGTGGACGAGTGTCTGAAATCTGATAATGGGTTACATACAGTTAATCAAAATTATAAAAACCTACTAACAGAGTTGAAACAGAGTGTAACACTGGATACTTTAAAGAAAACATGAAACAGTAGTGATTACTAAACTTACAATAAAAAATAAAAAAGCAATAAAAAAAAATCCCAGCTGTTTGCATCATAACTACTAAGAGATTTGAAAGTGAGTGTAACTTTAGAAACTTTAACAAAAATATGGAACAGTAGTGGTTACGTAACTAACAAAGGGGATACAACAAAATTCTTGCTTTCATAATGCTAACATGTAACCATATGTCTTTAACATTTAATGGTAATGTAACTGTCCACTATAAATCCTTAATGGAGGAAGACGTTTTTTTAAATTTACCTTGCTGCCTGGAGGACATAAGGAGGTGGGTCTATTCTCCGTTACCAAGGACAACCTGGCTGGTGCTGTCTGCCAACCCAGGAAAAACAGTATATAATGTTAAGACATTAAGTGACCTGACACATTAATTTCACTCTAAAATGCAATGCATGGCATGAACTGGTATGCCAGTTGGGTAACAGATCGTTTTTCTAGTGGACGTGTGTCTGAAATCTGATGAGAGGTTATGTACAGTTAGTCAAAATTATAAAACCTACTAACAGATTTGAAACAGAATGGAATATTTGATACTGAACAGTAGTGGTTACTAAACTTACAGAGCAATAAAAAAAGAAAATCCCTATAGAAGACATTAAGTGACCTGACACATTCATTTCATTTAAATGCTCTGCATACCATGCACTGTTATGCCAGTTGTGTGACATTATAACAAACAATCCTAAACTGTATGGGTAGGTGTTCTTAACTGTCTCAAACGTGTTTCGAAAACTGTTCAACTGTCTGTGATCACTACTATATCTTCTTTACCTGGTCAGATGGAAAACTACTGACTGCCTCATCTTGGTTGTGGCCAGTGAGCATTGGGACAGCAGGATCGACCAGGTCAAGTGGTTTCCAGCGCTTCTTTTGTGCCTGGGATCTTTTATTTTTTCTCGGCATCTGGTAGAATGTCAGCAGAAAAACAGAATATTAATTGTTGGCATTTCAAGCATGTGATCAGACCCAGCTTTTATTTTAAGTCAAGCATAATAACCAGGTAGCTGCATTGGTAGCCAAAAGACTTTACAATGCAGTAAATCGACAAACAGTAAATGAATCAAAAATTCTGATGTATACCAGCAATTTTTTATTTTAACCCTCTGATACACAAGATAACTACAAGAACCAAAAAATAATAATAAATCTCTCTTTTCTTTAAATAGACATATTGATAGTGTCACTGCCCGGTCTTAAGGCTTTGTTAAGTAAAGTTCCATAACAGTTTGTATATTGTAATTGGGAAAGTGATTACCTTGAAAGTTGGGAGGCAGATTTGTTGACCACGACAACTATTCCATTTTGGTGTACAGTAATTGGGAAAGTAATTACCTTGCAAAGCTGGGAGGCAGTGTTGTTGCTGGGGCGCTGGTAGAATGCCAGCAGCAAGCAAACCCAGATGTTCACAGCTCCTACTTAACACCTTAAACTTTCCAAACAAATCTTACAAGAACATTTGGCAAAGTGATTGGCTTGCACACCTAGGAGACAGTCTTGTTGCCCACAACAGTTTTGTTATAGAGTAATTGGAAAATTGGGTACCTTGCAAGGCTTACAGGCAGTCTCGTAGCTGGGAGGCGGTCTTGTTGCTGGGGCTCTGGCAAAGTGCCAGCAGCAAGCAGACCCAGATGGTCACAGCTCCTATTTAACACCTTAAACTTTGCAAACAAATCTCACAAGAACAATTAGCAAACTGATTGGCTTGTAAAGCTGAAATGTAGCCTTGTACTGTATGGTTGAAATGTCCCACTGAGAGACAAAGAGGAACTTTACTCCCTTCCAAACAGTAAAGTTCCTCTTTGTCTCTTTGTTTTAATTACAAACAACGGCTCTGGAATAAAATGGCATCCAGCGCTAAACACACCAATTTTCTAGATATCAGCTGAACACACACATAGAAAATATAAGGGGGGCACTTACCTTGGCTGAAGCAAGAGTTGAGGTGTTAAAGGCTGCTGTAGTTAACGCCTTATAAAAACAGAAAAAGAGGTGTGAAACGCGGCTACAACGAAGCTATTGTTTTGGACGCGGCGACAGTCGCCACTTAAAAGTTTTAATTACAAACGATACCTCTGGAATAAAGTTACATCCAAGTGCTAACCACACCATCATTTTGTAGATATCAGCGTCCAGACACAGAAAATCACTTTCAAAGTCATTTTCAAGCCGGAGAGGCTTACCTATGCTCAATATCCGCTAGCTAGCCACCACCGAGACAAAGGGCGTGAAATGCGATCGCCAAGATACACATACAAAAAAAAAAATCACTTCGCTTCTTAAAAGTTTTAATTACAAACGATACCTCTGGAATAAAGTTACATCCAAGTGCTAACCACACCATCATTTTGTAGATATCAGCGTCCAGACACAGAAAATCACTTTCAAAGTCATTTTCAAGCCGGAGAGGCTTACCTATGCTCAATATCCGCTAGCTAGCCACCACCGAGACAAAGGGCGTGAAATGCGATCGCCAAGATACACATACAAAAAAAAAATCACTTCGCTTCTTAAAAGTTTTAATTACAAACGATACCTCTGGAATAAAGTTACATCCAAGTGCTAACCACACCATCATTTTGTAGATATCAGCGTCCAGACACAGAAAATCACTTTCAAAGTCATTTTCAAGCCGGAGAGGCTTACCTATGCTCAATATCCGCTAGCTAGCCACCACCGAGACAAAGGGCGTGAAATGCGATCGCCAAGATACACATACAAAAAAAAAATCACTTCGCTTCTTAAAAGTTTTAATTACAAACGATACCTCTGGAATAAAGTTACATCCAAGTGCTAACCACACCATCATTTTGTAGATATCAGCGTCCAGACACAGAAAATCACTTTCAAAGTCATTTTCAAGCCGGAGAGGCTTACCTATGCTCAATATCCGCTAGCTAGCCACCACCGAGACAAAGGGCGTGAAATGCGATCGCCAAGATACACATACAAAAAAAAAAAAATCACTTCGCTTCTTAAAAGTTTTAATTACAAACGATACCTCTGGAATAAAGTTACATCCAAGTGCTAACCACACCATCATTTTGTAGATACCTCATTTGTAGATACCATCATTTTGTAGACCTCGGCTGAATACCCGCTAACTAGCTTTAGCATGTGCCGAACATGACCACGACAAAGAATCACCCAGACACATTAAAAAAATCACTTTCAAAGCTAAATTTCGAACCGGAGAGAGAGAGATACACTTACCTTGTCAAACCTTACACTGTTGTTCCGAATACTTCAGAAAATGACGTTCAAGTGTCAATTTCAAAACGGAGGAGAGGTGGACAGATGCATGCGGGTCCAGCATACGCTACGGTGTCTTCTCAGGTCAATTTCAAACTGGAGGAGGGGCGGACTGACGCGCGCCGTTGATAGTGTCATCATTACGTTAATCCGAATAGGCCGCACCACTCCCGGCATACCACTAGAATAAAGGAATTATCGGCCCATATTAACGAAAAATAAGTCCAGTGTGAAACAGTCGCTTGGCGAGCGATCGGGTGGTTTAGCGAGTGTCAGCCTCTTAAGTTTAAGACAAGCCCGGCTGCTTTTTAAGCGACGCGGCGCTAGCTACCCAGCTAGCGTCAGTACACAGGAACTACTTCCGGTAGTTATACAAAATAAAAGCGTCCACAGGGACACAGCGGCCGCCTCGCATTACTCCCGACATACCACTAGAGTGAGCCAGCACACCACAAATGAAGTTTTCTTGTTCTCTATTCATTTCAATGGGAAAAAACTTGCATTAAAATATTCATATTTAAAAAACTATAGAAGTAATAAACACCAAAAGTCATAGCAACTCATTCCAGCTCCAGCCGCACACAATGATATATCATATGTGAACCTTGTCTCAAAACTGTGGGGCGAGTTAAGGTCCAAAATTTCAGGCGGAAAAAGAATAATAATAACTAGAAAGCGAAAATTTCTGAAGAAATTTTAAGTGTGCCTATGCCGCCGCTAATCAGTATAGTTTGCCATTCAAACGGCTACAGAGAGCAAAACTCAGCAGAGCAGCCATTCTCCACCATGAACTATGGTAAAACCAAACACCGCTCGCGCCTCACAGATGACAGCTTACGGTTTTGTGTAAAGATGAGGTGACTTCGTACAGCCCCAATTTGTAGACGCTGTGCGCAGAGGTTCATAAGCAGAACCGACAATGTTTGCATGAACACACTTTGAAGCATTACGTTATGGACCACTTTTCACACATAGTTGCTGTACCCACACAGCCGGCTGTAGCTTTTCATCTCATAGCCCGACACATACACAAAAAAAAAAAAAAAAAAAAAAGCAGAGAGAGCACAGACTTTACACCTGAGAGGCGTGATTGCAGATGCCGCTGAGGTGGGTCCACCTCCCCTGCAGCGGCACTGCAGACCTGAATGATTAACAATGGTCTACAGCCAATCTTGTGTATTATTATACAAACTTTGGTTGTAAGATTCAGATAACTATTTAATAAAAGCTAAATATTTTATATGAGAGTAAGAAAGAAAAGTATATCTTTGTCTCATACTCTCATCAGACAATACATGAACCTCTCAATAAACAAAATATATGCTCGGCTTAAATGACAAACCGCTATTTTACACAGTGGAACACTTATTTTTAAACAAAACCAATGCAGTTCGCCACTGACAGTGCTTACCTTTGCACATCACAGTAAACACTGAACCAAGATGGCGCCCACGCGAACGAGAAATCTGAACTACGGTGTCCTGCAGAGGACAAATGGTCAAAATTGCTAAAATTTACAACATATATGCAGCTCAACAGCGACACCTTGTGACTTATTCCAGTCACTACCTTAAATATACATAACGTCTTACCTGACATTCAGTTCACCGGACACTCATACCGAATCACCAGCCCATATAAATGAAAAATAAGTCCAGCAGTCAACCAAGAGTCATCACGAAAGACTAGGGGTGACACGAGAGCGCGAACGAGAAATCTGAACTACGGTGTCCTGCAGAGGACAAATGGTCAAAATTGCTAAAATTTACAACATATATGCAGCTCAACAGCGACACCTTGTGACTTATTCCAGTCACTACCTTAAATATACATAACGTCTTACCTGACATTCAGTTCACCGGACACTCATACCGAATCACCAGCCCATATAAATGAAAAATAAGTCCAGCAGTCAACCAAGAGTCATCACGAAAGACTAGGGGTGACACGAGAGCGTGAGCGGGCCTGGGTGTCAGCCAGCCCAGCCTGGGTGTCAGCCAGCCCGACCTGGGTGGCAGCCAAGCCGCGCTAGCCAGCTAGCCGCCATGCGGCGGTGAAACGAGAGCGTGAGCCGGCCTGGGTATCAGTCAGCCCGGCCTAGGTGTCAGCCAAGCCGCCCTAGCCAGCTAGCTGCCATGCGGCACTAGCAGTAACATCGTGAGAGATATGGGACTTCTTGATAAAATATGGGACTTCTTGATAAAACGAGCAGATATTTGAAGTTTACACCCCTACATTCTCGCCTGAAAATAGGGGAGGCTGTCATAAAGTTCAAAATCAGTAACTTAGCGCGCACAGCTGTATAGAAACTCCGTCGTGCTAGCTAGCACGCAGTACAGTTATTGTAACTGTCAGCACAACGAAAATAAACTACACCTAAACTCGGTTTATATCTGACCCAAATAGAGTGCAGTTAATAACGTCTTACCTGAAATTCAGTTCACCAGCCGCCTGCTTCTCCTGCATTGGGTTTCCCTTATCCACGATTGAGCTCCGCGTTAGCCACCACCGGTCGATCGGTGTTTCTTTCCCCGCATACGAGGGGAAGAGACATATACCGGTGGCTAACGCGGAGCTAGCTAGCCACCGGTATATGAACAACTCAGTTATTTTTTCCACATCGACCAGCATCATCGGCCCATATAAACGAAAAATAAGTCCAGCTAAGACAAAGACTGTTTGCGGAGCGATCGGGGGTGAAAGGAGTTAGAGACGCCTCACTGAAAGCCAAGCCTGGGTGCTTTTGAGCGAAGCGGCGCTAGCTAGCCGAGCTAGCTAGCCGGCCGGCCAAACTAGCTAGCCGGCTAGCAGCAACATCGTGAGAAATCTGTTGCTAATATGGGATGTTTTGACAAAACGAGCAGATATTTGACGTTTACACACCTACATTCTCACCTGAAAACCGGTCGATCGGCGGCCGCCTCACATGTTTCTTTCCCCACATATGAGGGGAAAGAGACACATACCGGTGGCTAGCTAGCTCCGCGTTAGCCACCACCAAACAACTCAGTTAGTTTTTCCTCATCGACCAGCATCATCGGCCCATATAAACGAAAAATAAGTCCAGTGTGAAACAGTCGCTTGGCGAGCGATCGGGTGGTTTAGCGAGTGTCAGCCTCTTAAGTTTAAGACAAGCCCGGCTGCTTTTTAAGCGACGCGGCGCTAGCTACCCAGCTAGCGTCAGTACACAGGAACTACTTCCGGTAGTTATACAAAATAAAAGCGTCCACAGGGACACAGCGGCCGCCTCGCATTACTCCCGACATACCACTAGAGTGAGCCAGCACACCACAAATGAAGTTTTCTTGTTCTCCATTCATTTCAATGGGAAAAAACTTGCATTAAAATATTCATATTTAAAAAACTATAGAAGTAATAAACACCAAAAGTCATAGCAACTCATTCCAGCTCCAGCCGCACACAATGATATATCATATGTGAACCTTGTCTCAAAACTGTGGGGCGAGTTAAGGTCCAAAATTTCAGGCGGAAAAAGAATAATAATAATAATAATAATAAATCCGAGCAATAGTAATAAGTGTGCCTTCGCATAGGCACACTTAATAATAATAATAATAATAATAAATCCGAGCAATAGTAATAAGTGTGCCTTCGCATAGGCACACTTAATAACAAGCTAACGGTGTTGGGGAACACCCAGTCCCCACAGTGTATTTATAGACAGGCACAGTCCACTCTTTAACAGTTTCTCAGATTGTTTAGTCCAACTTTGTTCAAAAGTTCTAAGATAGACTGAGGCTTCGTGCTTTGCTAAAACAGAACCAGTCTGATCTGCCTGTTGTTAAAAAGCCTGCAGTATAAAGACAGAAATAATCTTATTTGTTTGTATCATAAAGACTTTGTTGTACTCTATTATCCCAATGGAGCCTACACTCAAAAAAGTCAACTAAGGCAGTTGTTTGATTAATTCAACAGACATTTGTCTATTTAACATGAGCATATTGAGTTTAGGTTTTTAAATCATTATCAGTTATTGGTTTAACATAAAATAATAAAAGGTTTAATGAACTAGATTTGCATTCTTCAGTTCAATTAAATGTAATTATTTTAAATCAACAACTCTAAAACCGATGCCTAGTGCACATGCTCAAACTTCCCAGAAGTGAAGAGGCGGGAATGTGGAGAAAGTTAAATGTGTTCAGTGAACTGCCGTTTCCCTCTGCGGAATCTTCCACAATACAGGTAAGAAATAAATAACTGAAAATATCTTAGTCAAACGAAGTTGTTCCGTCCGTTAATTGTTTAACAATGTTTTTAATTCCAAATGTGTAAGTTGTCATTAGACAGCGGGAGTGGAGCAAATACAGTGAAAATCGGGTATTAGACCGTGCCAATCCGTACCGTCTAATACCTGATTTATAATCCGCTCCGGCTATATTTATATTATTATTAGCATTTCCACTTCATTGTTTTTCATTTTTTTTGTTACCCGTTTTTGCAGTTAGTCTTATAGTGTTTTTAGCGGTTATTGATATGTTTAATTCAATATTTAACACGTTTGTAATTCACTTTCAAAGTAAATGAAGTTAGCTAAAGCTAGTATGGTTGTCTCATTGAACTTTTACCTAGCTATGTTAGCATTCACTTTGGTTTTAAATGATGGTTATTGCAAGACATGGTCTTTCTTCACTTTTTTTTATTATCATTTGCATTTCTTCTTTCTTTCTTTCTCTCTCCTTTTTTTAAGCATTCGGCCTCTCGCAGTAAGGCAAGTTAAACTAGCGTGCACGAGTTGCTAAATATTAGCTGTGTCCAAATTCAGGGGCTGCATCCTTCGAATTGACTTGAACGCTAGTGCATGGGGAAAAAGAGCATAAACACGAGGTCAGAGGAAAAGAAGGAGTTTTTGCGAATCACCACAAAGCCTCTGCTATCTACTTTCTTTGATGAGCTTGACCAGTACACGCCACGCTTAATGGAAATCTTTCTGAGCAAAGGAGGGACACCTGGAAAGAAAATAAGAGGTCTCATGCTTGCCATCTCCAAGGTTTGTATTAGGATTGAGTAGACGATGTCATAGGCAGCAAAAATAACTTTTATTTGGAGATGAAGTTGTCAATTTTGTTTCGGCTTAACAAATGGTACATGCCAGGTTCTAACCTAAAGAATAATTATGCAACTTAACTGATTACCCTAGCTTTAAGAAAAACAGCCTGGTTTTGGCTCATATTATCTCCTCCTCCTCTCCAGCATGACAACATCCATACCAGACGAGCATGCATCTTGAAGTCTTTGTGCATCTACCTAAACGAAGACTATGAGAAGTTAATAAAGGAGACTTGGTGAGTCACTGTGACAGCATGTTGACTGTAACATTCTCATACAAATTGTGACGTTGCCTCAAATGCAAATTGTTAAAATTAAAATTTTGAGATTAGCAACAAGACACCTGGTATTGGGGAAAGGATGTCTTGAATACCAAACAGCATTAAGCGTTGCAATAAAGAATTTCTGGAATTTGGTATTGGAAGGAAAGAAATTTATGCATCCCGTAGTTGAACTAGATACACAAACATACAATGCATTTAACATGCATCAAGACAATATTGCTTTTGAATCTGTACTTGGATTAAAACAAGTCCTGTTGTTTTTTCATTGCTATGGTCATCAGTATTTGTAAATAGAAATGTCTATGAACTTTGAGCTGTTTAGTACTAACACTTCTATACCTGTTTTATTTTAGCAGCTGAGTTAGCCTTTTCCCGAGTCCTGTTCCCCTAAGTTACTCTTGCTATGTCCAACAAACAAATGGTTTCCTCTGCGCACCAACGGGTACCCAAATGTGCGAGCAGACATGCTTCATAATGTTCGGTACATTTACCTGGGAGTGGGGCCATCCACACTGTTTAATCCATTCACGTTGTTTTTGACTTTGTGAATGGAAAGAACACAACTCCTCCAGACACAATCTCTCGCCGTATCGGTGGGCACACTGCTTCACCATCTTGCTTGAGGTTAATGTTTGTCAGACACAGTAACGGTTGCTATAATGTGTATTTGGACAATGGCCCTTTCGGGGGAGGGGCCGGTGAGAGGTCAATTATAAGATAAGATAAGATAAGATAAGATAGAACTTTATTAATCCCTCGGGTGGGTTCCTCTGGGAAATTCGACTTCCAAAAAAAGCACAGCAACGACCGAAGTTACAGTTACAGAACTGTTATATATATATACACACACACACACACACACACACACACACACACACACACACACACACACACACACACACACACACATATAAATACAGAGACAAATATAAATAAAATATACAAAGGGGATAAATAGAATAAATAGGAATAAAAAATAAAAATACAAGTGAATTGCACATTTCAAGTATTGAGTCTATTGCACTGTTGACTATTTACAAAAAGTATTGCACAAGGTATTGTACAGTGAGGTGCAGAGGCACTACAGCTTAGTTGTTCCCCCCTCCTTTGTCCTCCTGTTTCCCCTCCCTCTCCCCTCCAGAGAGGAGTTAAACAGTCTGATGGCGTGTGGGACAAAGGAGTTTTTAAGTCTGTTAGTTCTTGTCTTGGGGAGAAGCAACCTGTCACTGAACAGACTCTTCTGATTGTTTATGGCCGTGTGCAGAGGATGCCCAGCATTGTCCATAATGTCCATCAGTTTCTTTAATGTCCTTTTCTCTGCCACTGTCACCAGAGTGTCCAGCTTCATGCCGACCACAGAGCTAGCCCTCCTGATCAGTTTCTCCAGCCTGGATGAGTCCCTCTTTGCTGTGCTGCTCCCCCAGCACACCACAGCATAGAAAAGTACTCCAGCAACCACTGACTGGTAAAACATCCTCAGGAGCTTCCTGCAGATGTTAAAAGACCTCAGCCTCCTGAGGAAGTACAGTCGGCTTTGGGCTTTTTTATACAGGTGCTCTGTGTTGCATGACCAGTCCAGTTTATTGTCCACCCACAGCCCGAGGTACTTGTACTTGTTGACCACCTCCACCTCCTCCCCCTCTATCTGAACTGGCAGTGGACCTTCTCTGGACCTCCCGAAGTCCACAACCAGTTCCTTAGTCTTTGAGGTGTTGAGTTGCAGGTGGTTTGTGTGACTCCATGCGACAAAGTTCCTCACCAGACTTCTGTACTCCTCTTCCTGATCATCCCAGATACACCCCATGATGGCCGTGTCATCTGCAAACTTCTGAATATGGCATAATTCAGAGTTGTAGCAGAAGTCAGAGGTGTACAGGGTGAAGAGAAGAGGGGACAGCACAGTTCCCTGTGGTGCTCCTGTGCTGCTGACCACTGTGTCAGACGTGATGTCCTTCAGCCTGACGTACTGTGGTCTGTCGGTGAGGTAGTCGGAGATCCAAGCCACCAGGCAGGGGTCCACCTCCATCCTGTTCAGTTTTATGCCACCTCTTTTGACATGAGAGGTGTATTTTATAATTTATGTATTGGAGTAATTACTAACAACTACTTTAGTGGTGTAATTTTCTGTTTATTACTTTGACTACTTGGATTTTATGAACAGCATAGAAACAGTTGTTTAAACACTCTCTTAAATTTTACTTTGTTGTCTTATATTTTTTCATGTAGGATACGGACAGTGAGGCAAAAAGCTGCATGGAGCAAACTGTGATGGGGGTGTACGTCATCCAGAAGGAGGGTGCTGAACCTGAAGAGGACGTTGGTGTCCTGATTGAGGGTGTGGACGCTAACACTGATTTGGGTAACATTGCACAAGCATGTGCTCTGTTGTTTGGACTCACATACTGTTTGAACCTGAGCTACCCACCAGAACTTAAATGCACCTTTGAAGTCCTCCAGAAGATACTTTTATATCTTGATGGACAAAAGCTCTCTTCAAAGGCACAGTTTCTGGAAAAACAAGCTTATGGGGTGAGAGCACTTGAAAATGACTGATAGGTCATGAATGGTTCATTGGTGCAATGGTGATTTCCAATATATAATGTTAATATTTGAGTTGTTTATATGTTTTTCTTTCATTTAAAAAATATATTTTTTAAGTTTTTGGATTCTCTCTGTTGGGCAATTCACCTTTTATACAGCACTGCAGATGATTTTTGTTTGTCCTTGGATCAAAATGGATCAGAAGTACTGACAGAAGTACTGTTCTGTTAATTATTTTTCATTTAATTTTGAGTTTGTAGTATAGGTACTAATTCACACATACCATAATGCTGTCATGTGTTGAATGGAGATATCACTGGAGTGCTTTAGTGCCCCCCCCTTTTCTCTTTTTTTTTTCTCCTTTGTAGAACAAAGTTAACATTTTACAGAAACTGCATTGAAACGGCAAAGAAATGTTCATTGTTGTTTTTAGCTGCACTGTTACTATGTTGTGTTCATGTGTCAAGGGCCTGTAAAGTTTAAGACCACTGCCACCTGTTAAGTTCAATGTATTATTGTGTCCATTTTGCTTGCTAGCATGTTTTAAGCAAGACTTGCAGTAATTGCCTTGATTAACAATATAGTTGTTCAAACAACAAGATTTAATTGTTTTCCTAAACTTTTTAACTTGTGTAGAATGAATTAAAACAAATTTCACTCTACATACTTAAATAAATCACTTCAAATCAATGTAAGTATACTATGTTGATCCAACGTAATCTGATTACATTAAACCACCAAATGCTAAATGCCCCTCAGTTAATTAAATTGTGTGCAAAAAGGGTGCCATGATTAAATTGTGTTCATCCAACAACAGATTTTTTTGAGTGTAGAACCAGCTCCTAGTGTAGGTTTAGGAGCCACTCTATGTATTTCTAAGAATGTACTTAAAACTTTCTTTTCATATCTTGACCTTTAACCATCCCCAGTCATGTTGCCAAGGGCACTGGGCACCTCGCCACTACTCTCCTCTTTCACTCTCTGTGCACTTATATATCACCATTACGTGACATAAGCCTGTCTCTCCTCTCTCCCTGTTCCTTTCTGCAGGTAACTCTGGTTGCGGAGCTGCTTTTTCCTGATATGTTATTACCAGTCGCCGGCTATCTGTCTACGTCTCTCCTATGTTGTTTGTAGTTTCTGCTTTTCTCTCTACGCTTTTCCCTCATGTCCCAACTGGTTGCCACAGACCAGTTGGTGCCCCTCCCTGAGCCTGATCCAGCTTTTCCCGTTAAAAGGATGTTATACTCCTCACCTTGCCAAGATCATGTTCACAGATAGAGAACCGCAAAGATGTAAATCAGAGCTAAATAAAAAAGCCTAGCAAATCCTTTTAATATCTCAACCTGAATCTCTACTTGCCGTCATGGCAATGGATGACAAGCCCTCTGCAGCTTCTTTTTTCCATCTGACTCAATAAAGAGAAGTTTGACTGTTTGTCCTTTTGAACTCTAATAACAACCACTCTGTCACTGCCAAGGCTGCCGGTGTTGCCACTGGTATTTTGAAAGTGTAAGTTCTCAGGAACTGATTTATTTTTTGGTAATCAAGTTGTTCTCAGCTTCAAATTGTATTATTAGCAATAAAAAAATACAGAGATAAAAACAAAATCCCCCTTACACAGGGGTTGATAGGCAGGCAGCGGACACTACATTGACTTTTGACAGTTTAACGTTTTCCTGTGTGTACTAATTGTCGTATGCATCATATACCTTTTTGAAACCACTTCCGCTATGAGAAAGCACTTGGTGACAGTGGGAAGGAAAAAACTCCCTTTTAACTCATTCACTGCCATTGACGTCTATAGCCGTCAATGGCAGTGAATGGGTCAATGGGTTTAACTCATTCACTGCCAATGGCTGGCAGTGAATGAGTTAAGAGAAAGAAACCTCCAGCAGAACCAAGCTTAGCTGCCACGACTGGTTGGGGAGAGAGGAGGGAGATAGGACAAAGGACACACTGTGGAAGAGAGCCAAATATTAATAATGTGCTGTTGTGGATACCAGTGTTAAATAAAAACATTAGAAAGCTTTCTTTTTTTTTTATTTCAGTGACCTTAATCGTCCTTTTAGCTGTGGTTGCAAATAGACTTCCAGTCCTATAGAAGTCTATGAGAAAATGTCTTTCTGTTTTGACCTCTGTAAACACTTTCCTGCTGAGTTCAGGGCTCAATCACTCACGTTTAAACATACTGAATAAAAGAAATAAGTTATTTTTGTAATTCTTGGTTATACCATGTTTCAAAATGATATTAAAAGTAGTGCTGTCAACATTAATCTCGTTAAAATGACTTAACGAGCGAATCTCTGTTAATGAGTTACCGCGGATTGCCTCGTGCGTCGGGCTGCACGTCGTCCACCTAGCTCATTAACGCGTTGACGCCGTCCAATTAAAGGCATACTCACTGGCTAAAACGTTGTAAGTCATAAGTTATTAGCCAGTGAGCATGCAGTTTCCCAATCAGACCTGCCCTTCCTCATCACATCTGAGTTTTTGGATCCAAGATCTAAAGTGCTCATCTCCAGGTTTCAAAATGGGACTTTACAAACTAGCTAGCAATGTCCATTTTTATATTGTCTATGAATTAAATGTGTTTTTGTGGCGCAGAATAGAGAGGGAAGGGAGCTAAAACAGCTTGTTTCAGACAGTTTCACACAGTTGATGAACTGAGGGGCTGGACCAAGGCCCAGTGCAGATAAAACAGGGATTATTTTGAACTGTGAATCAAGCATATTTACTTTAGTAGAGTCCAAGAATTTAAAATATAACATTTTCCCTTTTGCAGAAGGGCTGAAGTGTATCCCTGTTGACATTAGGCTAGAGGCACTGTACACCCAACATCATCAGATCAACAGAGGCAACAAACACGTAATTACCCTCACATTTACACCGATGGCCAATTTATAATTATTATTTAACCTGTGAGAGCAAGCAGAGTGCCAAGAGACAACCTATACAGCCTTACCAAAGTTTCAAATTGCTTTTCCAGTATTTAATAATGTTCCTCCAGTAAAGCACTCAATTTCCACCATCCAGCTGCGAACTATTTATCAAAAAAGTGCAAAACTCAATTTCTAGTATAACATACATGTGTTTTGCTTTGTTTTTTTAATTTGTTTCTTTTGAACCTTTTTTGGGTACACAGATTTAAGAAGAAGAAAAAAATCCTTTGGGCTGCCATTACTACTTATACTATTCTTTCCTAAATGGTAATGGAAAACCTAATCATAAGCGTTGTCCTGATCTAAAACCCTTCCAGATTGAGATACTAGGTTGTAAAATTGAGAAAAAGAATCCCATTTTCTCTTCAGCTAATGCATCTTTTAGCAGTGCTTTGAAAATCCCCTGTGAGGGTTATTTGAATATCAATAAGCCAAGAGACTGTGTGTGTGTGTGTGTGTGTGTGTGTGTGTGTGTGTGTGTGTGTGTGTGTATGTGATCAAAAAAAGAAAAAAAGCCTCCTGAGTCAAAAGTTTGCAGGCGAGCGTGGATGACCCAGACAGATGGCAGCTCTCAATCCCTGGACAGTGAAAACGAGACTCAAGGCAAAACTTGAGAGGGATGAAATTTGAATGAGCTTAAGAGGGTTGAGTTTCTCCATGAGCGAGGGGGGAAAAAATGGTGGTGCTTTTTGTTTGCCATTGCAATGGGATTCAGACAGATTAAAGCCTGGTATTTATGGCAGAGGTTCTTACTTTTTTAGATGTTTATTTTACAGCTCCCATCTATGCTTCGCAAGACCCCACAAGGTCAAGCTATCACAGTAAAAAAAAAGGGGACACCGTTAGAATCCTAACTTACTTTTCCATGAGCCTGCGCAGTGCATAGAGTAATATTTAATTCTAAGAGCTCGAGGGCAGAGGACCAGAATTGGAGTATGTGATGGCACATTGATGTACAGCCTGAACTAAAACACTATTTGGCTCGCTGTCCTGTGATGTGTCCTGAAAGAGCAACACAAAAATGAACTCAGCTATCCACATCGGCCGCAAACCAGAATCCTTGGCCCCGGGAAGGTGAATGTTGATACAAACATTAAAAAAAAAAAGAAGAAGCTGCACAGAAAATAAAATGTTAAACTGCACAAGTGAAATCCATGAATAAATGAATTCCCTTTAAGCGGTTAAAAAAAATGAACAAGAAAACATTTTGTCTGAGTTTTTGCTATAAAGTTCCCCCCTGTGTTATCCCTCTTGTCTCAAAGAGAAGCATGGTGCATTATTTACCAGCACAATAGAAAGCTGATGTAATTAATCTCAAGGCTATGAAACTAGCATGAACACCCACACGCTTAAAAGTAAAAAAGAAAGTATGGCGCAAGAAAGTCTCTCAATCCAGTCTCCGCGAATCGTGACCACACAGATTCATTATGGGCGGATTCAGACAGTGTACATCAGAGACGCCCGCTTAACTAACTGATGGCACCATCACGAGCTGACAAGAGTGGCACCGGTAAAATGTTAGGAAGTTGACAGCATGTTTAAATTTGCATAATTAGCTTCAACAGCGGCAATTAGGCCGTCAGGAATCTTTCATTAAAGCCAACAATGTCTTTGTGGATAAAATAGAAGAAGGATAAGTAAGGGTATCAAACCAGCGCTGAATAAAAATGTTAGCACAACAGAGCGGGATAAAGAGCCTAATTAACCTTTAAGGTTGATAAGGCAAACCTGTTGGCAAGCATTTGCTTATTTATACTTCCCAAGGTCACTTCTAGTTTGCTGTTAATTAAAACTAAAGTGGTTGTAGAAAAACATTCTTGCATTTCTTTTTTTAAAGGGAAGATTTGACAAAACTAACTAACACGAAGGGGAAAAAAACTACAGGAAAGCCCTTTTGTGAAACCCATTTTAACACACTTTACATAATTTTGAGTTAAATTATTTGTTATTGTTATTTTTATTCCCGTGGATTCATTTTTGTTATCGTCACAATGCTTTCTTTAAAGATATATCTTTGGGGTCGCCTTAAAAGGCAGATATGACATAAAATTTGAATATAAATTATAATGGTATAGTTACAATCCCCATGTACCAGCATCATTCGTAAATGTTGCCAATACAACAAAAGGTAGTAGGAGTTTAAGCGTACTGTCACAGATCACAAAAATGTGCCCTTATTTGACCTTGAAGGAGAGGTCAGAGGTCACATGTGACATGATATTTTAAATCGTTATATAGCACTTTCTTTGTGTTGACAAATACGCACCACACTTGAAAGAATCATAGTTTCCAAGTTATCAGGCTTTTCACTCAATTTTCGACCAATAAATCATTAAGTTGACCTTGAAGAACTTGATGAATGCAAGCCAAATTTTTTTTCTTTTTTTAATCAATCACCTGGATCACCTGTTGAGAAAGAAAAAAGAGAAAACAAGCAGAAGAAAGAAAAAAAAGGCAACATAATAAACAACATCTCGATGATCTATGGGAATGTAACAGTAAATACTAAATATTAAACATTATTGTGCAGCATGTAAGATCGACAGCGCACAGTGTGCTTTGAGGTAGGAGCCAAAAAGGGTGTAGTTTGTGTGTGTGAGCACCCGTGTGTACACCTGTGAGCGTGCTTGTTTTTAAAAGGTTCCTTCATGTAATGATCTGCTAGAGCAGTGGTTCCCAAAATGTTTTTGCTAGGCCCCCCTCCTGTTTTGCAAGAAAAATGTTCGCGTCCCCCCTTTCTCGCACGCACACGCGCGCACGCAAACACAAACACATCATCCAACCACACACAGTCATATTTTGCTCCATTGCGGTTTATTTCACACCTCAAACATTTAGTAAACAATTAAGCAAATACAAGTAATCTGCAATAAATGACAGGTAGTAATAAAATAAACTACTAACTCTTTTAGGCTACGTCCGCACCTACACAGGTATTTTTGAACACGCAGCTGTTTCGTCCACACGTAAATGACTTTTCGAATCACCGAAAACGGACATTTTTTGAAACTCCTTTTTTTGCTTTTACGTGTGGACGAGGAATACAGAGTTCATCACAACATCAAAGGTATGTGCCTTTTTTCACGTTATGCTGTGCGCCACGCTATTGTTTACATGGGATGAATTGCAGAATGGCAGATAGAGACAAAATACAGGGAGTGCAGAATTATTAGGCAAGTTGTATTTTTGAGGAATATTTTATTATTGAACAACAACCATGTTCTCAATGAACCCAAAAAACTCATTAATATCAAAGCTGAATGTTTTTGGAAGTAGTTTTTAGTTTGTTTTTAGTTTTAGCTATTTTAGGGGGATATCTGTGTGTGCAGGTGACTATTACTGTGCATAATTATTAGGCAATTTAACAAAAAACAAATATATACCCATTTCAATTATTTATTTTTACCAGTGAAACCAATATAACATCTCCACATTCACAAATATACATTTCTGACATTCAAAAACAAAACAAAAACAAATCAGCGACCAATATAGCCACCTTTCTTTGCAAGGACACTCAAAAGCCTGCCATCCATGGATTCTGTCAGTGTATTGATCTGTTCACCATCAACATTGTGTGCAGCAGCAACCACAGCCTCCCAGACACTGTTCAGAGAGGTGTACTGTTTTCCCTCCTTGTAAATCTCAAATTTGATGATGGACCACAGGTTCTCAATGGGGTTCAGATCAGGTGAACAAGGTGGCCATGTCATTAGTTTTTCTTCTTTTATACCCTTTCTTGCCAGCCACGCTGTGGAGTACTTGGACGCGTGTGATGGAGCATTGTCCTGCATGAAAATCATGTTTTTCTTGAAGGATGCAGACTTCTTCCTGTACCACTGCTTGAAGAAGGTGTCTTCCAGAAACTGGCAGTAGGACTGGGAGTTGAGCTTGACTCCATCCTCAACCCGAAAAGGCCCCACAAGCTCATCTTTGATGATACCAGCCCAAACCAGTACTCCACCTCCACCTTGCTGGCGTCTGAGTCGGACTGGAGCTCTCTGCCCTTTACCAATCCAGCCACGGGCCCATCCATCTGGCCCATCAAGACTCACTCTCATTTCATCAGTCCATAAAACCAGTCTTGAGATATTTCTTGGCCCAGTCTTGACGTTTCAGCTTGTGTGTCTTGTTCAGTGGTGGTCGTCTTTCAGCCTTTCTTACCTTGGCCATGTCTCTGAGTATTGCACACCTTGTGCTTTTGGGCACTCCAGTGATGTTGCAGCTCTGAAATATGGCCAAACTGGTGGCAAGTGGCATCTTGGCAGCTGCACACTTGACTTTTCTCAGTTCATGGGCAGTTATTTTGCGCCTTGGTTTTTCCACACGCTTCTTGCGACCCTGTTGACTATTTTGAATGAAACGCTTGATTGTTCGATGATCACGCTTCAGAAGCTTTGCAATTTTGAGACTGCTGCATCCCTCTGCAAGATATCTCACTGTTTTTGACTTTTCTGAGCCTGTCAAGTCCTTCTTTTGACCCATTTTGCCAAAGGAAAGGACGTTGCCTAATAATTATGCACACCTGATATAGGGTGTTGATGTGATTAGACCACACCCCTTCTCATTACAGAGATGCACATCACCTAATATGCTTAATTGGTAGTAGGCTTTCGAGCCTATACAGCTTGGAGTAAGACAACATGCATGAAGAGGATGATGTGGACAAAATACTCATTTGCCTAATAATTCTGCACTCCCTTTACTGTTACTGTTAGTCTGACTATCTTCAGGTTTTATATGCTTACACACGCAGTTACTGTCCCTCCATTTAGAAAGGCAGAGGTGTCACGGTGTGATTATTTTACTGTAGTTGTTTATTTTTTCATGTGTAATAATATTCAACATTGCTATCAATGCATTTTTCAAAAAATGCCTCTCTGTGCAAAATGGGTTTAAAAACATAAACAACTGTGGGATATTGTTTGTCTGTGATTTGAACAGCCCAGCGCTGCTCCCAACGCAGGGAAAACCAATTCTACAGGGGAGACCTACCTCGGCACTTGTGCAGGTGAAAGCAAAGGGAAGATATGCTTCACCATATTTTTTAGTCTTTGGCTTAGAATGAAGTTGGTTTGGAAACATATTCAGCGATGCTTCATCTCCTGCTTTGCGTTTCTGTGGGCGCCCCGTGCTAGCAGTGTCCAAGCGTTGTTTTGTTTTTTTCCCTTTTCATCCCGCGCCCCCCCTGCAATGGCTCTACGCCCCCCCCAGGGGGCGGGCCCCACACTTTGGGAAGGTCTGTGCTAGAGGGTGTGGGGAGCCACAGCGCAGTCCTCCAGGGCATGAAGCAGGTATGAAGGAGATCAAGACTCCAGACATCCAGAGGCCCCCAGAACACAAGAGACCAAGGAAGACCAACAGAGGGGCAGCCGCGCCACTGTCCCAGAAAGAGCTGAGGAGAGCCCCAGATGAGGGGTCACTCAGCAGCCGCGGAGCAGAAGCCAGGGGGGGTTGCAGTGACGTGCCCGTGAGCTCCGCCGACAGCCAGCTGTGCCTGAGTGACTGAGCCCCAGGCCGAGAGGCCGAGGGCACCCGACCCCCGAAGTGGCCCAAGCAAGCCCCAGGCTCCAGGCCCCGACAAGCAGCCACCAAGGAGTGAGCCGGTGGATACACGGACGCCCATCCCCAGACACAAAGAACCACCAACGCACCGATATCTGCAGGCGTCTGCCACTGGCAGGGGAAGTGGTGGGGGGAGATAGGCCTCCATACCATGGAGGGCCTGAGATGTCCCTAGAGAGGTGGCGTCTGATACCCGACCTGACATATAGACACAGACATACAGGCACACACAGATACATCCATTCCCACCCTCATGCTCTCATATGCAATTACTCAACACTCACCCAACGTGGAGACAGACATAAAGAGACACTGTACACACAATCACACTCCCCAAGCGTACTCTATACCCCAGGTATAGGTACCCTTGCATCTGGAGGGGGAAACTGCACCCAGACCCAGGTAGTGTTACCCTTTTCCCTGGGGTGGAGAGAAGCAGACTGTCCTGGCTCGGCAGCAGCAGGGAGGCCCCACATTCCAGACCCCAATCGGATGGCCAACTCCTCCTCCCAGCCCCCCGCTCCAGCAGGCCGCAGAGAACGGGGGTGTGTGAAGACTCCAAACCTCCCTCCACCCGCTCATTGTAGTGTTGATGCATGTGTGTTCTAAGGTGCATTTAAAACCCAGGAGGGCATGGAGCTACCTGCCAGAGAGCAGCAGGTAAGCGCATGGTCCCTCCTGCTAGCCCTCAATGTCTACGTGTATTTAAAATTGAGAGGTGGGCAACAACGCCAGGGGTGAGGTATACACCCTGATGGTCTTTTGGATTCCGTGTAGAGTGCCCACCCCCAAGATCCTATATGTATGTGTAATGAGAGTGTGAGTAATGTGAATGTCTAAGTTGTGGGATAAAATTGAGGCACAGGCAGCCAGAAGGGAACAGAGGGGGGGATGCCTCCCCTGCACCCTGGTGACACACCTTTACCCCAAGGCCCTGCATGTGTGGGTGATTGTGGTGGAGCGGGAAGAGGGAGGCAGCTGGAGATGGTGAGGGAAGGAAGGGAGGGGCAAGTGACCCCTCCCTGGGGCCAGCTCCCCCGCTGACCCCAGTAGGCACCCCCATACTCTGCAACCCGCCAGGGAAAGGGGGCCCAGGCCCGTCTGGACCAGGGCCTAGTGCAGCAGCGCCTCCCGGCCCCACAGAGCCCGGGACAGTCCACCCGACCCCACCACAGAGAAAACTGCACCCACCCCGTCATCCACTCATCTTCCAGACTACACAAGACAATAGATGCCCAGGCTGAGATCTTCCTCCACCTCTCCTATATCTCCCCCTCCTGCAGAGTGAGTTCCTGAAGAGAGGAGAGCTCCTGCAAGATGTAACAAGTCAAATTTTATTGGATCACTTACATAACTTCACTCTACATGTCCACAATGTTATCAGTTATCATCATTCATACAAAACCTTTCAAGCTACCGTGTTTACAGACAGAAAGAATGACACACATCCAAACGTTACCAAAACCACAACCTCCTTGGAAAGGTAATATACCAAACCAAAACACTTTCAAACAATAAAAGAGAAACTAAAACTAGGAATTACATTCTAGAAACTAAATGAAACTAAACTGAAGCCAAAAAAAACCTGTGAACTATGTTTGACCGTTTTCTTTTTAATCTATGATCTTCTTTTTTTTTCTTTTTGTGCACACATTGCATTGCATTCTACTTGCAAAAAGAAACTTGCTCATGACTTTCTAAATACTTTCCTGATGAGTTCATGGTCTAAATAACTAGTTTCAGATCTTTTTGAAGACAACATGAGGTTCACTTTGTAAATTATGGTTGCATAAGCAAGGTGCGCTTTTAGGGCAGACGTTCCCTGTAACTGATTAGTTGCAATCCAGTCAGCCTGTAGTCCTCCTCTGTTTCTCTGTCAGATCCACATTTTGAGCCTAAGTCATTTTGGTCTAAAGATCAATCAGTAAACATCTGGCAACCACCAGTTGCGAGGGAATTATTATTTTTCCTTGACCAGTTGGGAAGTCGTTGCTGGAGGTTGACGTCAGTGGTTGTGTATCAATTACTAAAGCCCCAGTCATGGTAAGTGACCCTCCTAGCAACCACAGAGCTTTGTTCCCTAGCATATTATTGTGTTTGCTTGTAGTTTTGCCACTTTTCTCTGAGCATTAGTGAAACTGTGAGAAGTGTGACAGGGACTGAAAATATCAAGTCATCAAGTAAAAATTGCACTTTCGAGGTCAACATTTTTTTTCTAGTTTACTGCCACTTGCCTACTAGTGAGTCAGTATTTGCAAACACATTGGCTTCTTCCATGCAAACTACATGCTACCTACTACTAAACAAAACAATCACAAGACGTTTTTCTGCATACATTTTTGCAACCATTTTCATGCTAGTTCCCAAACCGCTGGTGGGTGCCAAGGCGCCACTGACTGGTCTCTAGCCCCCCATTACTTGTGATATCTGGTTTCAAAGCTGCAAGATGAAGTTTAACATTTAAACCTAACCAATCAATAGGTGACATCAAGGCAGCTTTGCCATCTTTTATATACAGTCGGTGCTCTGACAAGCTTTGTCTCTGAAAACAGCAGGCTGCTGCAGCTACAAATGAAATCATGATAGCAGTGAAGCTGACAATGAGCTGAAATTTGCTGTGAAGCCAAGGGCAGCTGCAGTCTTTGATGATAATTTTTAGTTTATAACTATGAGTAACAGTGTTCATGCTGCTTTAAAGAGCAGCACTTCACTCAGATCAAGCCTTTGAAGACACATTTTTAATCAATTCAAATTTTAAATCAGCCAAGGAAATCAGGTGCTTCAACTTCAAGTCTTGATGTTCTGTTTTGTGCATAGAGTATTTAAAGATATCACGGACACCATATCGTAGTCCAGTACCAGCACGATACTCAAATGATCAAGCTGATGTTTAAATAAAATACTGGAGTTTTCAAAAAGTTTATGCTTACAGCATTTGGTGGATTCTATGAGTATTTCTGTTAATTAAAGGGACTGAATAGTCTTGATTACATGAAGCTGACAAATGCACTGAAAACAAACCTTTGCTATAAATGATAACTACATTTTGCAGATTATAAAGTAGAAGGGCAGTGGTCTGTCATGTAGCTTTAATGCAGTTTGGGAAATCCTAAACCAATAATTTCAGCTGAGGATAGTAGGGTTTAATGTCAACAAGGAAATGACAGTGCTTAGATAGTAGATGACAACAGAACAGAATGTTTTGTGACTCATCGATGCAAAATCCATTGCTTACTAAACAATAACTGCTAACCATGATGATAGTAAACCAGAACTTCAAAAATTAAGATTTACGTATGTGCTATGATAATATTTGATTTAATGGCTACATCATTTATTTTGAAAATCTTTCACTTTCAGACCTTTTAAATGTGTGTACGGCACCCAGATCTTGGCTATGCGCACACTCAGAAAAATAAAGGTGCCAACTGGAATTAAAAGTGGTTCTTTAGACTGATGCCATAGAAGAACCTTTTTTGGTGCCACAAAGAACCTTTCAAACAAAAGTTCTTTGAAGAACCATTTCTTTCAGTGGTTCATTGAAGAACCTTCAAAGGTGCCCCAAAGAACCATCAAGAAATGGTTCTTTGGGGCACCTTTAAAGGTTCTTCAATGAACCACTGAAAGAAATGGTTCTTCAAAGAACCATTTTTAAAAAGATCCTTCAAATGGTTCTTTAAAAGAACCATTTTAAAGAACCTTTTTTGAGTGGTTCTTTAAAGAACCATTTTAAATCTTTCAAAATAAAATGTATCATAAATTGAATTTGAGTAGGGTAAAATAAATACAAGCACATAGACATATATTAATGGTTTATTGGCACTTTGTATTACAGAAAAAGACATTTTAATGCTAAGCACAACACCACTACTAATAATAGCATATAAGTCATTTAAACAGTAATAATTAAATATCTTTACTATAAATACATATAAATATTATACTATAGATAAAACAACAATTTTTACATTAGAAATAGCAATACTTTCATAACAGACAATTAAACAACACATTTTCATCAGCATGTTTGCATTTTCAGTAAAACTATTTCAAGAACAATCTTTTTATTTAAATTATCAATGAACTGCAGCCTTAAGTTATGTAAGTTAAGTTTAATGTGAGACTCATGGTCCTTTGTTAGTCCACATTGGGATAATTTCAGTCTCTCACCTGCACTATGCTGGCAATCTATGAGATATTTAATGCATTTGCCACTCTTTGCACAGCTACTGGTACAGGTGTAGTCAGAGTTCCCAAGTTGAGAACAAATGCCTCCAAAAAGCAAAATGTCTTTTTTAGTTCACTTGGATAGGCAACATTGTAGACATGGTACAGGGAGAAGACAATACCCATCGCCAATGAAATGTCCATTTCCCCACTGTCCAGAATCCTTTTTTGTCCATCCATCTGGACATTGACCTCAGTTGAATCACTCAAGGGCTTGCCGTCACTGCTGCTGAGTACGATTGTAGGTATCGGGCTGTGTGGATCCTGAAACAGAAATTAAATTCTTGAAATGAGGAGTATAGTTTAAATAAGTATAAACAACAGCTGTCCCAATGAAAGTATAAAACTCCTGTAAAATACTGGATTTGTTCAAGACCCCCCCCCCTCTCACCATACCAAAAAATATATAAATTTACCTTATTTATGACGAAGAGATGAGAGGCATTTTCTTTGAAAATAGATGGCAGGAGAAGAACAGCTGTGTTTACCATCTGACCTGAAAAATAAAGAGAAATATGTAAGTATTTTCTGGCCAATTTTGTTAATGCAAAGGTGTAAAGGCCATATGAGTGCCTTTATCAGGAGTTGAATGTCTTGCAGAACATAAGCATTAGTGCAGTAAATGTATACCTAATTAACTTTTCAGTGTAATTCAGTGTAAATGTTAAGCATTTATACAAAACCCCCAGAATGTTGTTCAGTTCTGTAAGTTGCTAGCTTTAAATAATTTGAGTCCTAAAGAACTTGCAAAGCAAGTCTAGCTGCCACTGAACATTTTTTGGGATAAACATTGTGTGAATGACTGAAAATCTTCATAGAGTATTTCCTTGACTTATTCGAATAATGGTGTAATTAATCGTTTTTTTGATGAAATCCACACCTACTCTCCTTCAAAGAACTGGTGGAACTGTATAGTAACGACTCTACATATGTAACGATGCTACATATAGCATCGAGGGTATATCAGTTAAATCTTAAAGTACATCATTGCAGAGACGAGACAGGAGAAATGTCAGTCTGTGGATATTGTAAAGCAGCGGTCCCCAACCTTTTTTGCGCCACGGACCGGTTTATGCCTGACAATATTTTCATGGACTGGCCTTTAAGGTGTCGCGGATAAATACAACAAAATAAAACTAGTACCGGTACCGAAAAAAAGAAAATTTATTCATAACACACGTGAAAAGACCCAGGAAAACAGAGTAAACGATAAAAACGATAACGAAATAACGCTGAAAACTGATAAAAACCCTGAAAAACTATACATTTCACACCTGAGCCTCAACTCTCGCGGCCCGGTACCAAACGACTCACGGACCGGTACCAGTCCGAGGCCCGGGGGTTGGGGACCGCTGTTGTAAGGGACACTGTGTTTACTAATGTGCTGTATGTGAAACCTTAAAAAGTGGTATCTGAGATAGGAGTTAAAAATGTTTTTGCTCATTATTGCCAAGTGCCCTCACCTTTTCTTTCAGTGTCTGTCTGGCTCTCATCAACAGATTTTAAGCAGAGGCTTTTAAGGTTGCTGTTTGGGGCTATTGACACAAGCTTCGCTGCCAACTTACTGAATCCTCGGATTACTTTTTTGTCCACATCAGTTTTAAGTAACATGGAAGCCTCTTCAAGAAGCTAAAATAAAGGATAAACATATACATATTAGCTTTGTACCATAATATATACCATTATATAGCAAACCAGAACAATCATTATTTCACACATCAATTATCATTAGAGAAGAAATTATAATTTTGCATTTGTTTACTTTAATTCTCAAGTACACATTGCTGTGCAAAAGGGATGTTTAGACTATTCTTCCCAAAAAACTATCATTGGCATCAGATTAGTCCAAAATTATCCTGTAGCATGAAAATAAAACCAAAGAGAAAGACATAGTCAATGTGGCAATTTCTGTTAGTGTTCTGTTAGTGTACTTTTATTACTCATGAAATCTGCTGAGTCAGTCACTTTGCCTGTCCTGTAGGTACATGATTATTAGAAGTCTGTATAAATGTGCAGCACATCAGTACATATTCGTGTTTTTGCTGTGCACTATTGTTATTGTTGTTTTTTGCTGCAGTTTTTGATAAAACACTCACCACAACAGGGATAGTGAGACATGGGAATTCTCGTAGAACCTCTTCAGTAGTATGCTGAAGAATGTAGTGTGTTCTGTACTTCTGTATTTTCCTGAGGTGCGTTTGAATGACATCCACATTTGGCCTAGTTTTTTGGCACTCTTGCTTAATCACTGATACATGTTGGTCGGTGCTCCTTTCATCCTCCCCATCGTCAAGAGGATTGATATCCTGGTTATTAAAAAGTTTAGCAAATATTGAGAGAAAAAACAAACAAACAATACTTTTAACTTTTATGTACAATTTAAAATGGCAAACAAACATTGAGCATATTTAACTTGCCTTGGTTTTTTTCAAAAGGATACAGGGCTGGATATCTGATGATCTTTTTCTTCCTGAATTTGGAACTGAGTATTTCTGTCTCATTTTTTCAATTTCCTCTACGTCTACTAGTGGTCTTCTTTCCTTTTTAAACTTGTTCCTGAGAGACTCATGCAGAGCATCCTACAAATGATAAAAATGTAACTAATTATTCATAAATAGGTCCAACTAGGTCCTCCCTTTATGCAAGACATTTACCAGAAAACTTTGAGTGACATAAAGCTGGTAGGTTTGCTGTAATCATGTCATAACCTAATTAGTTCCTATTTACAGATCTCTTCTTTAACTCTTAGGAGTTGATCGAACACATGATATAAAGGTTTGGAGCACTTTAGATTGGCACTTTGCAGTTAAACATAGGTTGGAGTGCTGACACAGTATGCTTTTCTTTGTGTTGCCTTCCACTGCAAGAAGAAGTAAGAAGTATGTTTAGAGTTTGTTACAAGACATGAATATACGTGTCCTTGTGTCCTGCATCAGGAATATCCGCATATTTAAAACGTACAATAACAGCTGCTGAACTACAGAAACAGAATCATAACAGAGAGTAAGAGTGGCTGTGACATTTCAATTTGAAAGTAAATGGGTGTGTGATGCACATCAACGCTGGAGAAACAGAACAGGGCTTGCGTCAACCCCTTGCCCCCCACCCTCCAACACCATAAACCTAGGGGAGGGGAAACACTGGATTGTATGAATGTACAATTCAGTGAATCAACCAGTCAACTTAAGACTCACTCTTTCAGCTTCTCTACAGCAGACAAAAATTTCACTTGGTCTTTCACTTTTGGAAAAAGACGCTCACTCATTCTTTCAGTCATCTGCAGAAGTGTCGATCCATCGATTTCATTGTCTGTGGCACAGAAAAACAATAAGACACGATCAAAACAGAAATGAGCATGTCGAAGATAAAGAATAAAAATATTATAAAACATTACTAAAAAAACAGCTATGAGTTCATTAGTGACTATAGATGATGACAGACCTGTGGAATAGCCAAAAAGTGGTTAAAATCATTTTAACAGTGGTTGACAACTCCTAACTAAAAAGTCATGGTTTAGGATGTATCTTACCTAACTTTGGTATGGACTGCCTTAAAAGGTCGGTGGATCAGTGTAATGAAGTCTTGACCATCACATCTGTATGCGTCCAAAGCATGAAAGTCTACCTCATCCCCAGGCTTGAATATCAACAGATCATCAGTCTCTCTGATGTGGTATGATTGAAGGTGTCTTATAAACTCCAGTGTTGTGAAAAGTCTTCCAACAAGAAACCAGTTGGCCCTGATATACACAATCAGGACTATTTTCACAAACAGTGGAATTTGCTCTGCATGCACAAGTTCCAAAATGAAGAAATCTCCAACTGCATATTTTACAGAGTTTAAAATGATGCATTTACTTGTCCAGAGTTTCTCATCCACAGTAACGGCTGTCTCCAAGTTTTGCAAACAAATCTGCAAGTTCACTGGAAGTTCTTGAAGTGATAAGTTATTAACTGCTGCTTGTGTATGATCGCTCCTGATGATCCGTTCAGGCTGCCACTCCCAGCATTGACGAAGCTGATTCCTCTTTGCCAAAGTCTGACAAATATTAATATAGTTATTGGTGATTCTTGCTACTGTCTTGAAATATTGATGTCTGGCTTCAAACCTCATGCACCAATGAGAGCGGAGTGACCCATAATCAAGGATGAGCTGAGGATAATGTAGCAGAAAATGCAGCTTGGGTGTAAACACACCAGGAAACAGATTGATGAAATCTGTCAAAAAGTAAGTGATCAGTTCATGTAGATTACTAATCCAGTCAGTGCTGATGGTTGGAGCAAGAATAATCTCTCCTATTTCTCGAACCAAAAGATAAAGCTGCCAAAACTTGTTACCCTTTTCAATCCTGGAGCCTATGACGAAAGGCAGAGTCCTAAATAATGTCCATTTCTCAACAGCAGTTCCAGAGATATTTCCATCCAGTGCTACCTTCTCAGATATTAGAGCAGGTTTGGAGGTGCAGTCATTCTGTCCAAAACTAAAAGTCCTTATGCTGTCATTCACCTCTTGGATAGTAACGGTTTTGTCCTCGTGCAAGGCTTTTACAACAGACTTCAAAACAAGAGGAATGACCCCCTCAAGAAAATCATGCATTACATCAGGTGGGAATGCATTTGTGGTATCAAAATATGACAGCTTGTTGAAGGCACATGGGCCAGTTACACCATACACTGACCTACAGTGGGGGTCATCTTCAACACATTGCAGATGGTCCTTGTAATGACACATACAAAACCTGCATATTCTACCATTACTGAATGAGCAGCTAAAACCTGCAAGTGTGTGAGAGGTTAGGTTGTCTGCAGATATTGTGGCCAGACCACCTTTGATGCAGTACTGTCTGTCTTCAAATTTTAATCGTAATCCACGTTCTTGCAAAACCTGTAGGTCACAAATTAATGGTTCTAATATTTTCTCAAATCCATATGTTTTCACCAATCTATGTTTGACAAGTATCAACAGATGAATATGTCTTAAAACAGATCTGTCTTTTGGTGGAATATTTCCCAAAGTAAAATAAAATGCAGACACTTTATGTAGACGTTTCTTTGATCCTAATGGATTAGCAACTTCAAATTCATCACTGTACAACTGAATTCTCAAATGTGGGTTGTCTGTGTTAAAAAAATCACTTTCTTTGTAAATTTTCCCATCACTAAAATCTGTTAAGGTTTCAGGAGCACGGGATTCTGGCCTAAAAATTTGTCTTAAAATGTTAGGATCATTACATATTAATTCTAAGACTTTTAGAAGTGGCATATACTGAAAAGTGTCCTGTTTCCCAGTAAAAGGATCTATTCCCAGGATACATTCAACAGGTTCAATCAGGTTTAATTTCTCAACACAGTATCTGTCTAGTTGATATGTGTTGCTGACTGCACTGAAGCAATGTTCTACCAAACTATTGTCATCAATATAATGAAAACTTGATATATCAAAATTAAGAGTCTGCAAACATTTAGAAAATATCTCCCTATAGTTTTCAATAAAATACTTGAAAAGTGACTCTACTTCAATAAGAACAAATGTTTGAACTTTTCTATTTACAATACTTTTCTCTTGAAGATTCAAGGAAAACAATGCCAGTTGTTTTCTCACAGTCTCTGTAAAGTTCTCTACAAGTTCACTCAGAGTTCGTTCAGATGATTGGGGAAATTCAACAGTTTCCTGGATGACAGGGTCACAGTCTGGGGCAGACTCTAATCCTTGTTTCTGATATTTATGTTTCTTCCTTGTGTGATTTTTCAAAGATTTCACAGACAAAAACTTTCTGGGACAGTCTTCTAGTCTGCAGACAATGAAGAATCCACATTCACTTTCATGGTATATCTGTTGATGTTTCAGCAGTTTTTCATATGTTGGTTTTCTTGTGGAGCACTGTGGACACTGATATGGCACATCCATAGAAATGCTCACCTACAAAGACCTGTTGATAATCTGCCAATTCATTTTCCCCAAGCCAAAGAGATACTTCTCCAACAGTCCACTGCTGAGCCATGATCTGTTAAAACAAAACAAAATGCCATTACATTGTTTTATTCTGTGACATCAAAAACTTATTTATTTTTTATTCATTCATTTTCCAAGCCGCTTTATCATCATAAGGATCGGAGGGGTGCTGGAGCCTATCCCAGCTGTTTTTTTTAGGCGGGGTAGACCCTGGACAGGTTGCCAGTCCATGGCAGGGTTGTCATTCAGATATGTATGTTTGGATTGTGGGTGGAAACCCACACAGAAACAGGGAGAACATGCAAACTCCACACAAAAAGGCACCCGGTTGACCCCGGGAATTGAACAGAGTCTTTCTAGCTGTGAGGCAGCAGCGCTAACCACTATACCACCGTTTATTCTAACTTTTAAGCCTTCTTCAGATAAATATTGATTATTTTATGCTTTCGATTATCTGGTCTTGTTAGTATAATGACCTCTTTTTTGCCTAATATATGATGTTGGATAAATGAAATGTACATAAAAAAAATTTAACTATAATAAAAACGGACATTATCTTGGTAACATCAAATGACTGGAGCATAATTTGTCAACTACTCTGAAAATAAGTTATACAGTAACAGTCAAAGACAACTTCTCATGTGTCACATTTCTGTTTATTCAAAACACTTATGCATTGCTGTATTTTATACAGCTACTCCACAATTCAAAGTACAGGCTACTGAATTTCTGAGTTTCTAGACCAGACACAGAGCTCACACAACAGGCTTCAGGCGCCATTTTGGCGACTTTAACCATATTATTAATTTTAATATCTGTCTAGCTGACATTAGTTTATGTACGCAGCACGCAATATAGCCACATATTTTACAGGCCAAATTAATTGGGAGCACCTTCACTTAATTGTAACAGTGGTTTTGTTAGGAAAACAGTTCTTTATACCAGATACTAAACTGCGTTAACGTCAAAGGCTAACGTATCTAACCATTACTGTTAGCACAACATTAACAGCAAGCTACAATGACGAGTAACAAAAACAAAACAATAAAAAGGTTTTATGAAAATGTTTTACCTTTTCCAACAGTCCAGGAATCCAGAATCCTTTAAAGACCAGCAGGTACTGAAGACTGTTATCCACTGGCAACGTCCGAGAGAAAGTTTTCTTTCCGTTAGAAAGTTCAAGGCTCGCGCGATCTGTGTGCGCATGCGCATCCCTACAGTTGCCCCCCCCCCCTTTGGTTGTACTACGTGTTCTAACGTCTCTCTCTCTCCCTGTCATTTATTTGGCTTGACACATATAATAATAAATTGCGCAGTGATAAACAAGTACTCAGATCATTATGATATATATATATATATATATATATATATATATATAGAGAGAGAGAGA
This sequence comes from Copadichromis virginalis, assembly GCF_057382275.1. Taxonomy (NCBI): domain Eukaryota; kingdom Metazoa; phylum Chordata; class Actinopteri; order Cichliformes; family Cichlidae; genus Copadichromis; species Copadichromis virginalis. The sequence continues at coordinate 41,452,588 of NC_140639.1, read as the reverse complement.
GAGAGAGAGCGAGAGAGAGAGCAAGAGAGAGAGAGAGCAAGAGAGAGAGAGAGAGAGAGCAAGAGAGAGAGAGCAAGAGAGAGAGAGAGAGAGAGAGAGAGATCTGATATAGATCAGTATCTGAATCTGTCTAATATCCCCCGAATGGATTGTTAATTTATAAATTCACCATATTCATAAACGGCTTAATAATAAATTCTATATTCTGTTACCACATTATTTGTGATCAGTGGGTTTGCAGGGTGGGTGCTGGGGGTCTTCAGGCTTTGGCACCCACCCCTGCCATCAGAATATTTTTAAGCAAGTGTTTCTAACTTTAATTTGAATATTCAGTATCCCACCATCTGCCCCCCCCCCCGCACACAAACAAAACACACAGTATAATTTAAACCCTCATTAAAGTGAATATTATTTATGCCATTTTACACCAACAAACTCAGATAGCTAAGGATGAAGAACCTTTTGTTCTTTAAAGAACCATTTGTAATAGCTGAAGAACCATCCACAAAATAAAAAGGTTCTTTGACGTATGATGGTTCTTTAAAGAACCATGAAGACATCTGAAGAACCATTTAAGAACCATAATTTTTCTGAGTGCACGGTTTAGAAATGAGTGCCCTTCTACACCTCTTGAAGAGACTAAGTCGTAGAGTTGCAATTCATTGTGAAAACTTAGACTTTTTTTTTTTTGTACAGCTTCCCTTTTGTTGCTGGAGCAGCTTTGTATATAGAAATCTGGGAGATGAGGTTTGTGTCTACAACACAATGGAAATAAAACAAAATACAAAACTATTCCTTCACTTGAAATTTAAATAGCACAAGGGAAAAGTTACTTACTCAATGGCACTGGCCCTACTGTGCCTGTGATTCACTCCTGTTGCCTAAACTAACCAGCTATCATTCCTCATGAGTCATGGGTAAACCTAACCCTCTGAACACAACCCAGTCAGAGTCACTGTAGGGTAAGCCATAAACTAGTAGAATTTACGTAGAATCGTTTCATAGTAGAATAGAATAGAATAGAATAGAATAGCCTTTATTGTCATTGTACAGAGTACAACGAAATTGGAGTGCCACTCCCTTGGTGCAAGTTTCAATAATAAATATAAATGTAAAATATAAAAAGTACAAAAAAACAATCGTAAGTACTCAAACAATAGTATGTACAATATATACAGGATAGCAGCATTAATATAATGACAGTATGAATAGCAGCATAATATAATGACAGTGATGGTATGGAATAGGTTCAATTGTTTTTGTGCTTATTTACTACGGTGGTAGCTCTGGGAAAGAAGCTATCTGAAGCATCACACTATAAAAGACTCATAGTCTTGATTTAGTCCAAACCTCAGTGACCTCATAGCTGGTTGTGGCCATGCAGCCAACTAGTTTTGTTTCTAAAAATAACCAGAGAGTAGATGAAAACTGAGTCTTAGTTTGACACTGATTGGATGAAAGTTGTTGCACTGTGGATCATCGTATTAGGAGACACATTTTGATACAAGGTCTGGCTCAGTTGGTGTGCAGGTGACCATATGGCCAGAGAGCAGTAGGCCAAAGTATGTAAAAGAGATCAAAAGTAGCAAAGAAGAAGATGGAAAAAAAATATTGATAGATGAGGAATGCTGGGAGGCTTGGGAAAACTGGAAAAATAAGGAAACTGAAGAATACTTTAAACAGTTGTGGTCAGAGGTTTACATGAACTCATGGTGGGCATGAATGTCGTGGTGATTTGGGGCTTTTAATGATTTCTTTGAACTGTTCTTTCTCCAGAGTGGAATGATTGTACAGCAAACATCTTTAATGACATTAACTTCAAGCTCATGCACTCAATTCTTGTTTTTTTATTTTGATTTTTTTCTATTCCATTCCCAAATGTATTGCAGAAAAGAAAAATAGATGCATATTAATCAGTCACATGACTACATATATTATTCTGAATAATAAATACTATTCAGGTCCAAAAATTAAATTTAGTTCAAAGTCAACCTCAAAAGAAATAAAACAAAATGTAAAAATAAATAAATAAAGGTGACATTTTTGTTTTTGGATACTGACAGTGCTTTCAGATTGGGGGTTTTTTTGGACAAATTATTCACAATAACTTACAACATGAATCATTCAAACATAAAAAAGGTACCTAACTCAAGGGATGAACCAGTGTTCTGTCTACAATAATAGGCAAATCAGCAATGAACCAATTTTAAATGTCTTTAAGCACTTTGTCTCAAAGGCATAATTTTAGGTGAATCTACAAAAAATGCCAAAGATAACACAGTCTGACAGGCATAAAAATGCATTTTTGCATGAAAAAGGTGGCTCTAAAAGTGCTATTAGACCAAAATTTGGCATGGTGTGCAGTGTAACCTTAAAGGATGACAAATGGAGGACAAAAGAAAAAGTGTCAGGCATAAAAAAAAACCTACATACAGCAAATGAACAGCATCTAAAAGTCATGTCCTTAAGAAACAGGAAAAATCCAACAAAGGACTGATATAGGTCCTGAGAGATGCATTTAGCCCTTCAGTCGATTCATCTACTGTTCACTAAAAACTCATCAAAAATGGTCTCAGTGGAAGGGTTGCTGTCAGGAAGCCAAGAAGACTGAGGTATGCCAAACTAAACAAGAACTGGACTGGAAATCACTGGCAACAAGTGTGATGGAGCGATGACTCCAAATTTGTGGTACAAATCACTGTAAATATGCGAAGAGGAGTTCAGATGAGAGGTGCTATGGAGGCTCTGCCATGGTTTGGGGCTGTGCTGGTGATCTTGATGGATATCCAACGCAACAGGCTAAAACCTGAATGGAGAAAAATACAGTGATTTGCTTCATTTTCACTTGTTTTCAAAGAGTAGTTGCTAGTGACTTTCAGCAACTTTCAGAATCTACTTGCTAACATTTTTCCCCACTGTGATGAGCGGTTGCCAGGGGGTCACCAACCAGTCTCTCGGTTGGTGACCCCTGTGTGACTGCATGATTTCACAGTGACTTCTTCCAACCTCCAGAAACCTGGTCTAATCGGTGTGGGGTAAACCTCTTCCTGTTAAAAGGGAGTTTTTCCTTCCCACTGTTGCCAAAGGGGGTCATATGATTGTTGGGTTTTTCTATCTATCATTGTAGGATGTACTGTACCATATAAAGCACCTTGAGACAACTGTTGTTGTGATTTGGCACTTTATAAATAAAATTGAATTGAATTGAATAATTTTGTGGGCACTGTCTTGGTTTTTAAAAGTTGCCCTTATTGTAGAATATATGTTTTTCCACTTTAGACCAATGTAGCTTTGAGAACTTTAATTCTGATAAGTAGTATAAGTCTGTCCAAAATTTCTTATCTTGGCATTTCCATGTTTATTGTAGACCTAACGCAGCCATTGGTGACATATTTTTGTGAAGATCATATTAGTTTTGTTTCTCTGAAAATCTAATAGTATTTAGAGATATATACATTACAGCTTTTCCATTTACTGTTTCACATTTTCTGATCAAAAATCCTCTGATGGTGTTCTGTTTTGTTTGGAATAAACACAAAATCACAGTGGGTGATTATCTGAGCATTACTGAACAGAGACAGAAAAGTGTTCTTCAGAAGAATAACAAAAACCCAGAAAAGCCAATGAAAAACACATTAGTCTTTGAATCATAAGAAAGAACGAAGCCTTAACAATACATACCTATAAAAAAAGAACAAAAAGCATCTGCACTAATACATTTATCAAAGCTCTTTATGTTTTAATGAAACCTTCAAATGTTACAGTGAGATAACGGCACCCTAAAAGCCTATTCTGCAAATCAGAAAGATCAACATAAAGTGAGCGCTTTCACTTTATTCATGCTTGCAAGGACAATTTGATATTTAAGTGGAAGATATATTCTGTATCATTAACTGCAGAACCTAAGTATAGCGTACTGAAGGGGTGGTGCTGTCACCACTACTGTCTTTTAAGAAAGGTTAGACATTTTACACACACAAAAGCATGATTAAAATAACTATTTTAATCCCCTTATTGTTTTTCTGATGAGGTTGTGCTGCAAAGAAATGGCAAATGAATAACATTCTTAAATACTGTTCTGTTATAAATCTGTCTATCCCAGCTGTCATAGGTTTATTTCACACACTGTACCTCACCTTTCACCCTAACAATAACCTGGACTATTTTGCTTTTCCTTACCTATCTATCAATCTATGTATCTGCCTAGCTAGCTAGCTGTTAATACACTCACTAAACATGAACCACTACATTTTTAGCTCAGACCTTAAAAATGCCATGTTCCTGTTTTGTTTTTTTTCTGCTCTCAGCTTTGTATGATGTCAGTGAGGGCGTGGTGGTCTCAGTCTGTGTTGCCCTTCCCTATGAAGCAGGATGTCATCTTATCCAAGTAACTTCAGGGTTTATTCTGGGTTTTCTACTACAATGGTGGCTCACTGCTGGAGTATATCTTAACTTGTGTTTTGAACCTAGTTTGTTCTGGAGCAGTTTACATTCCAGATTAGAGATCAGCAGGTATGAAATTACCAGTACTTTACTTACCAGTCAGTTCTCCAGGAAACAGCCTCACCATTCTTGGAAGAATGACCGAATCATCATTTTACCATCATCATATAATGTCTCTGATTAGAGTTAGTTAGAGAGTTAGAGATAATTTTGGACAGAAAAAGACTTATTTGAGTCCTAAAATGTCTCTTTTTCGTTAGTCAGATCCTGTGATCACAGAACCTTTCATGTGAATGTGCAGGTGAAACTCTGGATTAATTTAGTGAGTTGATAACCAGCTGTATGACTGCTTATCCCTGCCAGTGTTAGGGGTAAGTGAATCCAGATAACAGAACAATACCCTGGATATGTTGAACTCGCCTCATACCATAAGCCTCTGGTTGGCTCCCTGTGAACTCACTGTCTGTTATGATTGAGTTTGTCTTCTCCTATCCACTTTTTGGATTTTGTACCTTGGCTGGAATATTCAATAAAAGGTTTCTTTTTAGTTAGCTCTGCCTATGAGTCTGTACTCGGGTTCACTTATCACATCGTCTGAGTAAATGCCAAAGCTTCAAGTTCAAGAATTAAAAATATGGATTGCTTTTCTTCTTTTTTTTTTTTTTTTTTTTTTTTTTTTTTCCTGATTTATTCGTTTATTAGTGCATATTTTTCACACTTAAACGTTTCAGATAAAACCAATAATACTGGTCAAAAATAATCCAAGAAGACACAAAATTCATTTTCAAATGATTATTTTGTTCATTAAAGGGAAACATCTTCAAATCTACCTAGCCCTATATGTGGAAAAAGTAGTTTCCACCTAAACCTAACCCAGAAAAACTTCTTTTTTTTTTTTTTTTTTTTTTTTAATATTTTTGGATGGACAGAAACATTAATAAATAAATATACAACTGCAATAATCATACTGTCAGTTCTCTGTCCGTTTCTAAACAAACAAACAAACTAAGACAAACAAACAAACAACACACTAACAAACAAAAAAAAAAAAAAAAAAAAAAAAAAAAAAAAAAAAAAAATTTACATAGATAAATAAATAAATAAAATAAATAAAACCCAGGAGAAACAAAATAATACACCGCCTCCTGGAAAACATCAGCAAAAACAAAAACGAATAAGGGTAAAACCCCCTGGTGCAAAAAAAAAAAAAAAAAAAAAAAAAAAAAAAAAAAAAAAAAAAAAAAGACAACAACCAAAATACCAATGACACATGAAACATCCCTCTAAGAGACCATTTATCATAATGTCTAAGAGACATTGTCAATGTACCGCAAAAAGGGACCCCAGACCTGCTCAAAAATATCTTCTCTTCCCTTCATTCTATACATGACCCGTTCATATGATGCCATCCTAGACATTTGTTCGGTCCATTCCTTGAAAGAACAGGGGCTGGATGACTTCCAATGCCTAAGAATTACCCTGCAACCAGTTATAAAAGCCAGACGCATCCACAATCTCTGTTTTTTTGAGAGAATGTTATCGTCAGGTAGTAGGCCCAGGACGCATATAGCTGGAGATTTAGAAAGATTAAGTTTAAAAATATCATTCACCAAGTTGATGATCCCATCCCACAAATAATCATTTTTCCGACATGTATACAACATATGAACTAGAGTCCCGACTTCCTGCTGACATTTCCAACAAATGTCCTTATCTGCGAGCTTCAACCTGACTAATTTACTGGGTGTCCAATAATTTCTGTGAAGCAACTTGTACTGGATAAGTTGAGACTGTGTTTCAGGTGAGCAAACATACCATGATGAGATCAGCATCTTCCAACTGTCCTCTGAGATCTGGATACCCAGATCTTTCTCCCAACACCGCCTCAGTCCCCCCAAACTGGGAGCGTGTGCCTCTCTGAAGTTCCCATAAAATTTAGATGCCCTGATTCTGTTATTGTCAGGGGTTGCAAACATCTTCTGAACACTAGATGGAGGGTCTAGATTATTTTTCAAAATGGCTTTAATACAATGTCTTATTTGAAAAAACCTCCAAATTTCCCTTGGATCCAAATTGAATTCTCGTCTGATTTCTGCAAACGATTTCATGCCAGTCTGCCCAAATAGGTCCCCCATCTGATTAATACCTGTCCTAGCCCAGGCCTCCCACCAGACCGGTTTCTTACCTATTAATACTTTCTTATTATACCAAATAGAGGCTCTAGCGGTGAGATAAGGGCTGCTGTTGGTATATTGGTGAGCTCTAAGCCAGGTCTCTTGCATGAAAGACAGTACTGGATCTTTAAACGGTACTGGCCTTCCCTTCTGAGTAAGGAAGGCCTCTAAAGACGAAGGGGCCACAAGACTTTCCTCAATCCCAACCCATGATGGCTTATCAGTAGAGGAATTATGTATCTTAACTAACTGAGAGAGGGAGAAAGCATAATGATACCAGACCATCTTAGACAATGCCAACCCACCACTCTCTTTAGCAGCATATAATTTAGACCGATTGAACAATGGCTTTTTACCTGCCCACACAAAACCCTCTACACATGTATTATAAAGCTTTAGCAAATTATGTGGGACTGCTATCGGTAACATGTGAAGAAAGTACTGAAGTTTAGGGGCAATAATCATCTTCACCAAATTAATTCTGCCCAAAAGGGACAGATTTATTTTAACCCAATTCTGCAACAGCGAACGGATGTTTTGAATCACTGGGGAAATATTTACTTTCATTATGTTGTCTAAACCAGGGGTCAATTTAATCCCCAAATAAGTCAGACCCTCGGGCATCCACTTGAAATGCCATGAACTCCTCATAACAGGCGGACACAATTTAGAAATAGGCATAGCTTCAGACTTAGACCAATTTATAGTGTATCCAGAGATTACAGAGAAAGAATCAATAATTGAGGAAATTGCAGGAACGGCCTGTTCTGGGTTAGTTGAAATCAGTAAAATATCATCTGCATACAAAAAAGTTTTATGTTCTTCTTGACCCAAATCCACCCCTCTAATTTTCTTACATTCACGTAAAGCTATGGCTAAAGGCTCCAAAAACAGAGCAAAAATGAGAGGTGATAAGGGTGAACCTTGTCTAGTACCCCGACTTAACGAAAATGAGGGTGACATTATCCCATTGGTAATAACTGTAGCCATTGGATCTGTGTATACCACCTGAATCCACTGCCTAAAAAAGGGACCGAAACCAAATCTCTTCAAGGTATGAAACAGAAAAGGATACTCAACTTTATCAAAAGCTTTCTCTGCGTCCAAAGAGAAGGCAACGACAGGGTCTAGCTTAGTCCTGCTCTTCCAGAGTATATGCAATATCCTACGTAGATTATCCGCAGAGCTTCTATTTTTCACAAAACCGACCTGATCCCTATGCACCAAATACGGAAGAACTTTTTCAAGCCTAAAAGCTAATATCTTAGAAATAATTTTTTCATCCACATTAATTAATGAAATTGGGCGATAATTCCCACAATGCTGTGGGTCTTTCCCTTTTTTATGTAATAACGTGATCACTGCCGATCGCATACTAAACGGTAGTCTCCCTCTTTGAAACGCATCTTGATATACCGACAGTAGTCTTGGAGCTAGTTCGTCCACAAACACCTTATAAAAATCTGATGGAAATCCATCATTACCTGGAGATTTACCCACTCTAAGGCTGCCGATTGCCTGCTTAACTTCAATTAATGTAATCTTACCTTCTAATATACTTCTTTGATCTTCCGACAGGCTGGGAATTTTAATAGAAGAGAAGAAATCTGACAGCCTCTGTTCCTCCACCAGTCCATTAGAAGTGTACAGCTCCTGATAATATTTAGTAAAAATATCATTTATTTCTCTTTTACTAGTAGTCAACTTATTATTATTACTAGGATCAAAAATAGATGGTATAAGGTTACTAGATTTTATCTGCTTAACCCTGTGTGCCAACATTTTACCTGTTCTCTCCCCTTGTTCAAAGTACTTCTGATTTAGACAAAACATTGCATATTCCACTTTTTTCTCCAATATGCTATTCATCTCAAATTTAAATTTAATTAATTTGTTCCATAAGTCCCTCTCTGGGAGCAACATATGTTGTTTTTCAAGCTCCTTGATATCCTGTTCCAACTTCATCAGCTTATCCCTCTCAGCTTTTTTAATCAAGGAGCAATATTGAATAAGGCGCCCCCTCAAATAGGCCTTAAAAGCATCCCAGGTCATTCCAACGTCATCAATAGAGCCCTCATTGTACAACCAAAACTCCTTTATCATTTCCCTTATACATTCGCAATGACCCTTATTCTTCAGTATTGAGTTATTCAAGCGCCACCTAGGTGACGGTTTAATATTATCAGTGTCAGTAAGAACAAGGTCAATGGGAGCATGATCCGATATAGCAATGTTACCAATAGAGGACCCAATAGTTTGACTTGCCAAAGAACGGGACACCAAAAAGTAATCTATCCTGGAGTAGGTTGAGTGAGGATGCGAAAAAAAGGTATAATCTCTTTCTTGAGGATGAAGAAGTCTCCATATATCTACTAGACTCAGTTCCTCTGACATCACGTCCACCGCAGCGTTTGTTGGGTCCTTGCTTAGTCCAGTACAAGAAGATTTATCCAATAAGACATCCCTGACCCGGTTAAAATCTCCCCCAATTACAATGTGTGTGTTACCTATAGTCCGCACCATGTTACAGACTTCATGAAAAAATTGTGGCTGAGGAGAATTAGGAGCATATATATTGACCAATGTCATTTTCCGCCCCTGTAAACATGCATCCAAAACCACCCATCTACCCTCCTGATCTGTATAATGCTTAAAGACCTGAAAATCCAAGTTTCTTCTAATCAATATGACCACCCCTCTTTTTCTAGCCGAAAATGCACTAAAATAAACTTGCGCCACCCAGTCTCTTTTAAGCTTTAATGATTCGGCCTCATCAAGATGGGTCTCCTGAATCAGGGCTATATCAGTCTTTTTCTGTTTCAGATATGTGAGGATTTTCTTCCTTTTAATAACATTATGACAACCCGCTATATTCCACGACACAATTTTACATAACTCCATAACACCATGTGAGCCGAATTATTATACAAATTTATCCAGAGGAATATCCCATTTACCCATATAACAACTCTTAGAGCCAGTAACATGAGACAACCCAATGATCCAAAAATTAGGTCTATACAGGACAATTGGTACCATACCATCAAAACCAACAACAAAACCAAACACGAGAAAAAAAAAAAAAAAAAAAAAAAAAAAAAAAACAAACAAACAAAAAAACAAAAGAACATGAAAACATAAAAAATCGCAGGTCCGTGGCACTCAAAAAAAATTCCCAGATGGTGTCCCTCCTTACGTCTCCCCCCCCCTCAGAAGTAAACCAACCCATAGCTTATCAAATCCTCTTAATCTACATCACCCGGAATGTTAACCAAATCCAAGCCGCTTAGAAATTGCTTAGCCTCAGCTGGGTTGGAAAACTGATGATACTGGTTATCCACTGAAAAAGTCATAACAGCCGGAAAACGAAGAGAATAGCCAATCTTGTACTGTTGCAACAAGCGGCGCACCTCATCAAACTTCCTGCGTTTTTCTTGTACCTCCTGAGCGTAATCCTGGAAAAAAAGAACTCTCATGCCTTTCCAAACGATCTGCCCCTTTTTTCTGGCAGCCGCCAGCACGGACATCTTGGCTTTATCCCGTAGGAAGCGAACAATAATGTGTCTCGGTCTGGAGTCCGCAGTGGGCTTCGGAAAAGCTGGCCCCACTCGATGGATTCTATCTATTTCGTAGTAATCTCCCATCTCAATGTCCAGAGCCTCAGACAGCAGATTCTTCACGTAATCCTCAATATTACTGCCTTCGGATCCTTCTCTAATACCCGATATTCTAATATTCTGGCGCCGTGAGGAACCCTCAAGCGCCGTTACTTTTTCCTGCAGCCGCTGGTTCTGTATCTTCAAGATCTTACATATTGAGCTGGCTTTAGCCTCTTCGTCCTCCAATCGAGAAATTCTTGTCTCTGTTTCATCCACTCTCACACCCAAACTGTTCACAGCTTCCTTGAGAGACTCGATACCACCTTTCACCGCCGTCATGTCTTGTGCTACCTGCTCAAGCAGAGATCTTATAGAAGTCAGCTCGGCCGCCACACCATCTTGGGAAGGACACCTGGCATCGACTCCATCAGGTGTCTCCGCCATAGTAGTTAGTGAAGTAGCCTGAGTGTTGTGTGTTTTTCCTCGCGGCATAATCGAATCGTTGCGTAAAACGTAATGATTCTTCTGACTCCTTCCACTGAATTTACCAGGGCAGATCCCAAATAAGATAAATAATTGCTTTTCTTCTAAAGAGAAGCTGTGCTCTGATATGAGAGGTGTTGTACAACCTAGAGAAATCAACAGTCCAGCACAACAAACATCTACTCACTCACATTCACACCTACGTCCAATTTATAATCACTGTTTAGCCTGTTAGAGCAAGTTGAAGTACCCAGAGAAAACCCACACAGCAGCACTTTTTTGTTTTCAAATTCAAATTCAAATTTTATTTGTCACGTACACAGTCATACACAGTACGATATGTAGTGAAATGCTTGGACAACTGCTCGTGACCTAAAGAGAACAAAAAAGGAAAAGGCTATGAATAAGATAGGAAATAAATATGAAAAATTAAAAAGGGTAAATTTAACTAGGAAGGAATAAAATATAAATTAAGGTTAAAAATGAAATAACTGTACAACACAAATTAGAATGAAGGGTAAATTTAACTGGGAAGAATAAGATAAAGATAAATATATAAATTAAAGTTGAAAATAAAATAACTGTACAACAAAATACACAATACACAATATAGAACTATATAAGAATGTATGAAGAAATCTAAATATAAATAAATATATACACAATAACAGCAGCTGTGCAAGTATTAACCGGAAATGAAGAATATAGTGACCAGTGTTGTGCAAAACCAAAGTCCAGAAAGTCCAGTGTGTGTGTAAGAACCATATGTGTGGGTCAGTACTGTGTGGTGGTGTGATTGAGAGACCGTATCGCCTGCGGGAAGAAGCTCCTCCTCAGTCTCTCTGTGTTGGTCTTCAGGGAGCGGAATCGCTTTCCTGACCTCAACAGAGAGAACAGTCTGTTGTTGGGATGGCTGAGGTCCTTCACGATCTTCCTGGCCTTGGTCCAGCACCGCCTGCTGTAGATTGAGTGCAGGTCAGGGAGCTCGGAGCGGATGGTGCGCTCAGCTGACCGCACAACCCTCTGTAGAGCTCGTCTGTCCTGCATGGTGCTGTTCCCGAACCAGGTTAAGATGTTTCCCGCCAGGATGCTCTCTATGGTGCACGAGTAAAAGTTCCTAAGCACCTTGGAGGGCAGTTGGAAGTCTCTCAAGCGTCTGAGGTGGTAGAGACGCTGTCGGGCCTTTTTCACCACGGTGTTGATGTGACAGGACCATTGTTTTTAACTTCATTTTACCAAAGTTTTAAATTACTTTTCCAACATTTTACAATATCCCTCCAGTAATGCACTTGGTTACTGGTAGGCAGCTTGAATGACTTAGGGAAAGTCAAAAACAGTAATAAAAATGAGAAGAGAACTGAAAAAATCCAAAGGTTTTACAGTTCTCAGGGGCCCTATTACTCTAGTATGCGGAAAAAACATGATCCATTCTGTCTTAACATGATCTCTGGGTAGGTCAATCCATAACTGACAATGTTCCATTGTATGCATTTCTATACAGGTATACTTTTACTGCACTAGCAGTGTGATTGGGATCACTGTCATACTAAGAAAGAAGCCATTGTCTGTCACTTGATTTTGAGATGGTAATCTAAATGGATTAATGAATGTGATGGTGCTTTCCAGCGTTTATACTTCCTTCAGTTTTGACAAGATCCCCAACACCACTGACTAAGATACAACCAAAGCCATGACAGCGCCTTCACCGTGTCCATCCCAACCTCTTCCACACATGACAACAATGATTTGAAACAATAATTCAAATTTGGGTTTAGTATATTTTTCTGCATCAAGACTTCTTTGTTCTTCTTCGTTTTCCTATTTCTTAAGGACATGACTTTCAGATATAAGTCATGTGATGTAGATAGTTTTCTCCTAGGCCTGTCTCTTTTTTTGTCCTCTACTTGTCCAATTTTCTCATTTTTTTAAGGACAAACTGCAGACCACAAAGAGCTATACCATGTTTCAGCTAATAGCTCTTTGGGAATCACCTTGTTGATGCTAAAATACTATTTTATGGCTGTCAAATTGCTTTTTTGTTGACATGTTCTTTATAGATTTAACAAAGAAATCATCCTTTGTGTTAGGCTACTACTAACCAAGTGCCTAACCATTCAAATTGATTTTGTGGTGAACCTTGGCAAACTATTGCTCAAGACCACTTTACAACATTAGAAGAAAGTCTGGTTCTGTGGAAACAAAATATATAGAAATGAGAAATGACTCAAGACTTTAGCACAGCATTGTAAACTTTAGTCATGTTTATGAGCATCCACAACTTTAACAGTATATAGTTATATAAAATAAGGAAAAGAATAACTGGGTCTAAATAGTTAATAATTTATTATCTCAGAAAAAGTGGATATTGAGCTATAAGAGAAGACAGCTGGTGTTGGTGCTGAATAATTTAAAGTCTAGTGAGGATTGGGCGAGCCACATCGTCACAGGTGAACAAAAACTCTTCCTCGGGGTTGCTCCCAGTCACTGAGCTGACTCACGCACTCGCCTGGGGAAAGTGGCCATGTACAGCATGTCAACCGGGATGGAATTTGGCTCCAATTTCCTCTCACATCCTTCCTGTTCTGTACTTTCTCTGTGAAAAAAAAGTAATAACTGACAAAATGCTAAAGCTAAACTGGATTGCTGGCTGTCTGCAACACTAAACCCATTTCCTCCTCAGTGCTGCTTTGACTGAGGGATGTTTGTTTGACATTGCCCCTCTGCAATGACTCTTATTCAAATAAATTTCCATACTGGAAGTTGTGGTGGAAGCTTTTTTTTTTTTTTTTTGGCTGCTTTCCCGCTTGTACAAGACCAAGGTCACACTCTGATATGCTTCCATGGAGAATGATATTTTCTGTGATTGATTAAACTGCCTCAGTTTAATTCCCCCAGACAGACAGCACAGCTTCTTTCTGGCGATGGACACGACAGAGCTTAACAAATGCCTTAAAGAAACTTCTAAAGCTTTCAAATCCAGTTTTCCACGGCATTATACCAGCTGGTTATCTATCCCCTGGTAAATAGTTAATTAAAGATTTTTTGAGGAACATATTTAAGGTTCAATTACATCCCTTTAACTCCCATTTAAAGCAGCTCCGTTTAGATCAAGGAAGCCATTTTGTGGCCTCGGTTCAAACATATTTCAGCAGTTGCGACGTCACGCTGACCTGAAATTAGCAACCATGCAGCTAGCAGCTGGTATTGCTTATTATTTTTTTATTATGGTCTGAATTTGGCATTTCACAAAACAAAATGTTAATATGAAGGGATGGTGTTTATTGCTATTGCCAAGCTCGGTTTGATGCAGTTTTATGTGTTTACTGGGATATTTTTAACCGTGGATCCACAGTGTAGAAAGCTTATAAATGTTCGTGTTGGGTGTGTGTGTGTGTGTGTACACACATGTCTGCGCATGGCATATTTGTCCTAATTATGACCAAAGGCACAGTGGTGAAAACACAAACAAGATGATTTCCTCACACATAGGAAATGAGAGGAGTGATATTTGATTACTGAGTGTATCCCCAGATTACTTTTTGACATTCGTCTCAGTGCACTCTAAGTAAATGGCATACTTTATCGTACCTTTAGAGGTACAATGGCTTGTCACTAGCATACCCTCCAAGATATTTCTGTTGTACACTTCACATATACATTATGGAAACCAATGTGGTACACATTTCGTCTGAGGAATATTACAGGTGTCAAGTGAACACTGAAAAAAAGGCCATGTTGGATTTACTTCATTCAATAGTGGACATTGGTTGCACACAACTTTTTTGCTTTGGCAGACACTTAAAACAACTGAGTTAAATCAACACAACTTATTCATATTCAATAAACCTGTGCATTTTGTGTTGATAAAAAGCGATTGAAACATGTTTAGATGAAGTAAGGTGAGCTTTTGGAATATTTTATTAATCCTTCACAATTTTGTCATTTTATTTCAACACTATTCAATAACTTTTACCCCAATACTACTAGGTCACTTAAATACTACATTTTGTCTTCATATTACATAATATTCAACAAAGTCTAGAGTCTGGTTAACCCTTTAAGACCTACCATAGAACCAAGTCCGCCAGAGCTTATATTATATTTTTACATGGTGTGGTGCCATTTTTGGGAGCATTTCAAGTTGCTATACATCAATACAACCATTACAGCCTAAATTTTAATAATATGTATGCATTAAGTGCATAGTAACTACATAAATTGCAAAAAAAAGTGCAATAAACTACAAAAAAACTGAAAATTGTTTTATTTTTTTTTAACATATATTTTGTAGTTAGAGAAATTTAAGAGGCTTATCCCTCAAAACTGTGAATACAAAAAAGTTGCACAAAATAGTTTCCCACCACAGGAAATTTATTTTGAGTGTCTTCATAGTTTTATTTTTGAAATACACCAATTTTTATATACTGCAGGAAAAACGAAAATAAATATTATACTGCAAATTTGCAAAAAAGCAGCATATACATCAAAATAAACTATTTCCAGCAGTGCAATATGAGTCCTACGCATCTCAGAAATGACACAAAGTCATAAAGTCAAACATAACTTTTAAAAACACCAGTATAGGCTCATAAGGCCCTGATGGTAAAAAACTACATTTCTGCGAAAATGACGTCACTTCCGGTTTCAGGCAGGTCATGGCGGACATGCGATAGTTCGCGCTGACGTTTATTCCAACGTAGGAAGTGTTTTGAACAGCTGATCGGATCAGCAAAGCGTGTTTCTGGAATATTGTGTTTTTGTTGCTGCAAGTGCTTTTTATGCAGTTTTTGCAAAGCTATATGTGGAAGGAAACCGTGACAAGCTGATGGCATAAGATGTAAGTACAACTTCTCCGGTTTCATATGCAAAAAAAATTATTGCGCTAGCTCACGTTGTTGCAGTGCTACCGGGATTTAAAAATAGTTACTCAAAACAGAGCGTGCCCGCTCGGACCGGTTTTAAGGGTTAACATAAGAACTGCATGGATCTACAACAACTACCATCCTCCCTGTCTCTATCCGAGATGCAGGGGGCTGGGGCAAAACCCAGAAGTGATAGGTACACCCTGGACAGCTCACCAGTCTATCATATTAGAGACAAACAACCATTTGCACTCACATTCACAGGTAATTTAGGATCACAAATTAACCTAACTCTAACAACTGCATGACTTTCAACTGCACTGTAAACCCCAACAGTGTACCTGACTTATAAAGTTTGTGGATATAACAATTAAAATTCCTCACAAAGTTGAAACAACTTAAAACTTTTCTGTTCGGTTAACGATTCAAACAGTTATAATTGTACATGGCTTAGAAGTTAAGAGTAAATACTGCTTTCTTAATTATGATTTTTGAGTAAATGTTTTTTTCCGAGCTCCGCATGTGTACGTCATGACGTCTTCTCTCTAACCTGAACGACGTTGTCAGAAAATTATGTTCAATATGGCTGCCCTTCTCGAGCGACTGGAGAACACATTTGGAGAAACTTGTAAGTAAAACGGAACCTTCGTTATGTTTATTTTTTCTGTAAAAAAGCAAGTATATTAATATGTTGCAGCCAATAACTTGTTTTCGAATGCGCTGTTGTGTTAAAAAGCACAGACCCAGGTGGTGAATAGTTGTTCGCTGTTGTTCGCGCTCTTTTTCAAACATAGATTATGTCGTCAGTTTTAACCGATTAAAACACAGTTTTACTAAGAATCACACATAAAGAAAGGGTCTTAGTGATATTTTAACGACCCCTTGCCAACGCAAGAAAGTTGGCGTTTTTACAACAGCAGCCTCATTCTTCGGCAGGGTTTTTTTTTTCTTCTTCTCATTAGCATCATTCAAAAGTGACTTAGCTAGCAGTGGCAACTTCTATCTAAAACAATTGAAATATAGCAAGGTGTTGTATATTTAGTGTGCTAATAAGGTTTTCAATATTTTTATTTTTTCTTCCAAGGCTGAAGACCAAAGACAAAAAGACAGAAGAAAAAAAAAAAATTCAGACTGCAATTAATTTCAGGTGGAGACAGTAAACACAGGTGAGTTGAAAGATCTATTGAAGAGTCCTTTCTTCATGGCCATTAAAACATTTTTAGGTTAAAAGACCTGTGTCATGAATCGCTGTGCGGCAGGCAGGAGTTGGACCCAAAATGCAGGACTCAGACTCAGGGGATGAACTCAAAATCACAGCTTTAATTGCTGGTCACAGAAAACGAGCATACAAAACTAAACTGGGAAAATATAAACTCACAGCTTGCAGCTAGGCACACGAGGAAACACACAGCTTGAGGGACGACGCAGCACTGACTCAGAGAAACACAGGATTTAAATACACTGGGAAGTAACGAGGGGAATGAGACACAGAAGGAGAGCACAGCTGGGAGAAATCAGAAGTGACGAGACAAGGGAGCAAAGTAGGATACACTCACATGAGACACAGACCTTCAAAGTAAAACAGGAATTAGCACAGATGCAAACTAGACTAGGGGAGACAGAGCCACTAAGACACAGAGGGCGGCTACTAAATACTCAGAGAACTAAACAGAATACAAGAAAACCAAACTAAGACACTACACTAAAGAATACGCTGGGACAACAAAGAGAACTAAGAACATAATACAAAAAACTCAGAGGCACAAGAAACTCAAAACACTGGGTCACTGACCCAGGACCGTGACAACCTGTCTTTTTTTAAATCATGCCCTGGCTTTGTCACACTGAATCATGTTGAAAAGATCTACTTTCATGGCTCCCCCCATTACCATTTCCTTGTACTTCTTTCTACCAGTCTATTTTATTTTGTGACATTAACATCTTAAATGTACCCCTAATTATTAATAGCTGTGTTAGTATTTATAATGCTTTTTTTTTTTATCATGTGCAGATCTACAAAGGGTCAGTGGCACAGTTCACCTTTTGTGGTAAGTTATAACACTTCATATGTGGTCACATAAGTAAGTTGTTTCATCAGTTGTTCAGTTCTTATAAAATGTTGTATAATTGTACCAAATCACTGAGGATACATCCAATGTGTAAATCACAATCAACAATTTTACTGTGATATTCGCTCGTGTTTAGAGAATCTCCATTATCTTTGTTACTGAGTTTCCATTTTTGTAGGGCCAAATTTGTATTAAAAATTTATATTTTCATATGATGTGAAATGACTCAATCATTTCTAATTTTTAGAAGAAACCATTCATTAAGTCCCTTAAGGTGAAGATTTCATATATTGATAATGATAAAATTAACACAAATTAAAAGTTTCACTGATAAACACACAATTTTTCCTTGCTTTGAACCCCATGTTCTATATAGATTACAGCTCTGATCTGGAGAACACTATTTTAAAATACTGTGTAGGGTTTTTGTCAAATGATTAAGAAACAGACTCTCTGTCACAAGAGACAGAAAGGTTGTATCTTAAAAGAAAAGTCTCCAAAATTTAGTAGAGTCTGATGTCATGCAGTTTCATAAACATGTAGTCTCCCCAAAGAATGACACCTGAAAACTTTGCGTTAAATGAACTTTTCTTTTCCCTTTTTAGGAGGCGCCTGATATCAACGTGAAACGCACTGCAGTACTTCGTGCCCTTCCTGTATACCTGTGGGAGGAGGACCCAGAATTATTTTAGACATGTAATGTAAGTGTATTTTTGCATTACTTAAATTCTGCCAGTAAGATAAAATGCTATGGATTTTTTTAAATACAATTTAATACCCTAGCAGCTACCAAATTGTACAAACAAAATACCCTCTCTTTAGAAAACCCTCACACACAAACACACACAGGTCAGGAGCAGGGCACAGGCGTATCACAGCACTATGGCTATGCTGCAGGTGGCCCAAAAACCAGGCTGAAGTCAAGATTTAGTTTCTTTTTGAGATAAAGTCATGAAATAAAAAAATACTTTTTTTTTTAGAAAAATAACAAAAATACAAATTATGTAATGCAAGAAGCTAACACGTTAATGTACATTTTTCAAAAAAAAGTAGAGTACCCTAACTCGTTACAAAGTAACCCACTACACTGCTGAATGTTTTGCTAGATTACAGGTCATGCTTGTCACATTCTCTCAAACCAACCTTACTTATTTAATTGGGGCGATCGTGGCTCAAGAGTTGGGAGTTCGGAGCCCTGGCTCCGACAGTCTCGGTCGTTGTGTCCTTGGGCAAGACACTTCACCCGTTGCCTACTGGTGGTGGTCAGAGGGCCCGCTGGTGCCAGTGTCCGGCAGCCTCGCCTCTGTCAGTTTACCCCAGGGTGGCTGTGGCTACAATGTAGCTGCCATCACCAGTGTGTGAATGTGTGGATGACTGAATGTGTAAAGCGCTATACAAATACAGGCCATTTACCATTGATACTGTGTCTATTCCAGGCGGACGCATTGGATGAGTCGACCCTCAGTGACACTCCAGTTGCCCTTCTCACTGTGGTTACCGACAGCGCTTCCCAGTCCAGTCCATTTTACTTCCTCAAGCATGGCTGTTGTGGTGAAAGGCGATTAGGTGATGCGAGATATTCCCAGATTTGCAGATGCATTTGCTTTATTGTTTGGCTTGATCTATGCTCTGCATTTAGACTACCCCAGGAAGCTGGTTCACACATTTGCCTTTGTCCAAAATATCTTCATGGGGCTTGATGACGGCAAACCCCTGAAACCCCTGCCTACATGCTCTTAAGGAATATAAGGCAATGTTTGTTAGGACACGCACTCTGTTACTGAGCACTTTGTTTGAAGCACTTTAAGTTTACTACAGGCTTTGGGTGGATTTAACTCCATCAGTTTACCTAATTTTCCTATACTTGACTGCCTTATCTGGTTATTTGGAAGCTGATCATCTTTGTACCCATTTTAAAAAAATGTTTTTCATTTCTATTTTAAAAAAAAGTGATTAGTATTTGACTTTTTGTTTTGCATTTTTGTGTATTTTGAGAAAGATGCAATTAGGACTGATGTCGTCCTTTGTGATTTTATAAAAAGATAAATGTTCTACACAGAATTTATAATGCTCACTTTATGGTGCCGATGTCCATGTTAGTTGTTTTATAAAAACATTTGTGATGTTTTTAAATTTTCATGAAAAAATGTTAAATAAACAAAATGTAAAGTAACTGAATTTCCGTACTTTTTTTTTGTTAGTAGTCTACACTCAAACATTGAAACATAAATATCTTTTAATTAATAATCAGATAATTTGAGTTTAGGTTGTAATATAATTGCATTGTGTTGCATCAAAATAATAAACTACAAGAAACACAAAAATATTGAAATTAAAGTATACAGTCTTTGAGTAAAGCTCAATTAATAAAATATAAAATATAATTTTACATTTTTAGGTTAACAATAAATACAAATTTTGAGTACCCCATACTTAGAAGATATGAGTTTTTGTACTTAAATCTTTTGAGGTAATCAGTTTCCACAAAAGTTTTAAGTTCAGTCAACTTGTTCGGGTTTACAGTGTGTGAGAGGAAACCAGAAGACCCAGAGAGAACCCACTGCAAACTAGCCAGATTGTAGATTTGAACCCAGGACCTTCTTGCTGTGAGGCAACAGCACTAACCATGCCACCAATTCAGCCCTGACACAAGTAGGAAAGCTGTGATTTCAACGCTTGATGCAGAATGTTCGGTACATCTCTGTCAAACCACAATAAATAGCGATAGCATACACTGAAAAAAAGGGATTGGCCAGCTCTTGGATTTACGTAAGCATCTTGCGTGTATTTAACACAAGTGCCTCATGCTTTAAAGTTAAGTGTAACTACATAGTGTAGAAACTACATGATATGCAGAGAGGCTAGATTAAATTGTTCATATCATGTTCAAGTGAAGTAAGTCAATAGTATAGCAATGTTAAATCCCGCGACACTGCACGGGTTTCAGACTCGCGCTCTTTAGATCGTGGTTTCAGGAAGGCATCCATCTCAGTCAAGTCGAGCAGCCACCTCTACTTTTTTTGGTATACCAAAAAAAGTAAATTGGGTTGTTGTTACATTAAAAAAGTCTAACTTGTAATTTGAACACAATAATTTCATGTTTCTATGATACAATCTAGTAAGAGTGGTTAGTTGCTGAACTCATGAAATTCACAAGATCGCACAAGATTTCAAACTGCAGGAAAATCACTGGAGTTATAAGAGGCAGACAACTACACACGCACCACGTGCATGCTATTGCTATTTATCGTGTATTATTACAAAAACAAAACAATTCTGCATCAAATACAGGAAAGCATAGCTTTCCTACATTTCCTAGATTGTTGGCATGGTGGTTAGTGCTGTTGCTTCACAGTAAGAAGGTCCTGTGTTCAAATCCACATTCTGGCTAGTTTGCAGGTTTCTCTCTGGGTATTCTGGTTTCCTCCCGCAGTTAAAAGTCATGCAGGAGTTAGGGTTAACTGGTGATTCTAAATTACCTGTGAATGTAAATGGTTGTTTGTTTCTTTGTGATAGACTGGTCAGCTGTCCAGGGTGTACCCTGCCTTGTAACCTATCACTTCAGGGTTATTTCCCAGCCCTCCTGCAACCAGGATAAAGATAGGAGGATGGTAGTTGATGAAGACCCATTCAATCTTTATGGTAACCAGGATCTAGACTTTGTTGAACATTATGTAATATGAAGACAGCATGTAGTATTTAAGTGACCAAATAGTATTGGGGTAAAAGTTATTGAATAGTGTTAAAATAAAATGACAAAATTGTGAAGGATTAAAATATTCCAAGAGCTTAACTTACTTCATCTGAACATGTTTCAATCGCGTTTTATGAACACAAAATGCACAGGTTTACTGAATATGAAAAAGTTGTGTTGATTTAACTCAGTTGTTTAAGTTTCTGCCAAAGCAAAACATTTGTGTGCAACCAATGTCCACTATTGAATCAAGTAAATCCAACATGGCCTTTTTTTCAGTGTACATGTGGTGTGTGTATAGTTGTCTGCCTCTTATAATTCCAGTGATTTTCCTGCAGTTTGAAATCTCGTGCAATCTTATTAATTTCATGAGTCCAGCAACTAACCACCCTTACTAGGTTGTATCCTGTCATCTCAACAAGAACAAATTAAGTTGTTGAATTTCATACAGATCCTACATGATTTAATTACACTCTAAAAAATATTCATGGTGTTTGTAGGTAGAACTTAACAAAAAAGCATTTTTCTACTTAAAAAAGTAAGTTGTCTACATGTACACGTTTCAGTGAGTTGACTAATCAATGTTAAAAGTCAGTGCAACACAGAAATTAATAAACACCTCCTTAACTTAAATGTTTGAGTATATTGAACAAAATACTTTTATCATCAATCAACAACAGAAAATATTAAGTTTGTGTAACATGTAAAAGTGAGTTTGAACATCTTTCGTGTTTGAACTGCCCATAACTGGACCATAACGAAAAAATAATTACAACTACCATAAAAAAAGAAGAAATGGAAAAAAACAGAGGTTGGCACCACTACCTGGTAAGTTCCTTGTTTTATAGTCTTTAATAAATATGTACTAGTTACAGGAATTTACTGCTTAAGTTTAGTCTGACAATGGCAGCTACATGATGTGAATTGACACTCTGTGTTATGCTAGTTGTTACTCTATAAAAGTATAAAAGTATAAAAGAGCGTTTGTATTTTTTCCTGTTGTTAATGAAATCTGTCAATTAAATCTGTCACTCCGGTCGTTACTTTGGTTAGCCATAGGTGTGTATGAGACCATGCATACAGCAGAGGGTAACCCCGTAGCATATGTTCGTATCATCACAGGCGTAGCAGTTGTCTGCATTCTTATCACTTTGTGGGAGTAGAGGTGTGTTTCCCCTAGACTGTGTTCGGTGAGTTAACTAAGTATTGAATTTCAAAATAGATTAATTACAAGTTATATTTGTACACTTTAAATTTGATGGTTTTAATCATAGTTTAGCATAGTAAAGTTGCTAAAGTTAAAGTTGTTAGCTAGCTTTCTTTTAGCTAGCAAACGTTCCTCGCAAATACAGAGTACATTGTCAATTTTTCCACTTATACTTAAAATTTGTCACTTGTCAGGGTGCATTTGGTTAGCTGACAGACCTTGCAGACAGCAGAGCATGTTCAATTTGAACCTGTATATGTTCAAATTAACCAGTCAGCAGCTGCCTGCATTTTTATCATGGTGTCAGAGTAAATTTGTTTCGACGGTCTTGGGTGAGGTAACTAATTACTGACAGAGTGAAATGTGGTGAATTTATGCCAGAGTATTTATGTGAGTAAAAGTATTTCTATCAAATGTATTGATATTTTAAGCGCAAATGTGAAATATGCCTGAGGTTAAAGTTAGTTGACCTAGCAAGAAAAAACTAAATTGTGTGTGTGCACATAAGACTTGCTTTCGTTACCTTCTGTAATTGTAAGCATAATGTGAAGTGTGGGATTGTGGCATGTCTACAGTGGTCTTCAAATAATTAAAAAGAAAATTCTCTCACACATTTGGATATGACACACTTTTTCCAATTTTAAACTACAGTCTGTAGATTTATTTATTTATTTTTTGAATTTTGGATTCATCTTTTCAGTGTTTCATTGTAGTATTTTAGAGAAGGTTTTATACTTAAAATAACTTGTTAACTCAAAAGCCTCGATAAGCCTTTGTAGTCTTTTATAGTCCTTAGAACTCAACAAAAACTGTTTGAAATAGTCTCCAAATCTAGGTTACATTTACTTTCACTCACCTTATCCTACTGCTAGCAAAGGGTGCATTGAAAGCAGGGCAGTATGTAACAGATTAAATTCAAGTTATAAAAATTAAATTGTTTATTTGTTAAAAACAAAAATTAAATCAATAATTAGCAAAACGCTAGTCCTATGAATGTAATATGTTTGACTTTTGGCCTAGTAAACTTTTTTTATTCTCCAGAGTTCAGTGGAAACAAGAAGAGAGGTCGCAATCCGTTGCGTGATGGTGTATCTGAAAGAGAAAGAAGAGGATCTCTTCAGAGAACAGCTGGTAGGTAAATCTCACATTGTTTTGTGTTATATTTTTAAATAGCACATAAAATACCGACATGTTTCTTTTTAACCTACTTGCCAGGATGGTGAAGAACAGTTCTCAGAAGAAGTGGTAAAGATCGTAGTCACCAGACGTGCAGCAGTGCCACTTCCAGCCGTCGCTAAAATTGTGATTGAAGGAACAGCTGTCCTGGAAGACCTTGATGTGCCCAGAGCGTGTGCCTTAATGATGGGACTTATATATGCTCTCAATCTGAGCTACCCCAAACAAGTAAAGAACACTCTAGAGGTATTCCAGAAGGTGTTTCTGGAACTTGATGGGCTTAAAGCCAGCCCACAGGTAATGTCTCTTAAGTACAAACTTCTGTTATAAAACAAATGTAATTTAGGCTGCAATATTCAGATGTGCTGATGCTTGTGTTTTTTATGCAGTCTTAGACAAGTGTAGTTTTGAGAGTTCATAATACGTATAACCTTACCTTTGGATTGTTGCGTTGTTAAATATTAACATGTTTTGTAATTTTCTTGATTCTGTGATATTTACCAAGTTGCTAGGTTAAAGTTAATGTTTAATAATACCGGTAAGCAGATTTGCAAAAACAAATTGCCTTACTTTGCAATGTTTGTTTTCTGAGGTATTTTAGAAGGGTGTGATTTAAAATTATTGTTATTTGGAAGACTTGAGATATATATATATATATATATATATATATATATATATATATATATATATATATATATATATATATATATATATGCGCCGCTTTATTTTTAATATACCTTTACAAATCTTTATAGTGGTTCTCAAAGTCGGTCATCAGGCCCCACTGCTCTGCTTGTTTCTATTAATAACTAAACACTGTTGATTGGCTGGTGTGTTCAGTTAATCAGAAGTTGTAGACACCATTGTGGAGTAAGAAAAACGAAGTAAATTGGTATGTTTTAGCTTCTGATTCAACACCACCTTGTCCAGGTAATAAACATGCTACATTTTCTTTTGTTACTGAGGTTGTTTGTGGAGGAATTGTACTGAAATACATTATTGTTTTTGCCCACTCATTTATAATTAAAGGGCTGCTGTAATGTTTGATTTATGTTGTATGACACAGAAGTGTATTACTTCGAAAATGTTATGCAATAAACTGTTTCATCAGTTGGGATAATTTAAATGGCTATGTTTGCATGGATAATTGTGAGTAGGATATATGTAAAAAAGTAAGTTAGATTAACTCAACTAATGTAATTTGTCAACTCAATATTACCAGAAATTTTAAATTAATATTAGGTTGCTTAAACTTAATTATGCTTTTACAGGTCAAAGTAAATCATGTTGGTTTGTTGAACTAGTTGAGTTAGCCAAACCTAAAAATTACTTGCTGGATTTACTTAATAATATGCAAAATTTGTAACTTAAAAAGTTGAGTGGAAATTGTTACCTCAATTTTTTTTTAAGTTGAGCCAACAAAACATTTTTTAGAGTGTACGTTCAAGATAGAAACATGAAATTTTTGTGTTCAAATTACAAGGTAGACTTTTGTAATGTAACAACCACCAAATTTACTTTTTTTGGTATACCGAAAAAAGTAGAGATGGCTGCTCGGCGTGCAAGACTGAAATCCCATGCGGTGTCGCGAGATTTAACATTGCTATATTATTGACTTACTTCCCTCAAACATGATATGGACAATTTAATCTACCCTCTCTGCATATCATTTAGTTTCTACACTATATAGTTACACTTAACTTTAAAGCATGAAGCAACTGTGTTAAATACATGCAAGATACTTACATAAATCCAAGAGATGGCCAATCCTTTTTTTTCAGTGAAGAGAGTGATGCTCTGTTGTAACACCATGAAGGGGCATTTTAACCTCGTCCTGCAACATCAGCAGAAATGGAATAGATGTCATATCAAGTACTTTATTCATTTTGTAAACAATTGAGATAATTTCATTGTAGATCTTAACGTTAAAACACATTAGACAAATTACACACATTAGAATCAATCCAAGAGCACAAACCTCTGCCAAGACAGCTCACTCTCTGGCCATTATTTACTTTTAAGGGAGTAGTTGTCAGGGGTTGCAGTGTGGATGAGGGAAAGAGGACCCAAACGCTGGACTCACAGGTAGGTGAAGGTTGGTGTTTATTGTAGACGGAGTGAACAAACAGAACAGAAGCAGGAAATGGCTGGCTGAATGATTGAAAGACTGAATGACTGACTAACTGACGGACCTGAACATAGGACAACCTAACAGCAACAATGACATGACAGAGAACTGGTAAAACTGAGGAACTTAAATACACAGAGTGGATGATGACGATAATTGGACACAGGCGAATACACAGCTGAACATAATGAAACAGGAAATGGTACAAGTGGAAAAAAGAGAACATGAACTGAAAACGCTGGGTCAATGACCCAGGAATCCTAACAGTACCCCACCCTTTCAAAGGCCGGCACCCGACGGCTGAAAGAAAAGAAAACCAGACCAGGGCGGGTGGAGGGGGTCTAGGACGGAGGGACGGCGTCCAAGCAAAGCCAGCAGCTGAGTCGAGACAGTTCTGGTGGGCGGCCGCGTGGCCAGCGGCTGAGGTGACTGAGCAGGTCCGGAGGCCGACCGCGCCGGCATGAGATCCAGTCAGCGGCCTGGAAGGTGGCCGTCGACACCGAATCCGACGTGGACGAGGAGAAGGTGGCGGAGCAGCAGCTGCAGGTGACGGCGTGGGAGCAGCTGCAGGGCCAGCGGATGTGGGGGCGACTGGAGCGACTGGACAGGGTGCGGCTGGACTGACTGGACAGGAGGAGGCTGGACTGACTGGACAGGAGGAAACTGAGCTACAGGGGACGACTGGACTGTATTGAATTGGGGTGTCAGTATTGGGGTGATGACAGCAACTTTGAAGGGTGTAGGAACAGTTCCAGTTGTAAGTGAAGAGTAGATGATAGCAGATATGAGGGGAAGCAGAGAGGGTAGACAGGTGTTGACCAAAACTGTAGGAATGGAGTTATGTGGCTGTAGTAATAATGGTTTTACAGTTTTATATAAGGGTCAAAATTATGACTGGTTCCAGGTAAAACTGGTCATTTTTTTTTCATTTGATACCACATGCACCAAATTTCAGTATTTGATGAATGAGTGCATTTTAAGAAAGGTAAAAAAAAAAAGATGATGGGATTTTATCCGAACAACGTTAAGCAATTTTTAAAATGGTTTGAACTTTACCAGGTTGCTTAACTGAATCTAAATTCCTTAATGCACTGAGGTGCTAATATGTAATTAACTAATTTGTCTTATCAAGCATTTAAACAGGTGTACCTCTTATTTGACCTTCATAATGGTACATATAATCAGATCCAGTGATTAGCTCTAGAGGGTACAGTCATACCTGGAGTATATCTATTGAATTTTGTTCTGCATCTCTGTTTCTGCAAAGCTCAGAATTCCACCTAGACTACATATCAAATCAAAGCAACACATTTCTATTTGCTGAGCTGACTTCTGACACACTTCCAACAGTGACCTGGGGAGCAGCTTCAGGCCCAGAATGTTAACACAGTCAACACGTTAAGTGTGTAAGTTCTTCAATTTTTTTAGGATTTAAATATGGCCTCCCAACTTTTAAGACTATTTACCCACACTTTAATCACACCTTAATCAAGCTTTAGTTACTGTGCTATGTTGCTATAGTAAAAACCATTCAATTACCAGCAGTCAGTATTTTGTGTGGGTGTTCAGCAGGAATGTACAGATGGCAGACAAACAAAACCAAACTAAGAACAGCTTTCTTGGCATTGAGTCTAAAAGAGCTGCTGCTGGAGAGATGAAAACCAACCTTCTAAAAGAGATTCCCTCATCTAGTACTTTGAAGTGTTGGTGAGCAGATAGTGGGAAAGGAAAGGATGTCTAAGGTGTTGGGCCAAAACTTACAGTAGGCATTTATTTTGGCTTAATTTGGGTTTATTTGTCTCACAGGTTTTGTATTCCAAAACAGAAAAAGCATGAAGAAGCATAGCTACATGTGGTAGCACTATTTAAATCACTTTTTAAGAGAATGACACATATTGTGTCCACTGCATCAAATCTTGGCCTCCCCCTGTTTAATAGCTTGTAGGTCCTTCTCAGGGACCTCTGGGGATGCTCTGTTGTGTTTATGTATCAGTGTTGTCAGTTGCAGAGTGGGAGATTTTTGGATGAGGCGTGCTCCAGTGTATTCCACAAATATTTAAATGAATTGGTATCTCAGGAGTTTGGAGGCTGGTTTAAAGCTGCTCATTATTACCATCCTCAAGTTATTCCTGAGCAAATTTTGGAACACACTAGGGATGGAGGCCTACAATAATGTCTTCCTGGCCAGTATATTTCATTAAGGATATAGCTGATTTCATTAACGTCATACATATTCAACTCATATGAATTGTATAGTTTCTTACCTTATTATTTGAAACTTGTTTAATATGAGCAACCACCATTGTGACAGGATGAGTGACAGAAAATAAGGAAAAGCATAGTAGTTCCCCATAAAGTTTTCTGAAAGTCCTTCAGATTTATGAAGTGAGTATGATTAAATATGCCTAACCTTTCATGAGGACACAGCTGATGATGTTTATCTCATAGGTTTGTGCATACAAAGACTTTTAGTCATGAGAATATCAATGTGTTCATAATTGACACCAATGAATATGGAAATCATTATCTGTTAATAATCAAACTACGAGAAGAGAGCTGAAGTCAGGGCAAGGTCACCCAGTAATACATGAATACTTTATAACTCCAGGGGCTAGATGTAAAATGAATGTGTACACACACAAATCATGCATACCCCTTTTCCCATGCATAAACTGGTATTTTCAAAGGGAGAAAATGCTGACTTAAACTAAGCCTCCATCTTAACCTATCCCTAGCATCTTTCTCTGACACGCCAACACTTTATCCACGAATCTCCTCCGCTCCTCTCCTAATATCGGTCAACTGTTCAGCATCCTTTGTCCATTATATCCACCATCTATTCTCTGGATGTGTCCAAACATCTCTAACTTTGCCAGTTCTCTCTCCTGACTTTTTGCCATTACCCAAACTATACAGCTTTGGTGATGTGCAACCTGTAAGAATTAGTTAAAAGCCTTTCTGTTGTGTCTTTTTATTCTAACTACAGACTCCTGCCCTGCCTTCTCTCTCACTGCCTTCAAACATGACTTCCCCCTTTTCTTTTCCTTTCTCTTCAGACAGCAGCAGCACAGTTTCCACCAGCATGCTGTTGGAAAAAAGGGGGGAAAAAGTTATATGATGTGTGTCAGTTAGAATAATTGCTTACTTAATTTTTCTATACATGCAGGTGTTCACAAACCAGTGAATAACATATTGTCTCAGTACTTTTATGCTGGATGGCTGATAGCACACTATCTATGTGTGTGACAGATTTGACAGGATTTGTATTTCTTCTAAATGTGTATAACTGTGATTCTAAATAATTTGTTATTTGCTCAGTTTATTATTATAATTTTGTTTTACAGTGGTGTGTGATATAAATAGCTAAAGCTATTACTTTTAACCATGCAGGACTTTTTGCAGGTCAATTACCAAATTCTGCACTTTTTCCTTTAGTGTCTCAGTTTCACACTGAGTCAAACACTTCTTTGTGTGCAGAGATTTATAAATGAGATGAAAACAATGTAAATGCACATTTTTGTTTTGTGTTTTATGCAATTCATTGGACAGATTTCATTAAAAAGGTCCTTGTTCAGTCTTTATGTAAATTTTAGGTTAATAAAAACCCTCATGCAAAAAAATAAAAAATAAAAATAATAATAAAATATAGAAAATGTTTAGAAAAGGCCAAGGCTCCTTTGCCATCGAACTATGAAAATTGTAAACATAAAAACAAAATATTAAAATCACAAGCTTGTTATTTACAATATCACTGCAGTGGTAATGCTCATATTTAAACACTCTAAAACATGTCTGTGCATTCATTTGGATTATTATTGGCATGAGAGCGAGAAGTGGGCAGGTCAATACTGATGTTGTCAGTTCAATACAACAGCAGTGAAACATTAAAAAGCAATGATCCCATAATTTTTTAACACAGTTTCCCGTTGTTCATGATTGATTGCAAGGGTGCACATAAAATACAATAATTACACATCGATCTCCTTCCTCCCAAGTGTCCTTAGTCTTTTCTGCCTAGGCAAGTCAAATGCTGCAAAAACTACTTCAACCAAACCTCAATTTCCCTGGTCTCATTTCACCAGCTGCACATTTCTCTGTTTAAGCAAAATGTTGTCTTTGGTGTGATTTGGGACACAGATATCTGTCACGTCTCTGGGATCATGAGGCAGTTTAAGTGGAAACGGGTGCGTACACATAACAGGAGCCAAGAGCTGAAATCAAATGCTTCATCTGCAGCCTCCCTTGTCTCCTATAAAGCATTCAGACTTGTCACAACCCTTGAATGCAATGTTACTTTTGTAGGGAAATGAAAAAAACAAAAGTTTCTCAGTGGGTTGAGAAAAGAGATCCATTTCAGAATTGACAATCACACAATGTAATAGCTGCTTAATGGCTTTTCTGAGCCTGAGGGTTGAGTAATCTACTCACAGTCAAGTCAAGCTTCTTTTCAAGAAAAATAAAGGATTTAAAAAGTTTCAAATGGGTTTAAAACTGTTGCGCTATAATGGGCCTGGCAAAAAGTATTTGCTGCTAGCTGCCCGATACTACATTACCTATCTGCTGTTGAACATCCCCAGGCAGTATGGTTTAAATTGACTTTTCTCTTTAAGAAAAATAAAGGCTAAAAAGAAGCCTCAGAGCTAGTTCACATCAACAATTTTTTATTTTATTTTATTTTTTATTTTCACTTGCTATACATCAACAATTTTTAACATGTGTTTAAATTAAGCTGTGACTTATTTAGTGCTATGTTCTCCACGTTCTGGATAACTACACTCAAACGCACACACACACACACACACACACACACACGCACACACACACACACACACACACACACACACACATAATATAGTGTTAGTTTCCATCCGACAGATATGGACATTTTTCGTTTAGGGAGCAGAGTATTTAAACGAATCATCCAAAAGTGATTTACTAAGCTTTGCAACAGGCAATGTACTGCTTTTTGCACTTTTTTAATGATGAAAAAAGCATATCTTATTTTGTGCCTGAAATAGGTATGATAGTTGGCAGCACAAGCATTAATTTATTTGAAATCCCGGGGGCTGATTTTCATAAGAACAAGCATGTAATTGGCATGGATAGATCACTTAAAGCTATGAGCATGGTTTTAAAAGTTTTGCTCTGTCTT
The DNA here is from genome assembly GCF_057382275.1 of Copadichromis virginalis. Taxonomy (NCBI): domain Eukaryota; kingdom Metazoa; phylum Chordata; class Actinopteri; order Cichliformes; family Cichlidae; genus Copadichromis; species Copadichromis virginalis. Next base: position 41,421,601 of record NC_140639.1, on the reverse strand, counting down.
GTAGTTCTTCACTGTGTCATCACCACGAATGTTCACTGCTTTTATATTGTAACAGAGCAGAACTGTTAACATGGAGAACCAGAGGGAGGTGGTGAATATTTGCACCATGTAAAATGCATAGAAGCCAGGGTAGGACAGGTGCTAAAAGTTACTATATACCAGTGGTTGTGGTGACTTTTACAAAAAGGCAAGCAGGGACAACACTTATGTAATCAATCAAATCATTGAGCACCGTGTAACATGGCAAATTGTCAATATCTAAAATCAATTGATTATCATCATTGTCAATGAAAAATTCTTTATTAATCCATTGAAAGTAAGTTACATATGCACATGTGGATAAAATCATATTAGACTTACAGCAGCTTGTATAAAGGGCCTGCTGAGGCACTCAGACTTGCACTTAGGTGCACTCACTTTGACTAACGGTGCTACAGTTGGTAACCTCCATGGCATGAAGTGGGAGTATGGGGTTATTCATAACTGATTTCAGCTTCAAGAGCATCCTTCTCACCACCACCTGCTGGACTCTCTCAAGTTCAAACCTGACCACAGGGCTGCCCTTCTTGTCTGCTCTGTTAATGTCTGCTGTGTGAACACCTTCTCCCCAGCTGCTCACAGCAAAAAAGCATTGGCCACCAATACATTGCAGACACTTACTGTCAAAGGTATCTATGGTTGAAGACCACTGCCACCTCAGTAACCTAGATGGTCATTTATGTTGGTTGGGTCCTTCTCCTACCTCCTCATGAAATGCACAACCATATCCTCGGGTTTTGCAATGTTAAGATGGAGATGACTGCATTTACTCCAATACATAAAGGAAGCAGCAGTCAGTGTGCTGGAAGTCTGCCTGACAGAAGGTAAAAAGAAACATGGCCAAAATTGTTCCTTGCGGTGCCCCTGTGCCACTCAGGTTTGCTGCTCTGAGGACCCACATAGTCCAAACACAACTGCTCTCATAGGAATGCAAGCAGAGCTTAGTCTGCCTAGTCTAAATTGTCAATATGTCTAGTCTCTCCAGACTTCAATCACCCAATCCAGTAAAAGAAACCAAATGTGTCAACAGCAGAATAAGCTATTTGGCATCAGCAAAGTTTTTCATGGGTTCAATCCACATCCACAACCAATTCCTTTTTTATTATAAATGTAGCACCACTTAAGGGGACATGAACAGGCTTTCCAACTCTAGCTAGAAGCATTTTTAGAACAAGGAAAGAATCGACCAAACACAAACACAAATTTCCTTTATTTTCCTTGACAATTTGCATATTAACGATCAAGGAACTGACCTCACAGCCCATTGTTCATTCATTGGGCTGGTTTCAGTTATTGTGTAATGTACTGTTTATAAGGTTGGGGAAACCTGCAGTCACTTGGATGAGTGATGAAACGTTTCTCCCATTGAAAATGTTAAGTCCAGATGAACAGAATCAACCTTTTGAGATTTGCTTACCTGGATGATTGAGCATGCATCAAGACACAAATTTTCTTAGTTTTGGTGCTAAGTTTACTTGTTCTACACATTTTACAGGTCAGATGTTATCTCAATGTAATATCACTGTGTTTCATGTTAATATCCTGAAAGCAGACTTTCTCTTGACGAACCCTCCACTTCATCTCAGCTGTGAGATTCAGCCATCTAGCATTGGAAGAGTGTATAGATAACCTTTAGCTTCAGCATTGATCTTAATTGCCGTGTTGTTTGCAGAGAAACACATTTGTGAAACCTACACAAACATTATGTTTTTCACCACTTTAATAGCTTTCTCCCATTTGTTCTTTTAGTTTAGGAACTTCAAATTTACACCACTCTTAGCAGTTTACATTAGTCATTGTTAAAAATGAATTGTCTGTGTTTAGAAATTATATTACAGTTAGTAGATCACTCATGGAGCTTCTCACTCCCATTGGCACATTTCTTACAAACCTTATTAAATCTGGCCTGAAAATAATTGCTGAAAACTAATATGTGGTACTGCTTCCTTCAGAATGTAAAATAACTGATGGATAAAGTGGCACTGGGGAATTTGTACAGCTTAGAGTCATGGAAATTTCTATTTAATAGGAATGCATGGTTAAAACAAGTTTAAAGGAGTTTAAAACTGTTGGTGTAGGTCTAAGAGAATGGCTGCAAGTGTTTGCTGCTAACTATAGTGTCCCAACTCATCTGTCTGCTTTTCCAGGCAGAGCCATCTTCTGTTTACCAGGTGTGTACTGTACTAATACAAAGAAGAGGTTCCTATGACAATTTCCCTTAAAGTTTCAAAACAGAGGGGCGCCTGCCAGGCACCTTTTGGCACTCAACGAATCGTGTTTACATGGACCAATGCGATTTATAGCTCCTGCCAATGACTGTTTGACAGGTTTCCTGCACACAGTGATATATTCTGCCTCACTGGAGTGGTGCACAGTACGGTCGCCCACCTCTATCATCATGATCTACACGTTTCTCCAGATTTGCAAACTTTTTAAGGATCTGCAACGAGCACTGTCGTCCTGTAGGCTTCTTCTGTTCGAGTAAAGCTTGAGAAGTAGCTGGCGGAACATTTGAAAGGGAATGCTGACCCACTTAGCTCTCCAGTTAAGCATGAGAGGTCTGTGGGAACACAAACACATTCAGGCAAAAGCATGCAGACACACTGATGTGAACACATACACCTCAGAAAAGATAACACATTCCCCCCGCTGGTAAACAAGAGCCTGGGAAACAATAAAAATAACTTTAATGTATTCACGGACGAGGCTTTGTGAGGCTTTTGCACAGCGAGAGCTCCGACTGCTTCCCTCCATAACAATGCTGCCTCTAAGTCACTGATACCTGAGGTTGAGTTTTTCTGTCTGTATGTTGTGTGTGTTCACATGCCTTGAGGTGGCTATGCTACGTGCATTGGTATCACGCGAAGCTGGATTCCATTGGTCCTGCCTCTGAGCCAATGACACCTTCTTGTTTTGCTTTTGCTTTGATGTGCTGTCTTATTCTTACAAGTTCTTCTTTCTTCTTTCGGTTGCTTCCGCTGCACAGGACGGCGACTGGATACTGTGTGGTCAGTGGCTTACATAAATCCCCAACCACATTCACTCAACCCCTGCCTGGTCTTTAAATAGACTTTTCATGAACTTCTTTTAAATACAGAGCAACAAATTCTTATTTACTCAAAAATGTATTTCTAACTGTGAAGCAAATTCTTGACTTTTATTGGTTATTTCTTGAGGGGGAAAAAGCAATAAAATTAGCATTTCAACAGACTCCTTCAGTTTGGGCTCATCCCTTGTGATAACTATTGAAAGTATTGTTGATTTTATGCCCTTCTAATCTCCAGAAACAACTTCTCTGCATATACTCATCTGAGTCTGTTTAGAATTTCCAGTGCATATATTCAACTGTGGGAAAAGCACTGTAAAGCCTCAGGCTGAAATAAATAGTTTTAAACTACATGTGCATACATAAATTGAACTGTGCTGTGTACCTGTTAATAAATATCAGCACTTGACAAAAGTTCGAGTTATATAAAGAACAAGTTGGAGAATTACAAATACAGACAGTTGCCTTCCTTTTCTTTAACACGCAAGAAGCCAAATTCACACAACTAAAATCTGTGTTTAGATTTTCTTTTCAACTTCCTCAACATTATACTCAGAGGAAATTTGTTTATATGAATTGTATGGCAACTTTATAACAAGTCTGAATAAAATTTGTTTAAAAGCATTTGGGTTCATATGGAAAAACTGCATAATATGCAATTATATAACGTAACACTGATTAAATATGCAGTGTACCCAACTCCAAGGTTCTAATTCAGTTCTTCATTAGCTGCTCTTCAAGAGAAGCTTCAACAGTGAGAAATCCAATAAGTAAAAAACATCTATGCACTTTTGAAAAGCTACAGCAAAATACCCCAGCGATCTGTGCTCCATAGATATGGGATGTTTTTGGATTTTAACTGTTTCAAATAACACTGTTACATATACACTGCAAGCCATACTGCTTTCACACCAGTTATAGTTTAAAAAAATTAATAGAATCTACTCAGTTTCTTTGGCACATAGCTCAGTTAGTAATTCAGTTGTATTCCTTTTTATGCTGGGATACAGTGGGGCAAAAAAGTATTTAGTCAGCCACCGATTGTGCAAGTTCCCCCACCTAAAATGATGACAGAGGTCAGTAATTTGCACCAGAGGTACACTTCAACTGTGAGAGACAGAATGTGAAAAAAAAATCCATGAATCCACATGGTAGGATTTGTAAAGAATTTATTCGTAAATCAGGGTGGAAAATAAGTATTTGGTCAATAACAAAAATACAACTCAATACTTTGTAACATAACCTTTGTTGGCAATAACAGAGGTCAAACGTTTACTATAGGTCTTTACCAGGTTTGCACACACAGTAGCTGGTATTTTGGCCCATTCCTCCATGCAGATCTTCTCGAGAGCAGTGATGTTTTGGGGCTGTCGCCGAGCAACACGGACTTTCAACTCCCGCCACAGATTTTCTATGGGGTTGAGGTCTGGAGACTGGCTAGGCCACTCCAGGACTTTCAAATGCTTCTTATGGAGCCACTCCTTTGTTGCCCGGGCGGTGTGTTTTGGATCATTGTCATGTTGGAAGACCCAGCCTCGTTTCATCTTCAAAGTTCTCACTGATGGAAGGAGGTTTTGGCTCAAAATCTCACGATACATGGCCCCATTCATTCTGTCCTTAACACGGATCAGTCGTCCTGTCCCCTTGGCAGGAAAACAGCCCCATAGCATGATGTTTCCACCTCCATGCTTCACAGTAGGTATGGTGTTCTTGGGATGCAACTCAGTATTCTTCTTCCTCCAAACACGACGAGTTGAGTTTATACCAAAACGTTCTACTTTGGTTTCATCTGACCACATGACATTCTCCCAATCCTCTGCTGTATCATCCATGTGCTCTCTGGCAAACTTCAGACGGGCCTGGACATGCACTGGCTTCAGCAGCGGAACACGTCTGGCACTGCAGGATTTGATTCCCTGCCGTTGTAGTGTGTTACTGATGGTGACCTTTGTTACTTTGGTCCCAGCTCTCTGCAGGTCATTCACCAGGTCCCCCCGTGTGGTTCTGGGAGCTTTGCTCACCGTTCTCATGATCATTTTGACCCCACGGGATGAGATCTTGCGTGGAGCCCCAGATCGAGGGAGATTATCAGTGGTCTTGTATGTCTTCCATTTTCTGATGATTGCTCCCACAGTTGATTTTTTCACACCAAGCTGCTTGCCTATTGTAGATTCACTCTTCCCAGTCTGGTGCAGGTCTACAATACTTTTCCTGGTGTCCTTCGAGAGCTCTTTGGTCTTGGCCATGGTGGAGTTTGGAGTCTGACTGTTTGAGGCTGTGGACAGGTGTCTTTTATACAGATGATGAGTTCAAACAGGTGCCATTCATACAGGTAACGAGTGGGGGACAGAAAAGCTTCTTACAGAAGACGTTACAGGTCTGTGAGAGCCAGAGATTTTCCATGTTTGAGGTGACCAAATACTTATTTTCCACCCTAATTTACGAATAAATTCTTTACAAATCCTACCATGTGGATTCATGGATTTTTTTTTCACATTCTGTCTCTCACAGTTGAAGTGTACCTCTGGTGCAAATTACTGACCTCTGTCATCATTTTAAGTGGGGGAACTTGCACAATCGGTGGCTGACTAAATACTTTTTTGCCCCACTGTATATGAACCGAAGATCCTTGGTTTTCGAGTTTAATAGATATTTTTACACAAACACACCAATATTTGAGGCACATGGTTATACAAATTAAATATTTCTAATTCAGGGAAGGTTAGATTTGCCTTAAAAAGAATGTCAGACCTGGGTCTGAAATAGATATAGTAACAATCATTATAGACTCTTCTTGGGTTGTGTTTTACACCATCCACAAGCTTTCCCATGGTGCTTCTTGAGTTCAGGAGTGGGCAATGGAGAATAGACATAAATGAGCAGACTTGAATGGTGTCACACTGTTACACAGAAGCAGTGCTAAAATCATCAGGGCTTTCTGTACTTGGAACAGAAGAGAGGAAAAGCTTAAAAACATTGTTCTTTCTCATGCAACAGAGATTTTAACAGTCGTCGAGTCTCTCCACTTTTTACAAAATTGCAGGTTGAAATGGTCATTTCCTCAAGAGCTAGGAGGTAGATGTCTGTAGCAATTAGACAATATGTAGACCTACTATTGGATAGTTTTAAGCTTTCTGAAAGTCAGTCACAATATTTTCTCTAACTGATGCAGACTAATCATTTCTTACATAAAGTTACTCACTTACATACAATCCCTTCACGCAGTAACTTGTGTATGTGCAGCATGTCCCCTAAACTGTTAGCATTGTTATTTTTAGTCTCTCATAATGACTTAGCAACTTATTGAGGGAAAACTGCTGAACAAATGGAGCACTCTACTACATTTGTGAACTAAATTAACATCTCAGCATTAATCACATGAAGTATTTAGAGCTACAAAGTAGAGCAATCTTGAAATAAATGAATGAATGTGTGTATGTTTAGAATAAAAAAAACTTTTTTGCTTAGTTGTACACTTAAAAAAACAGTGTTATGCTGTAGTTATAAAAACTGTAATTTTCAAGATTATGAATCCATTCTCTGACATCACTCAGCATTCAGAGCTTATATAGTTACACAATCTCACTAAAGCAGAACCTTCAGGGTTTGTCAGATCACTTTAATATGTTTCCCAATGAACAATTACCTCTGTAGAAAGGTGATGGTTGATAAGATATGGAAAAATATTAACAGTGGAAATGGCTTGTACCAGTGTTCCCATATCAGAATACCTAAATTTATAGCATTGATGGATTGCTGATAGTTACATGTGATTATTCCTGTCATAATCCTATTTCCTCTTAGACCAAACTGAATATGTGCTAGTGTTCTCCCACCTCTTCTGAAAGAAAACTTTGCTTGAAAAGCACTTCGATGGTAAGGTTTATTTCCCTTCATTTCACGGGTAAGTAACCACATACGGTAAATTATAGTCCTGATTCTGGCCACATTAGGGCAGACAGTAATTAAATCTTCATGCAGCTAATTTGGAAAAAAACTGTGACTGAAATTTTGAGAGTTTAAACTACAAATTAAAATCTTTCAACTCAATGCTGGCCGCATTAGCAGTAAACATTCTGCGACTTCTCACACAAGTGACTTGGAATTACTGGTTGATGGACGTGTCATCTCTCCTCTCATCTGGGTTCATATTATTCCTCTCCCTGCATGATACACCTACGCCTCTGCAAGTCGCCATCGTCTGCAGTCTGACTGGCTAATTAATGAAATGCTCAATCATCAAAGACTACACCCCGTGGAGAACAGCATTCCACTCTGAGCCTTTCATTGCAATTCCTCCTAAAGGTCTGTTGAAATAAGTAAAATAAAATTAAGGTAAAGTTTCAGCAGGAATTTCTAGGTCTGGATGAACAGTAATTACTTCTTCAGTATTTAGGAATAGTTATAATTTTGACCTTATGTGGATTAGAGATATTTCAAAATAAATTCAAATGCGTGCACCTAATTCTTGTTTTTTTCAAAAATCATCAGCCTTGTGACATGTGGTCACCAGCTGGTGATTCATCATTATCAAGATGTATGTTGTACAATCATTCCAATCCACTCTGGAAAAAGAACTCAAAAACTCATTAAAATCCATTTTAGTGACGTATTAAATTGATACGATTAGAAACCTGATAGAACAGCTTTGGGATGAAGTAGAGCAGAGAGTGTGAGGTCAGACACTCATCCAACATCAGTGTCTGACCTCACAAATGTGATTCTGGAAGAAAATCAAAAATGTCCATAAACAGAATCCTAAGTTTGTGAAAAACTGGGTTGAAGCTCTTATAGCTGTAAAGGGTGGACTAACATCCTTTTAAACCCTGTGGACTAAAAATGTTGCTCAAGCTCATATGCATGTGAAGGCAGACAAGCAAATGCTTTTGGTATTAAAGTGTATAGATGCTATTTCTGTTGCAATGTTTTTGAAATGTTAGGTTTGAATATACAAATGAGTCATCATCATATACCACATTGCATTCGTCTGGTCTTGCTCTTGACGAAGGCGGTCGCACTTTTCTCCTCCTCCTCCTCTCCCTTAGCGTCCCTGCTTAGCCTCTTATGTCCTTGTCTAGTCTCGTGTTTTCTTGTATTACTTTTCCCTGGAACACTCTCTCACAGTCTGTTCTCTAAAACCTAAAAGAGGAATTATGGATTTGATCAACTGGTCCCTAAATGCAATTGACACCCCTTTCTCAACGAGAAGTTTTGGCTTGGGTGAGCCTGAGTGCTGAAGATATCTACCTATTCGGAACCATGGTAATAGGGTTCTTGCTGTTCGGAGCTGGCTTGGCCCTGACTTATCAGAGAATTAAGGAAGCGGAACCAGCTGTTCAAACCCCCACAAAGCTGCCCGCTGGGATTGAAACGATGGGAGAGGCGTGAGTTTCTCAAAATGGGCTCATTGAGTGCAGCACGGATAAGATCTTGGAAAGGCTACGGCTGCTGTGAATACTCAGAATAAGATCTCTGACTGCAGACTGGATTACATCTCAGAAGGGCTAGCTTGGAATAATATCTGAGCGCAAATTGGATGACATCTCGGGGAGGCACACTGTCGTGAGTTCTCAGAATCGGCTCTTTGAGCACAAGAATGACAACATCACAGAACGCAAGTATGGTGAAGCTCGCGGCTCTCCAACGGGAGATTGAGAGACCAGTGTTGGACTGTAGAACTGCTTTGAAATTCATATGAGCTGTTCGCACTAAAGTAAAAACCACCATCACTTCATGCGGATACCCTTTTGGCGCCAGCTGCGGGGGCAAGGCTGGAGCCGAACAAAAACACCCTGATAACGACTGTGTTTACACTTTTCCTTCCCATTCCATGCAAGGCCACCTGGGTGGGCTGGAAGACTGTTTACTTAGCCTAGCAGGGCGAAGGACACTGTCTCAGCTGAACTCTGGACACGCACACACATACATATACACTGATATGCACACACTCATCCCCCCTCCCTTTCCAAACGCCTTCGATGCTTGTTCCCTCCTGGGAACGTGGAGGGTCTGAGCCCGCGCTGGAATGGTAGCGCAGTGGCAGGATGGCTGCTGTGTTTGCTTCGGATTACTCCTCACCCCCCACCCGACCCTGTGGCTTGTCAAATGTTCCATAATGTTGTGCTGTGGACATTTATGTGCTTTTTTGTGCAGAGGAGTTTTTTTGTTTCCTGTTCTCATGCTGTCCTCCCAGGAGCCCAGCATGAGTAGAGGTCTCTTTTTTCCTCTTGTACTTTCCCATTGTAGTGTATATTTCAGTGTTTGTTTTCTGTAACGCTACCGATCTCCGACCTGTATGCCCATGTGATGTCTGTGTTGTGTGTGTAAGGTCGGGGGGCCCTATTTCACTGCAGGGAAACCTGCACGTGGCGAATAAAGCCTTAATTGATTGATTGATTGATTGATTGATTGATTGATTGATTGATTGATTGCATTAGGTATACCACTGCATAATGAATATTGGATAAAGACAGGATGATATCTGTGTGCTAAAAAATTCAATTCACTTCAGTTTTATATATTGTCAAAGCACAACAACAGTCACCTGAGGCGCATTATATTGTAAGGTAAATACCCTACAAAACAGATAAAAGGCCAACAATCGACCGCCTGTGAGCAACCACATGGCGAAAGTGGGAAGAAAAAAATTTTAACAGGAAGAAACCACCAGCAGAATCAAATTCAGGGCAGCCATCTCACATGACAAGTTGTGGGTAAGGAGAAGGAGACAGACTTGTTTGAAATGAAGCAAGAGTTTAAGGTTTTCACAGCCAGAGGATTATAGATAACTCTTTAAATTATGAAAATCTTGTCAACAGCCTTGGGAAAACTGATTTTTCCATCTTTTTAGTGGCAAAGTGTTCAGGAAATCAGGCTCTCAATTTTATATGAAAAAACCTTTCTGTAGAAAACTTCAGAATGTAGACAAATATAAAAGTGGAAATCTATAATAGTCCTGCTGAAGTTAGGATTTCCTCCTCAGAATAAGAAAAACAGATTTGAGAAAGCAGCCTTTGAAAATATGTGTTGTAAACATTCATAACAGGAAAACAAATTTTCATCAAGCATTAACATCAACATGAAGTTTCCCCAGTTAATTACTTAAGACATTTGTTCTTTTTGTACTGCCCCCCTTTTTTAAATTTCATTTTCAAATATGCAAACCAGTCATTATGTATCTAAATATGTGCAAATTTGCATGTCTTTTCCAGATCTGAACACTGGATAACGCCAGCACGGAAGTTTTTGTTTCAGTTCGTTGGTGAATTATATTCAATGTTTTTTTATTTGTTTGTTTTTTTACAGACAGGATTTTAAATATCTGTTTTTTTGACTCGATAAATCAGAAAATCCTGTCAACATCCTGAAAAAGTCAACTTAGCCATCGTTTTGGTAATAAAATGTTCTATAAATGAGACTGATAGGCAGACGGATACATGAACAAGCCCCTCTGTGAAAAGCCTTCAAAATATAGTTAGGAAACGGAAAAGTTGGAAGTATGTTAATGCTATTGAATTTAAAAGTTTTGCAAAAGGAAAAAAAAGTTCAGTAAGAGAAAAATAAATTGCAAAACTGCTTTTGAAGATTTGTATTCCAAAATTACTCAAAAACACGAGTTAAGGTTATACATTCTAATTAACAGACATCAACACTAAACTTCCCCATTTGATTTCTTATATTAGGAGTTATTTATTTATTTTTCTGTGTGCTGCAAGTTTTTCTGAAATATTATGTTTAAAAATGCAAATGGGGTATTATCTAATTAAACATGCTCTAATTTGCATACATGGCCAATATGCTTACCTGCTTATGCCTCATCTCTGTCGGCAAGTTGCCATCTTCGGCATTCTGGCTGGCTAATTAATGAAATGCTCAATCATCAAAGACTACACCCCACGGAGAAAAGTCAATGTTCAGGGACTTTAATTCACAATTCTTCCCAAAAGTCCATTGAAATAAATGTATTAAAATGAAGCGAAGGTAGCGTTGTTTCTAAGTCCAAAATCACATCAGGTGTGTTATAAATTTAGTACATTTAGTATATTTTAAGGAGAGAGTAGTAGGGAATAGAAGGGAATACACTATTGGGAAACAGGGACACAATTTGACTCTATTTAAAAGTACTTTTTTACCAAATTTATAGAAATAGAATATTCTATAAATCAATCTATAATCAATGCTATACGAACATAGCCCCTTTGGAAAAAGACAAATTCAATAAATAGAAAGTCATACAAACACTGGTCACAGGTTAAGGAAAAATGTATATTAAATCTAAATGGCCTGTATTTGTATAGCGCTTTACTAGTCCCTAAGGACCCCAAAGTGCTTTACACATCCAGTCATCCACCCATTCACACACTGGTGATGGCAAGCTACCTTGTAACCACAGCCACCCTGGGGTGCATTGACAGAGGCGAGGATGCCGGACACTGGCGCCACCGGGCCCTCTGACCACCACCAGTAGGCAACGGGTGAAGTGTCTTGTCCAAGGACACAACGACCGAGACTGTCCAAGCCGGGGCTCGAACCGGCAACCTTCCAATTACAAGGCGAACTCCCAACTCTTGAGCCACGATCGCCCAGTAAATCTATGCTGTAGGTACATCGTAACATTATAATCACAACCCTTCTGAAACTGTATGACATTAAGGTAGCTTCTGCTTCAGGCTACATGCCAAATATTCTTGGGCAAGATACCAGACCCATGTTGTTCTCCGGTGTTTGATACAAAGTGTGTAAGCATAGGGGGAAAAAACTGCCTGAACTAATGTGTGTGAATGGGTGAATTCCATTGTATAAAGTGCTTTGAGTGCTCCAGTAGAAAAGAAAAGCTCTATTTAAGAATCAGTCCATTTACCATTTATATACAGTGGGGCAAAAAAGTATTTAGTCAGCCACCGATTGTGCAAGTTCCCCCACTTAAAATGATGACAGAGGTCAGTAATTTGCACCAGAGGTACACTTCAACTGTGAGAGACAGAATGTGGAAAAAAAATCCATGAATTCACATGGTAGGATTTGTAAAGAATTTATTCGTAAATTAGGGTGGAAAATAAGTATTTGGTCACCTGAAACAAGGAAAATCTCTGGCTCTCACAGACCTGTAACGTCTTCTGTAAGAAGCTTTTCTGTCCCCCACTCGTTACCTGTATGAATGGCACCTGTTTGAACTCATCATCTGTATAAAAGACACCTGTCCACAGCCTCAAACAGTCAGACTCCAAACTCCGCCATGGCCAAGACCAAAGAGCTTTCGAAGGACACCAGGAAAAGTATTGTAGACCTGCACCAGACTGGGAAGAGTGAATCTACAATAGGCAAGCAGCTTGGTGTGAAAAAAATCAACTGTGGGAGCAATCATCAGAAAATGGAAGACATACAAGACCACTGATAATCTCCCTCGATCTGGGGCTCCACGCAAGATCTCATCCCGTGGGGTCAAAATGATCATGAGAACGGTGAGCAAAGCTCCCAGAACCACACGGGGGGACCTGGTGAATGACCTGCAGAGAGCTGGGACCAAAGTAACAAAGGTCACCATCAGTAACACACTACAACGGCAGGGAATCAAATCCCGCAGTGCCAGACGTGTTCCGCTGCTGAAGCCAGTGCATGTCCAGGCCCGTCTGAAGTTTGCCAGAGAGCACATGGATGATACAGCAGAGGATTGGGAGAATGTCATGTGGTCAGATGAAACCAAAGTAGAACTTTTTGGTATAAACTCAACTCGTCGTGTTTGGAGGAAGAAGAATACTGAGTTGCATCCCAAGAACACCATACCTACTGTGAAGCATGGGGGTGGAAACATCATGCTATGGGGCTGTTTTTCTGCCAAGGGGACAGGACGACTGATCCGTGTTAAGGACAGAATGAATGGGGCCATGTATCGTGAGATTTTGAGCCAAAACCTCCTTCCATCAGTGAGAACTTTGAAAATGAAACGAGGCTGGGTCTTCCAACATGACAATGATCCAAAACACACCGCCCGGGCAACAAAGGAGTGGCTCCGTAAGAAGCATTTGAAAGTCCTGGAGTGGCCTAGCCAGTCCCCAGACCTCAACCCCATAGAAAATCTGTGGCGGGAGTTGAAAGTCCGTGTTGCTCGGCGACAGCCCCAAAACATCACTGCTCTCGAGAAGATCTGCATGGAGGAATGGGCCAAAATACCAGCTACTGTGTGTGCAAACCTGGTAAAGACCTATAGTAAACGTTTGACCTCTGTTATTGCCAACAAAGGTTATGTTACAAAGTATTGAGTTGTATTTTTGTTATTGACCAAATACTTATTTTCCACCCTGATTTACAAATAAATTCTTTACAAATCCTACCATGTGGATTCATGGATTTTTTTTTTTCACATTCTGTCTCTCACAGTTGAAGTGTACCTCTGGTGCAAATTACTGACCTCTGTCATCATTTTAGGTGGGGGAACTTGCACAATCGGTGGCTGACTAAATACTTTTTTGCCCCACTGTATATTCCTAGTGGACGAAGTGCAAGATACAAATGTCTAATGTGTGTTTTTTGTACATTCATTTTTCTTAACAGAGAATCTATGGAAGCAAAATGTCACACAACCTCAACGTTTACCTCTCTAGTGTTTCTGTGTGGTTGCATGTGCGAATACAACTCTCAACGTGGTCACATTTTGCAGTCCAATTGATCTGTTAATTAGCTTGACTGTGTTCTTGTTTCCAGGTGAATGTTTAGCTGGTTGTTTATTCAGCGCACTGAACACATGCCATGTCCAGGACTAATGAGGGTTCCTGTAAACACATCTCATTGTGTTTTTTATTGTTTTCTTTAGTTTTGTACCAAGGGATATTCCTCATCAGTGTTTAGCACATAAATCGTATCCAACATGTAACAATCCCCTGATGAAAACAGTCCCCAACAGTGAAGTTTACTTTAATAAATTATCTGCATTTACATTGTACTTCACAGTCTTTCTCACTTCCAAATTTACCAATAACAGTCGAGCTGCCACACAAGGTGCATGCCATCAGGAGCAACAGTAGGTTCAACCTGTGCGGTATACTCACCCTGGTAATCAACAATACTACAAGATGAAAAGCATCTTGTTTACAGAGAGGTCATGTCAGAACAAGTTACACAAGGAAAGCTCTACCCTGCGTGCAAAGAGAGTAATTTATGTAATAGCCAGTGCAGGTATGAAAAACAGGAAAGCCTCGAGGCTGGTGCATCAAGCAAGTGACAGTATGTGGATCATGAGACAAACTGTGTCAGCTAACACTCTGGGTATCAAACCTCTGAGACTAACAACAGTCCCCGAGCTATTACTCTGACACTGAACTGTTATCAAGTTATTTTGTGTTTACGTCAGAAATGTGGGTGCTACATGATTAATCATGAGACCTGCTAAGTCATCACAAGAGCAGGGGTGGGGAAACGTCCTAAAAGAGCGCTTTATTCTGCAAAAATCCAGAGCTGCACTCAAAGCTGCCTCTTTTGGACTTCCGCAGTCCTGAAGGAAGGCTATTCAGCGTCACATTTAGTGTTTGCTATCGGCTAATCAAAGAATTTGGCTCTTATTGTCAGTGAGTCACTGATTACTTTTACACCTGACAGAAAAGATGTAAATAGGCTCAGATATGTTTAGACATGCCCCTATAATGATATCTTAGCAAGGCCACAAGGCACATATCACTGCAATCCTGCAGCAAACCGTGCCCTTTTATTTCTTCGAGGGTTTGCAACCCTTTAAGTTAAAAGAAGGCACAAGCGAGGAGCTGTTCCCCTCAGTGTTTGGCTCATCTTCATCACAATCTTTACACAGCCGGAATTAAACGTAGCCAAGAATGGGGATTTGATTTTTTTTTCCTCACACAGGCATCAAAAAATAAATGTGATCCTGAAAGGTCACAGATCACCTGTTTTACACCTGGACAAAGAGCCCACCCACTAAGAGAGGTTCCGTATGACCAGTTATGACCTGGTATGTCAAACATGATCCCAAATGTCCCCGCTGAGGAGACCGCAAAGGAAGATTTTTTCAAAGAGGCTTGAGGCATCTATGTTTTTGTTTACCTGAATCTGATTTTTTAAACACAAGTCTCATTTATACTGATTCATATATATACAAAATGATTACTTTGAGCCCTCTGTAACAGCCATGGCAGGACTCTATGCGTTTTCCCATTAAAGCTGGCGTGCTTCTACGATTGTTTGTCTATAAAAACTTTTTTGTACACACTGTTTTAACATATTTGAATAATATCAAAATTTAGCAATAAATCCGGAATTAAAAGCAGACATTTAACAGACAGTCAGCAGACAGTTTAGCAGACAATTAAATATTTTGTGATAATTTACATTTTTATCCTTAAGTGGCCTTAAGTGAGTTTAGTCTTTCAGATCACTGTTTACCACATAATGCTGGATGTGGAGTGTCCATAACTGTTTACTCTGGAGGAGGCTATAATAGTTGGAAAGAAGTCAGGTATGAGTCAGTGAGTCAGCCCGATTACAGTGATACTGAGGGGAGTTTCCAGAATTTGAGGATTTGAGAATGAGGATTTCCAGAACTTTTTGCTATTTTTGTCATTGTTAGCTGCTGTTAGCTGCTGTTAGCTGACGTTACTGAAACTTTCATTGAAGTGGATCTAATGCTGTGCATCTCAGACATTTAGCAAATAAAATCTCATATGATATGAGAATGCAAACAAACTGTTTATCAGAGGAAAGTGAGTTTCAGAACGCTCGAGCCTAATGTTAGCTTTCAGAATGTTAGCTTATAACCAGCTGTTGCTGTTAGAGCTGGTTCTTGTCGGCTATTCGACAAAAGGGTCGTGAGTTTGAAAATCAGTAATTGGCTGTAGGTGTGAATGTGAAAGGTTGTGTCATCCCTTGCAACTTACTGGGGAACTTTCCAGGGTGTACCCTGCCTCTAACCCAATGACAACTGGCACAGGTTCCAGCACCCCTGCAACGCCGAACTAGAGCATGGTTGGATGTACTGAGGACTTTGGACAGAAAGTGCAGTACCCACCGCAATGCATTAGTTGCAAAGTTGGGCTGACAGTAAATATTTTTTTTTAAAAAGTGATTTGTTTCCACGAACATAAAGATTTTCATGACTATTTCACCTTTTGCCACAAGACAAGACTTGACCCTGAGAGGTTGAGAATCACCTGTCTAATGCCTTAGCCCACCCACTGACAGGTGTTCCAAATGACCAGTCATGACCTCCAGGTAGATAAACATGACTCCAAATGTAATTAACCACAGGGGACCACAAAGTGGGGCTTTATTATACAATATGTGACCGACCGCTATCAGCAGGCTGGTAAAGGAAGAAGGTAAGAAGAAATGGCCACTTCAGTACCTGCTCATGGCCATGATTTACCGCATAGGGCTCCACTCTATAAAAACCATATGTTTTCTGTTTTTCCTCGCCTGGAATCCCTGTGAGGAGAAGTGCAAGCGGCAAAGTGAAAATCTATATCAACATAGCCATAGGTAAAAAAAAAAAAGCAAATCACAAGGCTGGTAGAAAACAAACCCACATTCGTTCATATATCAGCCACACAGCTATAGATGGGGTTTTTTTTTTTTTTTTTTAATAACCAGGAACTGTAGGTATTGAGGCAGTGAAGCGAGAATCAAGGGAATCCATCAACATGCAGTAGCCACAAGTAACAAGAACCAGGATGAGCGAAGTTTCTCAGTTGCAACACTAGCACAGTATACTCAATATGGGATTTGTATCCACAGTGGAAGAATACCTACAGCCACCTCGCTGTGCTCAAGTAACCTGCAGAGATGTAATATTAGATCACTGTGTAGCATAGTGTATCATCCTCCATCATGCTCACGATATATCAGATTTGATGTCCTTTCTCCTTAATTGCCGCATCTCTCTTACCCATCTGTAGCTGCTGGTGCTCTCCTGAGACCTGGCTGTGCTCGTTACAGACATATGTTGGGGTATAACAGCTTCTGAGGTAATGCATGGTATGTTAAAGATGTGTTTCTGACAGCCACAACTGGCAGTTGGGCTTTGAATATTACTGAGCAATCTGCTGTCTTACTCAAATTTTGAAATAAAAAAAAAAAGACTGTATGTTCAACAAGCCATGATTACAAAACTGCAGTGTCTGTGTTTTTTCCAACAAGCATCCTCAAAGGATTGTATGTGATAAATTGGTTCTTTTTCCAACTGGGTGATTCCTGGGATGGGCCATAAGCTTTTTAAAGTCTGTTTCCTGTTCTGTACTACAAGGAGAATATATGAATATTGTTATCAGTATGCACAAAGTTTACAGAAATTTAACCACTAAAGCCAGCTGAATTATGTTATTATGGATATGAGCATGCACGATGGTGTCCAGGACGCACTCACCCATGTTTACCTGCCTTGTAAGTGACAGTTATGGGAAGGTTTGCTTTTCATTTTGCTTCCTATGGAAGTGTGACAAGATCTGTTGATAATTACATGGATTTTATATGAACATCTTTACATAAGGGAAGCCTGTGATTAAAGATAGGAGGTCCAGGAGTACAGGTACAATAAGTACAGAAAAGCAAACAAGTTGTCATTCCTTTGGTGGCGTGTCATTATAATATGCATCTTTCCAATGAAGTCTACATGTTTCCACTTGCCCAGCGCCACTATGTTTCCAAAAACAACATAACAACGGGTTTTACTGAGCAGTGACTTGAACCTATCTAGCCTAACACTGTAAAAATATAGACTTTTATATAAAAGAAGACATAAACCAGCCATTTACTCTGGAATCTGCATTTTGAACCCTCAGAATTAGCATTCTGACCAATAATATTTTAAATCTGAGGACATAAGTTACCAATATTTGAATGAAAAGGAGTGGTGCTGAATCATCCACCCTATATTAGCTAGTTAGCTACTCTTGCTGAATTTACAAACTGGACGGGTGTGCGAAACACTGGTTTTTAACCCATTGAAACTGAAGCACAACCTTCTTGAAAGGCCTGTAGGTCATAGCAATGTTGTTCCAAAAGACAACAGCAGCACAAACAAGTCGAGGGGTCTAATTTAGTGGTTTAAATTAGTAGAGATGTAAGCCTAGCACACAGCTAGAAACTGACAGGACACCTGTCAATCAAAGTGTCCACTCTTTTAAGTCCTTCCAAGCAGATTCACACATCATAGAGGGGAGACTAGTCACAGGTGCCAAAAACACTTTCAGTGCTGTTTAGTTGGACATTTTAACATTGGTCACGTACTGGCATTTACATTTTCAAACTAGCCTCAAATGGACATTAAAGACGGCCTATTATTACCTATTGTCACCGCCAGAAACCGACCAAATACCAGCTACTTTATGGGGTACTCACTAGTACAGGGTGGGATCACATTTACTTTCAGAACTGCCTAATGGAAACATTCCTCAGAGATTTTTTTCCATATTGGCATGATAGCATCACACAGTTGCTGCAGATCTGTTGGCTGTACACCCATGGTGTGAATTCCCCGTTCCACCGTATAATTCCTCTTTATTGGGCTACTCTCTGTAGAATTGACAGAAACTCCTAGTGGGTCAGCAGTTTCTGAAACACTCAGATGGTCTTTCTGGCACCAATAGCCCCTGTTAAAGGTCAATTAAATCACCTTTCTTCGCCACTCTGATGCTCAGTTTGAACTTCAGCAGGTCATCTTGACCATGTCTATGTGCTCGAGTTCAATGAGTTGTTAACTCACTAGTTCACTAGCATAGCTAATAAATCGTGTTATTGTGTAAGTAGTTTTTATGATTTTCAGTGGCAGGCATAATATTGGCTAAATATTTAGAAGTCGAACAGGATCTCACTGTAGGTAAGAGAAATGTCTTTTTCTTTTTTTTCCAGCTCTTGCCTGTGGAACTGGAGGTCAGGCTTGTGAGCTGTTTGTTTGGTCTTCTGACCCCATTTGTTAGTGGTCCTCTGGTAAATCAGGCAGAAACAAATTTTTCAGAAATGAACACTAAATTTAAGACCAGTATGCGGCAAAGAATTTTACACGGGTCACAAAGTAACACTGCCATTTGTTTCCACTTGACATCTTTGGCTTCTCTGTTTTAAATGCAGCAACTGAGTTTGCAAACTGGAATCCATAACACAAAGAGCCATCTGTAATCCTCTGCTAACATCCACATTTAATTTCTTGTCATATGAATAACTGGGGTGACTCGAATTGACACGGCAATCACTCCAACAGTGGATTTATAAACCCACAGTAATTAATGAGGTGCAGGGATTTTATGTTTTATTAAAACATTAAATATGTCCAATGTAACAAACTCAGTTCATGCAGATTGTGTTTACCCTAGCTGAGCTCACTCATACAGTTAAGTATGTCGTTTATCAAGTTTTGATTTACACAATGAAAGTACATTTTATCTGGTAATTAGAACATCCAGAGTTAATGCTGATATATGCAGATAAAGCTAGAGAGGAAGGACATAAGGAAGTCAAAGGCAAGACAAAAAAAGGCTTCCATCCTAATAAATCAGTTTCATGCACTTTTTGTTTCTTTGTCACGCTAAATAAACAACACAACTGTGAGCTTTAAAATAAAATCAGGAGTGTAACTGCCTTTACGAAAATTCTCTCATGAGACTGCTGGGTATCCATTATTTCTCCCTGTAGTCTGACTGCTCAAGCAAAGCTGTTAGAATTTTAATCTCGGGTGATGTCTAAGCAGCCCTTGTCAGCAAGACATTGGCATAATGGTTTGAATAAACGCCTTCCTTTTCCTATGAGCTGACGATAATTGGAGTAAAAAGAAATGACATGGCAGCCAATCTATACAAACTTCACAACCACAGTAGTTAGAACAGAAACTGGCAAGATGTTTCTGTCAAAATAACCACTGTATCATAAGCCAAAATCACAAAAAGGCCTGCAAAAAAGACTCTTCCATCTATCTCAGTTAAGAAATTGTGATACATTTGTTCCGTTAAATGATACTAACAAAACACTTTCACCACTGATAGAATCCGTCTACTTAAACACTAGGGAGGATGTACAATTACTGAATGACTGATTGATGGATTTTTCTTTTTGCCAACTTAGCACCAGAGCTCAAGGAGTAGATTGGTTGCTTGCTTTGTTGGTTGGGTTGGCCATCATATTAGTCTAATATGAAATACCAACATGCATCGACTGATTAAATGCTATGCATTTGTGAACAATTCCCTGGTGATTATATATATTAACAATCATAGCTCAATTATCACTTAGGCTGTTGCATTAACAAAGCAATTTTGATATATTTGCTCTGATGAAGATAACTCCGATTATATGTCAAAAATTAGTGCACAGTACCATACTTTCACTTGGTGTTCTCGTTATACTTTTGTAGTCAATGTATGTTATCTGTGTTTTACTTTTTCTTATGGACAGATATGTTAATTACATTATGAACCTAGCCTATTAGAGCATTGTCGTGGTTTTCGGTAGGCAAAGAGACGACACCTTGTAGAGCAACTTCAACCTTTATATCTCACTTCCGGTACCCAACACACTTTCACCATAAAACCGGATATACTTAAACAGATAACACCACATCCTCCTTTCGCAGAAAACAACAACTTATTGAAACATTTACTGCATATGGGAAACTGTACTTTCGTTACTTCTTAGAACCTATTGCAGAAACATAGCTACTCTATATTTAACTCGAGATGCTTTGCTTTATTTAATCTCACAAGTTCAATCTTTGTGGTTTTATGACAACTCTGCCAGCTCTAGTTCTGACAAGATCTGGGACTTCTGTCTTGGGAGTCAGAGTTGTAGACGTCGATAGGTTGGAAGCTGGCAGGGTATTTTCTCTGGGACTGACGGGGGTAGATGGGGTCTGTAACTTTGGTGTGGACTCTGGTAATGGCTGGAGGTGACGTCTATTTCTCCTGGTGGCTCCTGAAGGAGTCTCAACCATATAGGAGCGGGGTGTGGAGTGAGAGGAGATGACAGTCCCTTCACGCCTAGTGTCTGTAATCCACACTGGTTGCCCCGGTGCGAGTGGAGGAAGTTCAGTCGCCCGATGTCTCCTGTTGTACGCATCACTGTCCCTCGCCCTTCTCTCTCTCGCTTTTGCCAACACTGTATTCTTATTGGGCAGGCTGGGATTGAGCAGGGAAGGAAGCTGGGGAACTGGCGTGCGCAGTCTCCGTCCCATCAGTAGTTGCGCCGGGCTATATCCGTTAGCCAATGGTGTTGCTCTGTAAGCTAGAAGTGCAAGATATGGGTCTTTTGCCTTCTTTAGCAGGTTTTTCACAGTTTGGACATGACGCTCAGCCTCGCCATTGCTCTGTGCAAATCTAGGACTGCTTGTTACATGTCTGAACCCATAAGTTGCTGCAAAGTCTTTGAACTGTTGTCCTGAAAACTGAGGTCCGTTGTCAGTGTAGAAAAGCTCTGGAATTCCATGTCTGGACAAGACAGATTTTAGGTGTACTATAACATCTTCCGATCTGGTGGGGGTAAGTTTGGCTACTTCCACAAATTTCGAGTAGTAGTCTACCAAAAGCACATAGTTGCTGTCATTGAGTGTAAAAAGGTCTGCACCAACTTTTTGCCATGGCCTCTCCGGGAGTTGGCTTGGCATTAAAGGTTGTACTGGGTTAGAACGCTCTTTGATGCAAATGGTGCAGTTTTTCACAAGTTTGTTTATTTGCCCACTCAGACCAGGCCACCACACTGCCTCTCTGGCTCTCTCTCTGCATCTAGACATTCCCTGGTGTCCCTCATGTAGGGCACTTAGGACAGAGTGGCGTATAGCAGTGGGGATTACTAGTCTGGTGCCTTTCAGTAGCAGATTGTCATGTACAGTTAAGGTCTCTCTGTGTGGCCAATATGCTTTAATTGGGCCTATGAGATGGCTGTATTCTGGCCATTTGCTCTGACAAAAAGTCATGACCTCTGAACATATGCTGTCGGTTTTTAGCTGTTCTTTTACCTGTGTGATGTATGTCGAGGTAGCAGGCATGCATTTGACAATTTCATCCACATAAATATTTGTGTCTTCCAGAAATTCAGCTGTAGCTTTTGAATCAGGGTCTTGGTTAACGGGTGCACGTGACAGTGCATCTGCTGTGAGGAGTGCTTTGCCTGGAGTGTGTGAGATGGTGTAACTGTACCTCATGAGCCTTAGGCGGAACCGTTGGATTCTGGGTGGAAGCTCGGTTAGGGCTTGCTGGCCTAACAGGCTGATGAGTGGCTTGTGGTCAGTCTCTAAGGAGAAGTGTCTCCCGATGAGAAAATCTTTGAATCTTTCACAACCCCATGTTAATCCAAGCGCCTCCTTCTCCACCTGTGCATACCTCTGTTCTGTTTCCGTTAAAGAACGAGACGCATATGCAACAGGTCTCCATTGCTCTCCCTCTTTTTGAAATAGGACTGCTCCCAGTCCATAGGAGGAAGCATCTGCAGACAGTTTTAACTCTTTGTTTGGGTCATAGAGTGCAAGAATGGGAGTTGAGTTGAGTCAGATCGCCTTTCAGCTGCTTGAATGCTCTTTGCTGTGCGCAGCTCCAAACCCACTGATTTTTCTTCGAGAGCAGGTCTCTTAGGGGCTTATCTTTTTCAGCAAGTCCTGGGATAAATTTGCCTAATTGGTTTACCATCCCAAGAAAGCTGCGCATTTCACTGACGTTTGATGGCTCTTTCATTTCTGAGATTGCTCTAATTTTGTCTGGGTCTGGCTGTACTCCTTCCGCAGACAAGATGTGTCCAAGAAACTTCACTTCCTGTTTGCTCAGGTCACATTTCTCCAGGTTTAGTGTGACACCGGCCTCTTGTAGTTTATTGAGCACTGTGTGCAGTCTGGCGTTGTGCTCCTGCTGATCCTGTCCCCAGATGAGAATATCATCCATGTGACAGACCACGCCTGGCAGCCCATTAAGGATTACTGACATTCTACGCTGAAAATGTTCTGGGGCAGACGCTATTCCAAAAGGAAGTCTGTTGAAGTAGAAGCGCCCAAAGGGTGTAATGAATGTCGTGTAGTGTGCTGACTCTGGTGACAATGGGACCTGCCAGAAGCCTCTGTTTGCATCCAACTTGCTGAAGACTTTAGCTCCCGCCAGAGAACCTAGAGCCTGTTCAACCGAAGGCAGGATGTACTTTTCTCTGCACACTGCTTTGTTGAGGTGGGTGAGGTCAACACAAATACGTACTGAGTCGTTTTTTGCTGGCACTGGGACCATACCTGCACACCATTCCGTTGGTTCTTCTACTCTGCTGATTACTCCCATGGACTCCATTCTTTCCAGTTCCTGTTTCACCTTTCCTAACAAAGGGATGGGGACCCGTCTTGGTGTGGCCAGGGAAAAAGGCACAGCCTCAGGCTTCAACTTAATTGAATAAGGTTGTTGCATTAAGCCTAAACCCTGACACAGTTTCGGGTATTTTTCGTGCAGCACATTCATGTCAATACTGTCGGCTCTACACACTAGGTTCAGCTTGACACTTGCCGGCCTGCTTAACAGCGCTACGTGCAAATCTTTGATAATGTACACATTTTCCTGTATTCCCTGTTCACCTTTGCAAAGTGTTTCTCTGCTCATACCCAACACGTCAAGTGGGGAACCACTCGGACCAAACAACGGTCTATCTGGTTTGCATAACCCTGTCTCGTTCTGGTTTATGCTGTAAAACGTCTGGGCAGGGATAACAGATACGTCAGCTCCTGTGTCTATCTTAAATCTGACCTTGTGGTTTCTGATAGTGAGATCTGCATACCAAGGATCTGAGCCTACGTCTACAGAACCAAGAAACACGGGTGTAACATCGCTTTCTTCGGCTTCTATCACATGCACAGATTTAACAGATTTACACACTTTACTGAAATGACCTCTTTTACCACATGAGTGACAAGATACATCTTTCGCTCGGCATTGATCTTTACCATGTGCAGGGGTTTTCCCACACCCTGTAGCATGATCTCCCATTAGATGTTTTGTCCTTTGATGTGTATTTGCGATCTCTACGGGGTTTGAACATTGAATGCCTTTGTTCCTTGTGCTTAGCTGACACAGCGTCTATTTCCATTTTATTTTCCCCTCTGATGTCCGACTGCTGCTTCTTGATGGCTTCCGACTGCCTGGCTTGGTTAACCGCTTTCTCTAACATCAAATCTTTGTCCATTTGAAGTCTCTCCGCTAGGCTGATGTCCTTCAGACCCACGACGAGGCGATCTCTTATTAATTCATCGTGCAGCGCACCATAACTGCAGTTTTCAGCTAAAGCGTAAAGTGCAGTGACAAACGAGTCTACAGTCTCATTAGCTTGCTGTGTTCTCTGATTAAAGCGGGCTCTCTCGTAGATAATGTTTTTCCTGGGAACAAAGTACATCTCCAAAGTGTCTCTTACTGCTTGATACTGCTGTCTCTGTATGTCAGATAACGCTTGTCCTCGGAGGATATCATCTGCTTCATCCCCCATGCAGTAGATGAGAGTGTTCACCTGGTTAGCCTCGGAGCTAAGGTGTAGGTTGCTTGCGAGTCGAAACCTTTCAAACCTCCGTATCCATTTTTCCCAATGCTGTGGCTTCGAGAAATCGAACAGCTCAGGGGGCTGGATGGTGAAAGTGGCATTCGGGGGTAGGTTAGCGTTAGCATTGTAGCCGCCGTTAGCTCGCTGGTGGGGCGGTGGCGTGCGAGGCCGCGTAACTGTTGCGCTAGCTCCCGCTTCTTCGTCCGACATCTTTCGTCTCGAGAAAACTCTTTACCACTCCCAAAGTCGCTTGCTGTCACTCCCCGATGATAAGGCACTTACAACTATCCCACTTCTGACACCATGTCGTGGTTTTCGGTAGCCAAAGAGACGACACCTTGTAGAGCAACTTCAACCTTTATATCTCACTTCCGGTACCCAACACACTTTCACCATAAAACCGGATATACTTAAACAGATAACACCACAAGCATCACATGTAATGCTATATACATCTTAAAACAATGAGAAATGTGATGTTTATCATTATTATTAGACTTGAATCACCCAAAAAGTTAATTCTGTTCATCTTGATCCGTCATTGTTTGCCAGTGGTGCTAGTTTCAGTCATTATGCAAATGTACTATTTATAAGGTGTGGGAAACCTGCAGTCAGCTGAAAACATTACACTCACATGAACAGAATTCCTTATCTGGACAATTTAACATGCATCATGTGAAATACTTCAAGCAGTGCCTCTAAGTATTGTCTGACAGATAACAGCTCTCTACATTTGCTCACTAGCTACTCTGCTACATAGAAAATGACAACAACAAAACAACAATAGATGAGTGAGAATGTGGATGAGGGGAATTTGAAAAAGCTTATTTTTACTAGCCAGTGGAATCATAGCATTGCTGCTGAGAGTATGCTACCTGACACTGCCACTAGCATGTAGACTTTTTGGCTAACAGCTATTCCCACAAGCTACAGTACTAGGAAAAATAACTAAGCCAGGTACAGTATGTAATGTAATAATGTCTTAAAGATTAAAGGCCACTGTCACTTGGGGACTGGAAAAGAAACATGAAAACAGAAGTCTGTTGTTTAGGTTCCAAGGAAGTGTACTGAAATAGAAGCCAGAGAAGTCTGTCTTCATCATGTCTGCTTAAATTTAAAGCTGCACTCAACAAATGGGGAGGTGAAACCACTCAACATTTTGGCAGAGTAAGTAAAAGCAGAGTTGAATAGGTTTTGCTTGTTTTATTGGCTTACATGCTGTATCACTTTAGCTAATAAAATCTATGGCACCTGGTTGACAATGCAAATAACATTTTTGGCCAGCAAACAATATGAGCTCAGGAGCTGGCATGCTAAACAATAAAGCCGATGTTTGCAAGCATAAACAACTGGTTTATGCGGAAAGTCTTGCTTTAGCTGGCGGTGAGCCGGGTGGAAATGGCAAAATCTGCCCATGTGCCACGGTAAGTTTTAGTCCCCTATTTGAGTTATCTCCATGGTTTGAGGTAAGTGCACCTCTTTAATGTTTCGGTTTTGTAATGATGAGTTAATTTACAGACAAGCTGAGTGCTGTTTAGTGTGGATTATATGCCTTCTGTGGTACATGGCTGTGGAAGGTGTTTTGTCCCTACAAGAGTCCGCTTTGCATCTTTATTAACCTGAGTTAATCCACCCAAGCTTTTATTTTAAGGACCATATGGAGATGTTTATCCCTCCTCACTACTGTGTAATCGACAAAACTCATTGACTAAGATAGATAATGCACGGCAAATAGTGATGTCAAGCGTAAGTGCTATAGTCACTTTTACTTGTTAAGATAACTCAACTCTTTATTGTCATTGCACAGTCATACATAGTACAGTGGTACAATGAAATTGGAAAACTGTCCTACGTCGGCACTACATATAACACAACACGACACGATATGACACATCACAACGCAACAAACAACACAACACAGTATATTAACTTAATATAAAAAAGAAGAATAAGTGTATGTGTATTGCACACTGTTATTATTGCACATTAATTATTATTGCACCTTGTTATAAATATAAATATTATTATTGTTATTGTTTTAAACATTGTTACCTCCCCCCTAAAAAAGTCCAGGGAGGTATCCAGTCAGGTCAACTATTTACATTGATCAGGGCTATTGCCCTGTTGTAAAAGCTGCCCTTGAGTCTATTTGTTCGGGACCTCAGCAGCCTGAACCTCCTGCCAGACGGCAGCAGCTTAAACACCCGGTGTCCTGGGTGTGTGCAGTACCGTAGGATGCTGCGTGCCCTCTTGAGACAGCGAGTGCTGTACAGGTCCTTCAGGGAGGGAAGAGGATGTCCAATGATTTTTTTGGGCCATATTGATGACCCTCTGTGGTGCAGCTGGAGAACCACACATCGATGCAATATGTCAGCACACTTTCAATGGAGCAGCGGTAGAAGACGGTCAGCAGCTCCTTCTTCAGGTCCATTTTTCTGAGGATTCTCAGAAAGTGGAGACGCTGTTGGGCCTTCTTTAAGACTGCAGAGGTGTTAGAGCTCCATTGGAGGTCTGTCTCTATGTGCACACCCAGAAACTTGAAACTGGAGACCCTTTCCACACACTCCCCATTGATGCTGACAGGCTGCAGCTCGGACTTCCTCCTTCTGCAGTCAACTACCAGTTCTTTTGTCTTGGTGGTATTGAGGTCCAGGTTGTTATCTACACACCAATCTGACAGCCTCTGAACTTCAGCTCTGTATGCACTCTCATCTCCCCCTGAGATGAGCCCCGCCACGGTGGTATCATCTGCAAACTTGATGACTGTGTTGCCCTCTGACCACCACCAGTAGGCAAACACGGGGTTAGTATCTTGCCCAAGGATATTTGGCATGCAGCCAGGAGGCAGCCTGGGATCGAACCACCGACCTTCTGATTAGTGGCTGACCTGCTCTGCCACCTGAGCTACAGCCACCTACAGTAGGGGACTCAGTACACAGCCTTGTGGAGAGCCGGTGTTGAGGCTGAGGGCTGAGGAAAGATGAGGCCCCACTCTTAACTCTCTGTACACGGTCTGAGAGGAAGTCTCTGATCCAGCGGCAGGTGGTGGAAGGAAGTCCAATTTCCAGCAGTTTAACTAATAGTCTGTCCGGGAGTATCGTATTGAAAGCAGAGCTAAAGTCAACAAAGAGCAGCCTGCCATAACGGCCCTGCACTTCCAGGTGAGAGATGGTGGTGTGGAGCGTTGTAGCAATGGCATCTTCAGTTGATCTGTTAGCTCTGTATGCGAACTGGAGCGGGTCGAGTGTGGGTGGCAAGCAGGACATGATGTGACGTCGGACCAGTTTCTCGAAGCACTTCATTATAACAGGTGTTACATCCACAAGCATAAAGGACTTGTAAACACAATAATATATTAAGAAATGAACAATGTCAAAAGTGATTACTTGATCACTGATTGAAACATATCGGATTAAATAAGCAGCTGATTGAAATGATTTTAATTTTAATATCTTAACTTAACTTGTTAATGAATACATAATATTACTGTCATCATTTCAAATCCATCTTTGTTATACACTCATTTGCTATTTTGAGCATCAATCAGACTTTCTCACACAATGTTGAACACTTTCATCTGTTAAAAAAACAACAAAGGTCTTAACTACTGTGGAAATATGGCTCTCTGATATTTAAATCCACCTATTTTCTATCCGCTTTCCAGATATTTGGTATAGATGTCCATGCAAAGATGCTCTGACCTTCCTCTCACCAGCCGCTTCCTCTAGGCTCAGACATGGGTGTTCTCGGTCTGCCATAAGGTGTCCTCTTGGTTTGACAAGCCTGAAATCTCCTCGCCCGTGTGCAGAAGGCATCCTTGTCGGATGCCCGATCCACCCCAACTGGTTTCGTTTGATATGAAGGAGCAGCAGCAATGCTCTGAGATCCTCCTTGCCCCAACTCTAATGCGGGTGTTAAAATGTCTGAAAGTGGGTCCAAGTGACAATTTCATCATCTTTCCCAACCCTCCTGTCCGTGTGAATCCCAATTTTTTGTGACCATGCTGACTCGTCTGCAGAGACACTCCACTACAATGCACCATGCCAGCACCCTTCAGGCAGACTTCAAAGAGAGGTGAAAAGAGGAACAGGAATGACTACTCGTCCATGGTGTCTGCAGCTGCCTGTGTCTATGTCTACAAGCGAACATGTTCACCTGCCTAAGGGTGAGCCCAGACATGCTTCAGAGAAAGTCCATTTTTGTCGCTTGTATCTCTGATTGTATTCCGTCAGTCGTTATTCACATCTCGCGGATATAAATTTCAGTCACCCAAGATACTGATTGCTTTAGCTTAATGCTCAAATGTCTAACACACTGTAGACACTACACTAATCTTTCTGTCAATCTCCCAGTCTTCTGCTGAAATTACTTGAACTACTTCATTTGAAGCAGCAACTCTTCCCCAACCTGGAGTTGGGCACTGTAATGCTTTTCAAATCATGGCCTTGGACTTTGGGTTGCTACTTCTCATTCCATCCACCCTGGACTCTGATCTCCAACTTGCACTGAGGTAGTTTGTAGTCAACGAGACCACAACCTCCACAAGAAAGACTACTAAAGTCAATATCTTTTTCCCCTTTCTGCCCACTGACGCATCAGACAGACATTGACATTTTACATTTTATATCAGTTCCTGTCTAATGTAGAAGACAAATGCAACTGTGGTTGTGAATTTGGTGATAGTTGCTACTTCATTCAGTCCACTTGCAACATTGCAGTTCTTGCTGTTTCAAAGGAAACTAGGAAATAATGGAGGAAATTCTGTTATTGACGATTTTGTGTTTTTCATCCACCATCCATCACCTTGAGTTAAGGAGATTAGCGAGAACTCAAGTTCAGGATACACAAATGTTTTGGCTGCCCGCTCAGGACACTTCTATTTTTCTACCTCAGCAACCCTCGCCTGTAGTATTCCAGAAGTAATTACAAAGATTGCTATCTTTCTACTGGAGTGCTTGTTGTGTTGTGAAGTTTATGTGGGCATATGCTTAGGACACTTGGAGTTGTTGCTTCATTCTTTATTTACCCTCATTATGTCCAGCCTCCCATCTGTGCTCATGAAATTTTAAGATCATAGTCAGTTATGTTATGCTATGATACTTACAGACGCAGGGGATCTGTTTTCATGCAGACATTTTGATGACTTCCAGAGCTGTTAGGAGCAGAATAAATGGGAAAGATTAAGCTGGACAAGGAATAAACATTCATTATGAAAGCACATTTTTTTTAGGTGTGAAAGAATTAAGTTGAAGTCCATGATGCTCAGTATGAGGCTTTGAAAATTCTGTATAATATAAAATACATTTTGTAAAATATGTGTATATTATGCTTTTATATTTCGGGGGGGGGGGGGGGGTAGCAGCATCTCTGAATATGTCTGCTGGGAAATAATAGTGTTTTGGATGGGAGCCTTCCCTCTGTGCTCTGCTGCATGTTTCATATTGGCAATATTTCTTAAAGCTCTTAAACCCCAGGCATATCCAAGCACTCATTTGAACCTCTCAAACATTCTCTCTTTCAGTGTCTCCCCCCCCCCCCCCCTTATTTTTCTTTGTCATTCTCTCCTTTGCTTACTTTTCTAATCAGAACCAAATAATTTTACACCCCGCCATCGCCCAATTTTTCTTTAAAAAAAAAAAACACTTTCAGCTAAGTGGGAGAAAAAAAAACAAACTTAACATAACGAGAGAAGAATTGTCAACGTTTCCACTGTAGTTTTCCTTTTCTGACGTGGCAGTGAGGAAAAAATAATTAGGCTTTTGTTGACAAGAGTCGAAGTGGTGGAATTGTACTGGCCCTGGATCAAAACGATCCATTCATTAATTTAATTGGCTGCTATGAAATGGCGTGGGTGTTTCGGTGACTGCGTGAACAGTGATACTTGTGGCATATGGGAAATTAGATATAGCCTTTCTTTGTGACTGCAGAATAGGAAGAGGGGGGAACCCTTATCAGCATTTGGAGATCTATGAAGGTTTTTCCCCTTTTCTCCTCTCCTCCACCATATAGAATGTGCCTGCTGAAATCTGTGGGAGAATGACTCTGAATGAACCCTGGCTATTATAGGGCCTCGATCTGCATTAGTGTGCAAGCTAGCAAACCATGCTAATGCGCTCTCGTTGCTGCACTCTCTTCCCTCTTTTACTCACTGTGGAGACACACACACACACACACACACACATACACACAAAAGCCCCCTGTGTTTGCCAGAGCACAGAGGGGGCTCACATCTCACTTTACCAGAGTGGGGGCATATCAGGAGGCAATTCCAGACTGTGTCTCGGAGGGTAGACAATAGTCACATCTGATCAAAGTGGAGGAGATGCATGACACTGGAACTGAATTTGAGTTCATGTGCTGTCTACAACGTCATGTACATAAAGGGAGAATGAGGGGAGGTAGAGTTACAGAGGAAAATGACAGAAAGAAGAGAGATGAAGAGAAGAGTGTTCAAGAAGCAGAAATATCCAAAAGGAGGAGAAAAAAAACAAGGCAGAAAGAGCTGTAAAATCTGCAGCGGCGCAGCGACAGGCAAGCAAAGGGAGCGGCGTACATAAATGCATGCCTGTTGAGTGACACACATGCCGTCAGAGTCAAAGAAGAATCCTGTCTATCCTGTTGCGTGAGAGATAGCGTCTCAAGATAGCTGATAAGCGCTCTCTACAAGCGACCGACCATGTCCTCTTTCAGATATTTCTCCCTCGCATGCTCAGGACATGCAGTTTCTAATATTTACCATTCTAAACCTCTGTGGGTCCATTATAACCCTCTATTACCCCCTTGCGATGTAACGTATCCGCTACTTTCTCCATATTGTTTTCTGCTTCGCCCCCGTCCTCTTGTGTCTGTACAAAAGGGATCAAATGTACAACAGGCGCCGCTCTGGGATTTCTTGAAAAAAGAGATTCGGTGACTTTTTACATGCTCAGTGGCGATGAATAGATTTGAAAAAGAGACTAAGCCTTGTTAAATGTATAAGGCTTCTAGTCTCAAGCTGTGACTGGAAAATAAATAGCTTTGGAACTGAAGGGGGAAGAAAATGGGTAAAATGTTGTTGAAGTGGTAAACCCCAAGAATCGTGTTTTCTTCCTTTTTGGCAATTGTTGTTCGTTTCTGTGGTGTTTCTGCACCATACTCCCAGTCGTCGCTTATAATTCAAATAGTGTGTCCAGTGCTCAGTCACTGGCTTTGTTTTCGGGGATTTTTTTTTTTTTTTTTTTTTTTGGTTTTTTGACTGTTCTGCTTAAAGAGGGTATATAAAATATTGAGACACTGGTTTGTGGTGTCCCATTTTGAAACCCTGACTAGCATTCTCACCACCTACATGTTGTTTTTATTTGGAGCCAGAAGTGCCCATCCCACATAAAGAAGAGGATGGAGTGTGAAATTATGCTAGTATACTTGTTTAGCAAGATTTAGCCACACCTTTTATCCTGCTGGTACAATTAAATGCACAGCAAGCCATCTTACATGTTGTATAATTGCATTACAAATATCCAAACAGCCCAACACCACAAACATGATCAGAAAGTCCACTCCTGTGACTCGAATCACCTGAGAGAAAGTCTAGCAGACAGCTAGGGCACTACAGCCACCTGTTTCAGCATTTATATATATATATACATTACTAGTCAGAAGTTTGGACACACCTTCCTGTTTAATAGTTTTTCTTTATTTTTACTACTTTCTACATTGTAGATTCATACTGAAGACATCAAATAGATGAAGCAAGATATATGGAATTATATAACAAAGAAAAAATTGCTAAATAGCTCTAAATATGTGTTATATTTTAGCTTCCTGAAAGTAGCCACCCTTTGCATTGTTGACTGCGCTGCAAACTGTTGGCCTTCTCTCGATGAGCATCATGATGCAGTCACCTGAAATGGTTTTCACTTCACAGGTGGGCCTTGTCAGGGTTCATTTGTCGATTTTCTTGCCTTCTTTAATGGGATTGGGACCATCAGTTGTATTGTGCAGAAGTCAGGCTGGTACACAGCTGACAGCCGTGACAGTGCAAATGCAAATTCCTTGCTGAAAGTTTTTTTTAACTGTTCATAAAATTGAAATAGCTGAAATTAGAAGATTTAGTGAAATTACAGACATTATTAATTATGTTCAAGGCAAATAATAATACATTACCTCTTAAGTTACAAAGCTTGTTTGTATTTTGTTCATGAAGTGGGGACAGTAGAAGAAAGTTTTATTTTAAGCATTAGTCTGCCGGGACAACAAATCACCACAAATCACAACAGCAGTCGCCTCAAGGCACAGTAGATACAATATTGTATTGTACAATAGTCCTTCTATTATTATACAATAATAGATACAGAGAAAAACCCAACAATCATATGACCCCCTACGAGCAAGCACTTTGGCGACAGTAGGAAGGAAAAACTCCCTTTTAACAGGAAGAAACCTCCGGCAGAAGCAGGCTCAGGGAGGGGTGGGGCCATCTGCTGCGACCGGTTGGGGTGAGAGAAGGAAGACAGGATAAAGACATGAATATGTACAAAAGTAACAAATCTAGCTCCTCTAGATGCAGATGTGCACACAAAGCAGAACAGGCCAGCTCTGGCAGTCTTGACTGGTCCCATTCGGTTTCTAACAAATGGTCAGCAGCCAGCTGGAGCTTAAGCAATCATAACACAGAAGAACACATGAACACCACCACCCTGAGGTGTGGAGCAGTGAAAAGAAATTATAACCTGGGTCATAAAACTGTCTTGCAAATCCAAACTGGGAGCTGGTTCCAAAGAAGAGGGGCTTTTTTTTGGTTCTGCCTTACTTCTGCCTTCTGTGTTTAGAATTATTCACCACATGTAAATCATTGTGGAAAATATGCTTTACTGTGGGAGAGTGGTTAGTGTTTTGCAAAAAGATTCAATAATATTTGCAAATTGTGTCTTTTTTTTTCTACCTGGATCACCTGTTGAGAAAGAAAAAAGAGAAAACAAGCAGAAGAAAGAAAAAAAAGAGCAACATAATAAACAAAATCACGATGATCTATGGGAATGTAACAGTAAATACTAAATAATAAACAAGGAAGAGCAACAGAGGGGCAGCCGCGCCACTATCCCAGAAAGAGCTGAGGAGAGTCCCAGATGAGGGGTCACTCAGCCGCCGCGGAGCAGAAGCCAGGGGGAGTTGCAGTGACGTGCCCGTGAGCTCCGCCGACAGCCAGCTGTGCCAGAGTGAATGAGCCCCAGGCCGAGAGGCCGAGGGCACCTCACCCCCGAAGTGGCCCGAGCGAGCCCCAGGCTTCAGGCCCCGACAAGCAGCCACCAAGGAGTACCCGGACGCCCATCCCCAGACACAAAGAACCACCAACGCACCGATGTCTGAGGGCGTCTGCCACTGGCAGGGGAAGTGGTGGGGGGAGATAGGCCTCCAAACCTTGGAGGGCCTGAGATGTCCCTAGTGAGTTGGCGTCTGATACCCGACCTGACATATAGACACAGAAATACAGGCACACACAGATACATCCATTCCCACCCTCATGCTCTCATATGCAATTACTCAACACTCACCCAACGTGGAGACAGACATAAAGAGACACTGTACACACAATCACACTCCCCAAGCGTACTCTAAGCCCCAGGTCTAGGTACCCTTGCCCCTGGAGGGGGAAACTGCACCCAGACCCAGGTGGTGTTACCCTTTTCCCTGGGGTGGAGAGAAGCAGACTGCCCCGACTCGGCAGCAGCAGGGAGGCCCCACATTCCACACCCCAATCGGATGGCCAACTCCTCCTCCCAGCCCCCCGCTCCAGCAGGCCGCAGAGAACGGGGGTGTGAGAAGACTCCAAACCTCACTCCGCCCGCTCATAAGTAGTGTTGATGCATGTGTGTTCTAAGGTGCATTTAAAACCCAGGAGGGCATGGAGCTACCTGCCATAGAGCAGCAGGTAAGCGCATAGCTCCTCCAGATAGCCCTCAATGTCTACATGTATTTAAAATTGAGAGGTGGGCAACGACGCCAGGGGTGAGGTGTACACCCTGATGGTAATTTGGATTCCGTGTAGCGTGCCCACCCCCAAGATCCTATATGTATGTGTAATGACCCTGCATGTGTGGGTGATTGTGGTGGAGCGGGAAGAGGGAGGCAGCTGGAGATGGGGAGGGAAGGAAGGGCGCGGCAAGTGACCCCTCCCTGGGGCCAGCTCCCCCGCTGACCCCAGTAGGCACCCCCATACTCTGCAACCCGCCAGGGAAAGGGGGCCCAGGCCCGTCTGGACCGGGGCCTAGTGCAGCAGCGCTACCCGGCCCCACAGAGCCCGGGACAGCCCACCCGACCCCACCACAGAGAAAACTGCACCCACCCCGTCATCCACTCATCTTCCAGACTACACAAGACAATAGACGCCCAGGCTGAGATCTTCCTCCACCTCTCCTATATCTCCCCCTCCAACAGAATGAGTTCCTGAAGAGAGGAGACTTCCTGCAAGATGTAACAGCCTCCCCCACCAGTTGAAGAGCCCCCCAGGTGGCTCGATGAGCTGGCGGAACCCTGCGCCAGGGCCGGGCCCCCATACACCCACCTGCCCACAACCCCGGCAACACACCAACCGGGACCTAAGCCCCCAAGGCCCAGCCAGGGCCCCAGGGCAGAGACGGAGCACCCCCAGAACCTCACGCCCATCCCGGACCCACCCACGGGCAGCCAGGCTATCAGGTCAGTAACCCACGTCCGTCAGCACAGACCTTCCCCTAGCCCCGCTGCACGCAGCCACGAGGAAACCGTCACCTAAGAGCCAACAGAGCCCTTAATAGGCCATGACCGCAATCCCCTGGTTGAGCTCTCCAAGGAAGATGCTCCTGGGGAATCCCCCGACACCCCAAGCCTGTCCCTACCCCCACACCAATGACATCAGCGAAGGTGAGACCAAACTATGCCCCCCCACCCCCAATAGGTGATGGAGCTGATCAACGGAGCCCAGAGCAATTGATCTGATGTGGTGGCAGAGGCTGCATCAAGACTAATGTAATCTAATAGATAATTTCTATATTGGTTAGAATTAGGATTATTTTTATTTTTCCAGTTCATGAGGACTGTTTTCTTGGCTATGCATAGGGCAGTGAAAACCATATGGGCGATATTCTTTTCTGAAGTGACATTATCTAAGCTGCCCAACAAACACACTAAAGGGGAAGTTGGAATGTTACAATTCAGACACTTCGATAAATCTTCACATATCTCGCGCCAAAACATCTGAACTGGTGGACAGGACCAAAGAGCATGGATATAACTGTCCAGTGTATTGGTTTGGCAGTATGAGCAGTTGTTGGTAGACGTAAAGCCCATCTTGTTGGCGCTTTGCTGGTGAAGCTGTTGAGGATTTATTCAAAACTGAAGGCACACTGAACCAGCGTGGCCACCACAGTATCCTGTAGTGACATACCATCCCGTCTTGTTTGCGTTTAGTTGGACCAGACAATGACCCCAAACACACCTCCAAGCTGTGTAAGGGCTATTTGACCTTGAAACAGGAAAAAAAAGAAAAGAATTTGAAGCAGAAAAAGATTTAAACTGTTAAAAATTTCTATGAAAACGATTTATATTTCAAATTAAATAATTAGAATTTCAGTTTCAAATCACTTTCAGATGAATGAAACTTTTGACCCTGATTTAGCTGTATACAACACCGTAAACATAGTGGAGGTGTCCAGTTAAATGGTAAATGGACTAAATCTTATAGAGTGCTTTTCAATGCTCCCGAAGCACTGAAAGCACTTTATACAACATATCTCATTCATCCATTCATACAAGCACTTTTCTCTATATTTTTTCTACATAAGTGCTTTCTAGCTAACATTTACGCACATCCATATTCCGATGGATGCATCTGAGAGCAAATTGCCCAAGGATATCTGGGCTACAGGCTGGAGCAGCCAGGGATCGAACCACCGACCTTCTGATCAGTAGATGACCACCAGTACCTACAATGAACATTGCTTTGATGCTCTTTATTTGGAAATTTTCACGTAATTGGCATGGTGATGTAGTTGCTAAACAACTGCCTTACACGTGAAATGCCATTTGTTTGATTCTGAAAGCAGATGCAAACACAGTCTCTGGGGATCATAGGACGTTTTGTTAGCTCTGGTTCTGAGCTAACAAAACGATCCTTAAGTAAAAGGATTATGCTATTAGTATACAACTGTACAAAATCAAACATGTAGCTCTATTGCTATGGCGATCACTTGGCAAATACAAGAGATACCTGAAAAACATCTTAATTTGGGAATCCATGGGGATATTTGAGCAAGCCTCGAGTGGCCATTTCAGGAACTGCAGTTTTTGGCACTTCAAACACAAATGTTTGCTAATGTCGAGTAGTGTGGATAGCAAAACAAAAGCATGACCTACAAATGTCTGAAGCATCGTTTTAGTTTTTTCTTTCTGTTCCATCATAATGGATATAAAACAACAACGCATTAATCTCTATGTAGTTTTGCACGCACACATGGCAACTCAGCCAACAGCCTCAATCAGTCAACTGTATTCTTGCAGCCTGGCACAGAAACACACATGCTGTCCCCACCTGGGTTAGAATACAATAAGACGCAAGTGGTTTTTAACAAAAATAAATGAATGCTCTGAAGTAAATGTCTCTCTGAAAGTGAATGTAACCTTTACCAGGTGCTGCAAATCTTAGAAAAAAAATCTGTTGATGCATCTCGGTAGAAAGTGGTAAATCTGAGTGACAAATAGAGTTTTATAATACAAAATGTAGCCTGGGGATTGGGAAAGAAAGGGACAAAACAGGAAATAGTGAAGAAGAGGGAGAGAAAAAAAAGGAAAAGGGAATGAAATGTAAACATGAAAAGAAGGTCAAGGGGCTTTTAAGTAAATAAAGTGAGCCAATGTGAATCAAGCAAACAACAAAACTCTATAAAAAACAGTTCTTTCTTTGTGTCTCCTAAGGCTATGGCGACCCAGTGCAGGCTGATGTCATGTTTGGTGCAGTATACAGATGTCCCCTTGCTGAAGACATGCTGAAGTAGATGCAGATCAGGAAGCAGCTGTGTCTCAGGCCACTGACTAGACAATAGCATTAAGAGAAGCCTAGGGAGATCATTCTGTCCCATGATGGTCTGACTGTGTGCATTTATTCTGTTTATCTTTCGCCAGCAGGAGTTTATTTTGAGGACTGCTTATGCGATAAGGTGGGGGAAAAAACACCGTGACAAAAGCCCAAAGAAAGAAAATGCAAAGAAAATGGAGGAGTTATTGTCCTGTTGCAGTATATTTGCTTGTGGACCTATTGCCTATTTCATAGCTTGTGCCCTTGGCCTTTCGTCTATGAAAGTTTCGATTAATATGTGAAACTGCTTCTGAAAAAGTCACTTTACCTTTAGTTGCCAAGCAACCGTCAATCTCTAGGGGTGAAAAAAAGAAGCCTGCAGAGAGGTACCAAAAACTGCAGTTCCTCGAGTGGCCACCAGAGGCTGGTTCCAAAAGGGAGTAGGCTAAATGTCATGCTCAACTCAACAGCTGCACAGCTACAGGCTGTAAACAAAAGATGGACATGGCCCATTGATTTGCCCAATGGGATACCCCAAGTTGGGAATTATCATTGCATCTTTTTGATTTGCAGCCAAACATTATCACACTGATAAACTGAGGAACACCTATCAACCAAATCAAAATCAAATCAATCAAATCACTTTTTATTGTCACATCACATGTGCAGGCACACTGGCACAGCACATGCGAGTGAAATTCTTGTGTGCGAGCCCCACAAGCAACAGAGATGTGCAAACACAACAACACAAACGAGCAAAATACAAGAATGGCCAACCTGAAACTAATAAATATATGTACAATATATAATAGTGTATGCATTTCTGGATGTGTATACTAAATATTTTCCTACGTGTGTGTGTGTGTGTGTGTGTGTATACACATTTTTACAAATTAAATAGTAAAAAAATAAAATAAAATACAGTAAAGTAGTGAAGTTATTCTCCTTTTGCCCTAAATGCGTACAATTTAAGAAAAAAATGGATTCCAAAGACAAGGCCTTTTTGTCTGAATGGCAACCAGAGAAGAGCACTTCCATTCTTGCTTTACTTTTTAGACCTGTAAATATAAGAAAAAACCTTTGGGCCTCTATGGATGGTTTCTTTCTTTATAAGTAGGCCAATAGCTGCAGCCAGTAGCTGGTAGCCCTCTAGAACTTCTTCAGGTTGCTAAGTCCATCTATACAGTCTATGCTCCATGAAAAAAAAAAAAATCAGTTTTTGCCTCAACTTTGCACTTTTCAAACCCCATCCATCTATTTTCTTCCACTTGTCCACTACAAGGTCGCAGGGGCCTGGTGACAGTCAATCAGACATCGAACACAAAAAGCTAGACAATGATTCATACCTATAGGCTATTTAGAACTACCAGTAACCCTAACCCATGTCTTTGGACTACACACAGAAAACTTCAAACTACACAGACTGGTTCCTGAGCCTGGTTCTGCTGGAAGTTTCTTCCTGTTAAAAAGGAGCTTTTCCTTCCCACTGTTGCCAAGTGCTTGGTCATAAGAGGCAGTTGTTGGGGGTATAGTAGGATCTTTATCATATAATATTAACTGTGTTGAGGCTACTGTTGTGATTTAAATATGTGAATAACATAAAATTGAACTGGATTGAAACCCTCAACCTACTTGCTGTGAAGAGACAGTGCTAACCATAAAGCTACCGTGCCACACATTTAGAGTTCTTCCAACTCTAAAATAAGTATTGTGACTCATGCTGCTGCTGATAATAAAACATCACACGGTACGAAATGTTTTAATTCTGACAGAATTGAGAGCATCATTATCATAATTTCCTGCAGCAGTAAAGGCTTATAAAACAGTTTTTCTTCATTGTGTTTGCTATTTATTCATCACAGAATGCTCTACAGCTCTGATCACATCTGCCATAAAAATGAGGGCATTAGAACAGACACAGTTTACCCTTTTAAAACTAAGTTTTAACCTCAACTCCTTCCCATTCACAGCTTTTCACTTCATTACAGTGTTGGAAATTCATGTATTTTCAACACGGGCGGCCCCAGTTGGAAACAACGCCTGATCTGTGCAGGATAATACAGGACCATCACATAGACTAGCCAACACTACCCACTGTTCTCTTTGGATGAGAGAGAACGTCACATCAAACTGCATGCAGAAACTGGGCTGTTTAATGCTGCCTGGCTCCCCGACATCCATGCATACATTTGAGATCAAAATCCTTTAAAAACTCATTCACCAGTTATTCTTTTTTTTCTCCAACTGCAACAAAAGTCACTGTGTGAGACAGCAGTAAAACACTGACAAGTGGAACTTTGCTTCAAGTCTAGTTTTAACTGAATGCGTGCTAAAATGAAGAGGTGACCTTAGTGTTGCAGTTGTGTTTGGCAAGGTAGCCATGTCTTCCAGCTAATGAGGTGACATTAAACTGACAAGAATCAGTGCTCGCTTTGACAGAATTACCTGTAGATCAGCAACAATTGGAACAAAAGAGGCCACAAAGACTTTTCTCTGTTCAGAAGATATTTCTGCAGTCATACTTCCAAAACTATGATGGGATTAGCCCAGAGCTGGTTGCTCAGGCTTTAAAAATCTAACAGCATGCCACATTTCCTTCTCTTTTATTTTCCTTCTTTCTCATAAGCCTGAAGCAAGTAGAGTTTTTAGTGTGAAATGGCACAATTAAAACTCATTCCCAAATGTCCCAAGACCAGAAGTAATAGAAACATGATACATGGGCGGAGCAATTTTATTTCTACAACAATACAAATCAAGCTTCTCTCTTTATGGTAGGCTTACCAGTGTGCAAATCACCTTTATATATCTAATATTTTTTAATATTTTTTAATCATCTGCTAAAAACTTGTATTAACTGACCCAAGGCTTCCCTTGGAGTTCGTGGCACTGCAAAGCTTAAAACCATATTACCCGTGTATCAATTATGGATTTCCATTTAGGATGGAGGCAGAGGCAAATCTGATAAATGAAC
Source organism: Copadichromis virginalis (assembly GCF_057382275.1). Lineage (NCBI taxonomy): Eukaryota > Metazoa > Chordata > Actinopteri > Cichliformes > Cichlidae > Copadichromis > Copadichromis virginalis. Next base: position 41,381,041 of record NC_140639.1, on the reverse strand, counting down.
TTTAAAAACATTTTTCTTTATGTCTAGAAGTGGAAAAGTCTGTTACAACGCAAATGTTGATTACGAAGAAAAAGTCTATTACAAAGACTAAATTCAACCTCATTTGAACTTTTCCTGAAACTGGGTTGCATTTGATTCAAAGGTTTAGTCCAGATTGGGTTGTCGAGAACAAAATGCGAAAGCAAAATGAGCCTCCAGAGGGTCAAAATTACTGTTCGTATGTGCCAGTGTAGCAGGGTGCTGCAGTGGTTGGCACTGCTGTCTCATAGCAGGAAGATTATGGGTGTCATCTAGATGGTTAATTAGGAAGAAGAGTTTACTTTCAATTTTGAACCAAATTTAGATGTAATTTCTAGACATCTTTACAACGACCTAAAGAGAAAGGTTTTTCCATTTTCAACCAAATCTCCAAGCACCTAGTAAAGTCATCTTTGTAAGTTTTTATCTGTCTTGGGTGAAACTTGTATGAAAAACATACAAGAGTGAAAACAGATATAAGATCCCTTGAAAAATTATATAAATGAAACTTGTATGTTTTGGATACTTACTAAAACAATACATGAAAGTAATGAGAAAGTGGCCACTTTCATGAGTAAATCATATAAGCCTTATATGACTCACTATATGAAGTAGGCCACATCTTATGCAAGTCTTTCATAAGTTTTTCTATTTCTTTTCCATATGGGTAATGATTTAGCTATAGCTTTCGCTAAAGGTCAAGTACAGTTTAGTGCAAAAGCCACTCTGAATGTGGCCACTTTGTTGGAGCTTCTGGTGAAACCAGCATTTATCCCAGCTAAAATTTTTATTTATGTTCACTGTTAATTATTCACATGTCAAGATAGATTTAAAAAATTTTTTACAGAATTGTCGTCAGAAAGACAGTTTCTGGGAAGCAAAAACCAACCATGCAATCAAACCATGCTCAAACATGATTGGTTAATAGCATTCTGACTTCAGCTGTACTACAAAATAAACCAGAAAACTAGTCCCAACCTAGAGATTCTATATATTCATAGGAAAAATCTGGAAGCAAATATTCATGCCTTGGCTATACATGGACACAGAAAGCTGGAAACCCAGTGGTGGTGGGAGTGTGCTTCGGGGGAATCAAGTCAACTTCATTAGAAGAGCTTGGATAGTTGAAACTGATGCCATGAGGCCATAGCCACATTGCGTCTGCTGCTGTCATCACCACTGTGGGACTCACCACAATAACAAATAAAATGAAGGGGAAGCTTGTTGCAGCTGAAGCTTGTTATCTTCTAACATGTGGTTACAAATTTAACATGGTCCATTTCTGCCCAAACCACAATCATTTCCTAATCCTAATTCAATTCATAATCAGTGCACACAGGCCACAAAATCAAACCTCCTCCTTTAATCATGCTTGACATTAATATACCCTTGTATACATCCATATGGCAAATCTCATATCAGGCACACTGTGTAAGCTGATTTCTCCTGCCTGCTGTCGATGCTTCGTCTGCAAGGTGCTTTGGAACCTGCCTCCACCAAAGCTCCTCTTTTTCATGCTGCGTCTGACTTAATCAATGTCATGTCTGATGTCACTGATGCCTGCTCTGTTCTGTACCTCAAGGGTGGGTCTTGCTTCTGCTCTCTCTGCCTGAGGCTTCCCATGTATGCACATGAAAGGGCAAGGAGGTGTGCTCTTCCTGCCTTAGGCTTTCCACCTATGCCAGAACAGAGGCATACCACCAACTATAAACAGCTGTGGAAGGACTTTTTTTCTTTTTTAACTAAAGCAGTCTTGACTAAAGTAGTTTTGTTGCCTAAACTTAACCAAGCAGTGACTGAAAGTGGCCAAAAAGTGAAAAACATTGTCTTGTTCTTCAGCCTCTTCATGTAGACTTCAAAATAGGGCAATAAAGGACTCTTAACAAGGAGTGAGAATCTGCTAGTGTCAGAGCAAAAAAAACTAATTAACTGGAAAACCAATCATGGTCCAGTATGCAGCTTACAGAAGTGATATGTGGGAGCTTGAAATCAAATGCTCAGACATCTGTTATCCAGCAGTACCAGAGATAAAGTAAAATATTTCCAGAATGGGAATGGGAAAAATGGGAATTTTAAACTAGCCTATTTGACTGTTGAACACCATAAAAGACACTTCTGATTGTTAAAAGCATTTCTGATTCTTTTATTACTCATAAAACTCTCTGTATGGGTGTTTTAATGGCCGGTGACTATAAATATCAACAGTTATATGCATTCTAAAGACAATTTCACACATTGTTCCACCAGCTAGATTGGTAGTTTATTGTTTCTAGAACGGTGCAACAGAACAGAAACTCAAGCAGACACTTCAGGGTTAAGGAGCTTCTAATGCTGGGCTCAGACTCCAGGAGTTTTATTCCCTCTCCCAGCATTCGAGGGGGAGAACTATCTGGTGCAGAACTTTGCTCGGCCCAGATATTCTGCTATTTACAGAACCACTCTTAAACCTTCCAAACTGCTCACAGACTCAATGGGACCGTCCTAACTATATTTAACACGCTTCATATTTAGGATTCAAATTCAGGATGATGATGACTGATTAGGTCAGCACTTTTACAACAGCAATGAGAAAGCCTAGAAGGAGACAGATGTAAACGAGAGGATATCTGAAATGAAAACCCAGAAATATGTAACTGTTCATTACTGTTATGGGATGAAGGAAAGGTAGAACACAACTACAGATACAAAGTTATTGCAAAGATCAGTTAACGAGAGTTAAAGTCTCCTCATGTTTTCCTCACTGTAAACTATTGGCAGCATTACACCAACTTGTTGAGCCAATCTATATTTTTGCTGCACACCAAATCACATGAGCTGGTGTGTGGCATCCTTTAGCAGGATAATTATTATTTAACTGATACAATTACTGATGCTGTTTTGAGTCTCCTTGGAAATAAAGAGAAACTAAGATGAGCAAAGTTGGGTTGTTGACAGTATAGTATCATGGCATTCAATATAAAAAGCAAACTTTCATTGCATTATAATGAAAGCAATGAACAACAAGCCTCCAACCCAGACAATAACCACAACCTAAACATGTAACACAACTGTCCCGAACGGTTAGACAGATTGTTGCTCCATCTTTTGCATTTTACGGATTTTTCCCGTTACTGTGTTGCTTCGATTATATTGGCCCGTGAGGTGTGAAGTAATTGGACTTTTGACAATATCAGAAATCTGTCTTCATTTCTTTAAATGAAAGTGCAGCTCTGCTAACAAAAGCGCCTGCTATGTGTGGGCACCTGCAACTGTCGGATGTGGGCCATTCATCAATGATTCATGGCCGCTGCTTCAGGAGCATATGTCATTTCTCTTTTTTTCATCTCCAAAATAAAATAAATAAATAAATATCAAATAAAAAATGGAGAGACATTATTACTCTGGGGAGCAGTCGAGCAGAAACGTGCCTGAAGGTGATGTGTCTCTTCCGGAGAAAACATTATCACCTTGCCACATTTCTATCACAGTGAACATGAAGCTCCATTAAAACATATTAGTCATGCACTTGTGTGTATTTGTTTATGTGTGTTTAATGCGTGTAATAGTTTAGGAAAACATTCCTAAGTTAATTTCGGAGTTAATTATCTAGTATTGGCACTCGGTGGAGAGATATCTGACTTTGGAGAATGATATTATTATTTCTGGCACCGAGGGAGTGATGCATCATTTCCCACTACAACAGATGAAACAGCAAATGGGAAGATTATGAATTCAATCTGGAGGCAGAACAAACACACACATACATGCGCTCACGGGCTCATTGTGCATCTTATTCCCAGTGTCTCAGACCAAACTTGATGTTATGAGATGTACTCATGAGCAACTACTCCATCAGCCGGAGTGCAGACGTGTTTTTTGTCACTTCCAGACAGTGGACACACACACACGTATCTGTGCATTCGGTTTACTCCACATCTAACAACAGAGAGTCAAACAAAGGAGCACTCAATAAAACCTTGCATGTCAGACGGTGATATTAAAATATTCAGCTTGTGTTAAGTCAAGCCTGTTTAGTGTGAATGAGTCCCTTAGTCAAGCTCTTAAAGTCAATACTGGCTAGGGCTGCTACACTAAGAGAGACAGACAAAAAGGAAGGAAAAACACTTTCAGCTCAAACAAGCAAAATAGCCACAAAGAGCCTCTGTGCCATGTTCATAAAACCATAAACGCATTCATTAAAATAAATAAATAAACGGAGGTAAAACAGAGACAGCCTGATGTCAGCGTTTCTTTGAAACTCATGAGCAGAAATGTGCCCTGGATTCCAATGAGGGAGGTTTCACAGCTCAGAGGGAAAGTTTAGCTGCGGGGAGGAACGCACCCGGCTCACTCTGTTCGGGTGGAAGAGCTCAAGACACAAGAACACCGCAGGGCGGAGAGCATCAACACTCATGAGCCCCACTTCCTTAAAGGTTTCTCTCCACCTACTGTCAAATGGATACCGGTAGACATCAAAGCTGGAGGGAAACACCACGCCCCCCACTTCATTTAAAGCATGGACACTTCACACCTGACAAACTCTATCTTCTCTAGTTATTTCAGCCCGTCTCTCCTGGTTTGATATTATCAGTGTCAAGCAGAGTGCCCCCTCCTCCCCCCAGCCCTGTGATTACATCACATACTGTATGTAAAAAATAGCACACACCCCTTCAGAGCGTGAAAACTGAAGCCTTAAACATGCATACTTTTTAATGTCCTGTTTTCTCCTGTTGGTTTGTTGTTTAGACGTCTATGGGAAAGAGGCCATCAGCTCCCTAGACTCATACCCACTCTTTATATTTTTGTGATTTTAAGTTTAAGGGCTCAGTTGCTAGTGTGACATATTATTAAATATAAGATGATGTTTAATTTGGAAATTGTGAGCATGTAGCGAGTCTTTGTTTTAGAAAGAGACCTGCTACGTACTTCTCTGGTTTCAAAAAGCTAAGATGGCAATGCTGAAAATGCTTTAAGTTCAGTCAATTGCTGGCCACCAACTGATAGGTAGATGAGTATGTATGATTTCAGCTGTCCAAGATTTTCTTTGGATGACTAAAAACCTGCAGATATAGATGAGAGATGAGATAGCCTTTATTTGTCAGTTGCAGTTGCCCACAATGACAGACCTTGCCGACTGTACATACAATACACAAACATCACATTGGGGAGACAGGTCAGGCTAGGTAGCAAAGGAACAAAACAGTGAAATGTGTAACACAAAAGGATAATCCAGGAATGCACTTATTACATCACACCATAACACAATAAAACGCAAGCAACATAGGAGAATATTCCAGTGTGTACAGCTGGATCTGGGACCACTGCAATCTTTGATCGTGCCTCCAGCTGATCCGCTGTCCACATCGGATCTGAGGTAAGCATCGGAGGAGGCGTTGGATTTGGGGAAGGGATGGGGATGGTAAGGGCATATTAGTATCAGTGTGCATGTGTGCGTGTGTGTATCCCGTGTTCAGCTGAGAGAAAGTGTCACCACGCCCGGTTAAGCGAAGGTCAACAGTCTCCAGTGGACCCATGTGGCCTTGAAGGGGGGACAAAGAGTTCTGACAACAGTCCTGTTATCATGAAAGAATTTTCGTTGTTCCAGTCAGCTTCGACCTTGGCAGGACTTCAGCTGGCACCAGTGGGATAGCTGCATGAGTGAAGATAATGAATGTTTGGGTTTAGTGCGAACAACTGCATCCAATTTTGACAGTTGGTCTAATGTTCGTCACTGGTCACCAATTCTCTCAATCCTCATTCTTCTTCTCCAAGATCTTATCCATATTGCAGAGCCATGAGCGTCTCCAAGATTGTATCCATATTGCGTTCAATAAACAAAGTCTGAGTACTCACAACCCTGCCCATCATCTATCATGTCGGCCAGCCTTGTGGGATTTTGAACAGCTGTAGCTGCCTCTTGTTCTTCAATAAGCCAGGTCTGAGCCAGCTCCAATCAGCCAGAACTCTGTTACCATGTTTCCGAATTGGTAGATGTCGTTCAATGTCCTCCATCGAGAGTGTCGCCAGACACAAGACGTAACCGACCATCGAGTAGCCGGCAGCAAGTGTCTCAGCAGGACAATCGGGCTCTCCCAAGCCCAGGAGGGTGTCAATTTCGTAGGTAGATATAGGTTATTGTGTGCTTTTAAAAAAAAAAAATTATTTAATTAAATCCAATTCCAATTAAATTTTCTTTTTTTTTTTTCTTTCTTTTTTTTTTCTTCCTTTTATTGTTTATTTTATTTTCACTTACTGAATACGGGACAGACTTGACTGGGGGAAAGAAGGGAAGAAAGAAAGAGGGAAAGAGAAACAGCTGAGAAGAGGGACGGGGGAGAAGGGCAAAAAACAAAAACCAACAGAATGAGCAGAAAAAAAAAAGAAATAAAAAATGCATATATCAATCACCTGGATCACCTGCTGAGAAAGAAAAAAGAAAACAAGCAGAAGAGAACAAGAGTAATAGAATAAACAGCATCACAATGATATATGGGAATATGACAGTAAATACTAAATATTAAACATTATTGTGCAGCACATAAGATCAACAGAACACAGTGTGCTTTGAGGTAGGAGCCAAAAAGGGTGTAGTTTGTGGGTGTGATCACCCATGTGTACACCTGTGAGCATGGACGCGCTTGTTTTTTTAAAAGGTTCCTTCATGTAATGATCTGCTAGAGGGTGTGGGGGGGCCACAGCCCCATCCTCCAGGACATGAAGCAGGTATGGAGGAGATCAAAACTCCAGACATCCAGAGGCCCCCAGAACACAAGAGACCAAGGAAGACCAACAGAGGGGCAGCCGCGCCACTGTCCCAGAAAGAGCTGAGGAGAGTCCCAGATGAGGGCTCACTCAGCAGCCGCGGAGCAGAAGCCAGGGGGAGTTGCAGTGACGCGCCCGTGAGCTCCGCCGGCAGCCAGCCGTGCCTGAGTGACTGAGCCCCAGGCCGAGAGGCCGGGGGCACCCCACCTCCGAAGTGGCCCGAGCGAGCCCCAGGCTCCAGGCCCCGATAAGCGGCCGCCAAGGAGTGAGCCGGTGTGTACCTGGACGCCCATCCCCGGACACAAAGAACCACCAACGCACCGATGTCTGAGGGAGTCCGCCACTGGCAGGGGAAGTGGTGGTAGGGGGAGATAGGCCTCCAAACCTTGGAGGGCCTAAGATGTCCCCAGAGAGGTGGCGCCTGACACCCAACCTGACATATAGACACAGAAATACAGGCACACACATATACAAACATCCATTCCCACCCTCATGCTCTCATATGCACTTACTCCACACTCAACCAACGTGGAGACAGACATAAAGAGACGCTGTACACACGATCACACTCCCCAAGCGTACTCTACAAACCGGGTCTAGGTACCCTTGCCCCTGGAGGGGGGAACTGCACCCAGACCCAGGTGGTGTTACCCTTTTCCCTGCGGTGGGGGGAGGCAGACCGCCCCGACTCCGCAGCAGCAGGGAGGCCCCACACTCCAGACCGCAGTCGGATGGCCAACTACTCCTAGCACCCCCGCTCCAGCAGGTCGCAGAGAATGGGGGTGAGAGAAGACTCCAAACCTCCCTCCACCCGCTCATTGTAGTGTTGATGCATGTGTGTTCTAAGGTGCATTTAAAACCCAGGAGGGCATGGAGCTACCTGCCAGAGAGCAGCAGGTAAGCGCATGGTCCCTCCTGCTAGCCCTCACTGTCTACGTGTATTTAACCTTGAGAGGTGGGCAACGACGCCAGGGGTGGGGTGTACACCCTGATGGTCTTTTGGATTCCGTGTATCGTGCCCACCCCCAAGATCCTATATGTATGTGTAATGAGAGTGTGAGTAATGTGAATGTCTAAGTCTCCTCTGCACCCTGGTGACATACCCCTACTCCAAGGTCCTGCATGTGTGGGTGGTTGTGGTGGAGCGGGAAGAGGGAGGCAGCTGGAGATGGGGAGGGAAGGAAGGGAGGGGCAAGTGATCCCTCCCTGGGGCCAGCTCCCCCGCTGACCCCAGTAGGCACCCCCATACTCCGGAACCCGCCAGGGAAAGGGGGCCCAGGCCCATCCAGACCGGGGCCCAGTGCAGCAGCGCCTCCCGGCCCCACAGAGCCCGGGACAGTCCACCCAACCCCACCACAGAGCAAACTGCACCCACCGCACCATCCACTTCAATTTTCAATATATAGCACCAAATCACAACAACATTTGCCTTAAGGCCCTTAATATTGAGAGGTAAAGACCCTACAATAATACAGAAAAATCTCCTAAGAGCGAGGACTTTGGCGACAGAGGGAATGAAAAACTCCATTTTAACAGGAAGAAACTGCCGGGCACAGGGAGGGTTATTTATATATTAATTGTCAGGTTTGTATATATTGTGTCTTAAATTTATTATTATTATTATTATTATTATTATTATTATTATTATTATTGTTATTAAGAAGAAGAAGAATAGTTATTATTATTATTAGTTATAGTTCTTTTCCTAGTTTAATGCTGAGATGTACACAAGAGATCCACTGTGCAAATGGCAAACAAATCCAATAAGCTTGGACAGAGAAACCCCCGGAAGAAAAGGAAAACAGACATATACAGTGAGAGCTAATGGTTTCTAATGGTCTGCGCTTATCCAACTTAATGTGTCTCTCAAGCTATTTATAGCATACCCATGCACTCTTTCCTAAAACACATCAGTGGCCACACTTTCAACATGTAAATTAATCAGAACGTTTTTTTGTATAGTATTTTTTTTCTCTCTTATTTTCTTTTCTAAATGTACCTGCATATTGTTCACATGTTGAAATAAATTACCAAAATTACCAATCAAATCACCTTGAAAAATACAGCCTAAAGTTTGCAGTATTTTTTCTCCAGAAGAGCTAAGTAATATAAAAGCTGCAGTGGGGAAAAACTAGTTAACCAGAGTGATGAGAAATGTTGCTATACTACATTTTGCAAAGCTTTCTTTTTAATTTTTTGTTTTATGTGATTTTGACATTTACTGTGTTATTTGAAATTAATTCTGCTCCTTAAAAGCTCGCGCTAACAACATTTTAAATAGCTACATTTAAATTTGAATTTATTATATACACTTAAAGGAATGAAATAAAAACTGAACCCTAGTATAAACTGTCTTGTTTCTACTGGAAAGGAGCCAGATGCAGCATATATTCTGAGTCACAACTGATGTCCACATCCCCAGCAAGACTTCATGATCACAAAGAACACCCAAAGTGGCTCTTTATCAGTCTTTGACTATCACATATCATATTTATTTATTTCAATACTGTATATCAATGGAAGAAAGAGCCTGTTTCCAGAACAGAAAGCTATTATATACCTTTAATTACTTTGCTTTATTGTAATTCTGCTCTGCTGGAGGCTAATTTGCTGCAAAGCAGAGATGTGGCATAGATTAGAGAGCACAATAAACATGCCCCTTGAATTAATTAACTTATTAAGTTGTTGTTAACAACAGCCGTGACTAGTGTTGGCTAATTGTGGCAATAAAAAGTTATTTGGAACATTATAACTAATAAAAGTAAAACATAAAAGTATGACACACCTTTGCAGTTAGGTTCAAGGTTCAAGGTTCAAGGTTCTTTATTTGTCACATGCATAGTTATACAAGTATAACACACAGTGAAATGTAGCCTGACACGCTCCTCGACATGTGCAAAAAAATTGGGGGGGGGGGGGGGGGGGTGGGTAGAGGAAAAACATTATATATATATGTATATATATATATATGTAGTATATACATTGGGTGAATGTGCAGTAGTAGCAGCAAGCAGGTGAATTCTGTACATTAATATGAATAGACATCTGACTATTTTACAGGTTGAACATGACTGGATGTAGAGGAGACATGCAGTCTCCTCTACAATTACATTGTATTTTGTATATATACATATCCATCCATTCGCTTCCGCTTATCCTTTTCAGGGTCGCGGGGGGCGCTGGAGCCTATCCCAGCTGTCATAGGGCGAAAGGCGGGGTACACCCTGGACAGGTCGCCAGTCTGTCGCAGGGCTAACACACAGGGACAGACAACCATTCACACTGACATTCACACCTAGTGACAATTTGGATTAATCAATTAACCTATCCCCACAAGCTGCATGTCTTTGGACGGTGGGAGGAAGCCGGAGTACCCGGAGAGAACCCACGCAAACACGGGGAGAACATGCAAACTCCACACAGAAATTTAACTAATAACCTCTGCAATTTTAGATAAACCGCAAATACCGTCTGCAATTTTTGGGGTAGGAAAACGTGTCTTGGAATGGTGAAATACCCCTGAGTGGAGGTTTGAAAGTAGCCAGTCAGAGAGAATTTTTCATCTCTCCTCTATCTCTGGCACATGCAGGCCTGTATCATAACCAGTTTATTGAGTGTAGCTATAGTGTTTCACCGAGTGTTCTTGTGCTTTTTGTTTTGTTCTTATTTAGGGTTCAAATGATAAAAATAAGCATTATAGGCATTTTTTGACAATAGCCATCGTTTTTTCATAATTTGCCCATTCTCTAGGAACGTAACCCCTGTGGATTTTGGGGGTCAACTGTATAAATAAACATTATGTGTTAAACAAGTCTTGCACTAGTGATTGAGTTCATAAACACATCAGGAAAAGGTCAGAAAAAGGTTCATTGAGGTCATAGAATAAGGACTCATTCGCACAGCCGTAGAGACTGGTCGGTGATCTAGGGCAAAATGTTATTCTCCAACTGGTTATGAGTGGTTGCTGGCAGTTGCTGTGAAATTGACTGTTAAAGCCCCATTCCAAGAGGCCTGTTGGCGAAAAGCATAACTTTTGCTTTGAAGGTAAACATACTCTTTTTCGGCTTGTGTCACATATAAACAGTTTAACTACTGCTTGTTGAGGAGTGTAGGTATACAGACATCTTCATACAAACTAATGGGGACCACTGTAACATGCTATTAAAGCAGTTGATATGAGTTTTTTTTGTGCAGCACTGTAAACCTCTCTGCAACTATAGCGATAGCCAGCAACTATTTGCCAACCAGTTGCAGAATAAAGACTTTTCATGAGTGGCCAGTGATTGCTAGGTGGTCGTGATAAGTCCCTATAGACCTGCAGCTATTCACAGCAACCACTTGCAACTTTTTGGAGAATACGCAGTTTACTCACAGAGAGATTCTTTCCTATAAACGTCTACAGAATCTGACTTCGTTCAGAGTTGCCCCCTGCTGGTCATTAGAAAAAAATGCGGGTTTAAGGCACTTCTACAAGTGTGTCTTGTATGTGCTACACATCAGGAAAATGTACAGCACATAAAACAAAGAAACTAAATAACACATTTCTTGAATATCAGAAACAATGCTGACATTATAGCAAAAAAAGTAATAAAGTACAGTAACACATTAGGAAGAAACAGTAGTCAGACATCAGAACAAATGTTGCTATATTCAACTGTCAAATGCAATGACATTCAAAAGGTTTATAATTTAATTGAACATCATGACAAACTCAATGTGTGTTCGAGTTAGGGCATTAAGACCAAGATATACACCAGCCTTTATGCAACTGAAGAAAGTTCCTCACTCATAAGTAACATGTCTTTAGTTTGTATGTATGAATGAGTAAATGGCAGCATGCACCTGGACGATAAATATAGTGCACAGAGCAACAAAAGAAATAAATAACATTTAAAAAAGAAACGAGCATTTGGTAATTCCCACCAAGACCTATCTTCCCCATTTCCCTCATCTTTCCTCCCCTTCATCCTTTACCTGTGATTACCATACCAAAGAAATCCCTTTTCTCAGCTCTGTCCACATCGAGTCACATCTCCTTGTTATTAAAATGAAGACTCCCTCTGCAGCAGTCACCATATATGAGACTAAAGACTACTGTTTCTGATCATCGAGCTGGGAGGCTGCATTTTTTCTTTTTTAAAAGGAGGTTATTATATAAAAAATGTCTTTTGCCTGCATGTTGTTTGTCCTCTCTTTAGACTTTGAATTTAAAGAAATCCACCTGGGAGATCAGCAATGCCCACCATTGCCTTTGATTGTCTGTACATGCTCGCATGTGTGTGAGCGTCTGGGTGCATGTGTGTCTGTGCACGAGTGGGCGAGTGTGTGCATCTTTTTAAGATTTGTGTCTCCGCGTCTGTGTGCGCGCTTCTGTTGTTCGGTGGGTGGTGTTAGCATGCGCTAACATGTGCATTCGAGCTTTTGTGTGTGCGTGAATGCGTGCGTGTGGGTGGGATGATCTTTGTTGCAGACCGGGTTTCTAGCGGAACTGGAAAGAATAAATCAAGCAATTCAAAAAAAAAAGAAGAAAAAAAAAGGTGCCAAACAATTGAAGTGAAAAGGCTTTTCCTCGATTTTTTTTTTCAGCAGGAAGTTTCAAAAGCGCACAACCAGCTCATCTTGAAATAATGTACTTCCTTTTGTGGGAATATAAAGCCACTGGACCATCGCCTTTCATTTAGCACACTAATTAAAACTTCTCAGAAAGAGCACCTCCAACAACTGTGCTGTTATGACAGTAGTTCCTCGATAGCTCTTAAAGTGAAAGAAGCTCCCCTAGGCCAGCAAACTTACTTTAAAAAAAAAAAGAGATAAGGTATATGCACTTGATCTCTGAGGTGTCTCTTTCCTTGTAGGACAATCTGGTTGACATTTCCAAACACACGTAATGCAATTTGGAATAACATAAAGCCCCATTTAGACTGGATTAGTTTTTCCTGAGAAAGTGCTGTAATTTAATTTGTTTGCATTATGGCTGTCAATCTACGAGGCCATTCATTATACATAAAGTTTAAAGTTTGAAATTAAAACCTTTTACTTTACTCAGTTTTGTGTGGGGGGCTTGTGTATGTTACTCCTCCCCTGACGCCTAGCAGAGGGGGTCGTAACAATGCTGGCTCTGATTTTCCTCGCATTATTGCTAGAAGCAGAGATGTTTTATTTTATTTACACAAGTTGCCAAAAGGCATGAAGCACCGTTACATCAGAGCTGATCCAGAAGAGATGTTTCACTTCAACCCTATCGGGCAGTGCAGCAGGGGGCACTTGTCCCAGATGACTTTTTTATATAAAAAGCTTTGATAGAAGCTGAGTCACTAGAAAAGGTCAAAGAGATCTAAACACATAGTTAAAAGTATTTATTAACAAGAACTGACGAACAGAAAGGTAGCTCATTCTTACTTGGCAGGTTTGGTAACACAGTGGGCAAACAGGCAAGAAACAAAAAAGTTTCAAAGTCCAAGTCCAATTTACTGCAAGCACAGAGGATCCGACAGAGCTGCAAGCAGCAGGTAATCACACTGGAGAGTTCCTGGAGATGGAGAAAAGACAAGGTGAGCATGAAAATAAGACATGAGGGTTAAGGTGAGCCTGAAAGATCTGGCGAGGGTGGAGAAGAAATGCTGGTCCTAAATACTGCAGGCATTATGAGAAGGTGGGAGACAGATGCATAATCAGCCCTACCGCAACAGCTGAGAGGCATGCATTGCAAGATCCCCGCCTGTCATGGAAACCTGCATCAGAGTATGTATAGAAGAAAGCAGTAGAGGGCACAACAGAGATTGGGGAAAAGCATGGGGAGGGCCCGGATTTGCTGTTATTTATTTAAATTTGAACAAATATAGATGCTAGCACTTGGGTAATGTACACTGATCCCAACAAATGATATATTACAATAGAAGGTGTTTTGATATCATATAATAGTATTAAAAATCTAACATTCTGCTCTTTATGAGATGATATATTTCCTAGTAGTATTAGTGGCACCTGCTAGCGGGCTACAAATTCTACTATTAATGCTGCTTTTGGAAATTGCTAGTGCTAACAGGTGCTGTTACTAAGAATCATCTGTTGTTCATTCTTTGCTTATTATTTAAAGACTATTGAGGTGAAGGATATGATACTAGATGTCTGAGTTTGTAAGTATTTAGACACATTTTTTGACACAGTAGTCAAAACTGGATGCTCCTCAGCACTCCTTTCAAGCCTTCCCATTAGTTATCTGTTTCAAACTACAAATATTTAAATCACATATGGCCAAACTGTTGATTGTTATGACAGGTATTTATATCAGAATCAGAATCAGAAAGGGGTTTATTGCCAAATGTTGAGCAGGTTTACAACATTAGGAAATGGCTGCGGTGCTTCAGTGCAAACATAGTGTCATAAATAGCACTTAAATAGACATGAAAAAATAAAAGTAGGGATAAGAATTAAAAGTGCTACGTAGAAAGATATGTGCATGAGCTATACATGAGATATATACATGAGAATAAGAATTAAGAGTGCTACGTTGAAAGATATATACATGAGTGCAGGTGGTGATCAGTGCCAATCATGGAATGATGCAGTGAACACAGCGTAGGGTCATGTGTTAGTAGCGGGAACAGTCATATGGTTATTGTTCATGTGTCCAACAGCAGAGGGGAAGAAACTGTTCTTATGGCGAGAGGTTCTGGTGCGAATGGACCGGAGCCTCCTGCCTGAGGGGAGCAGGTTAAACAGACTGTGTCCAGGGTGAGAAGGGTCAGCTGAGATCCAAGCTGCACGCCGCAATGTCCTGGAGGTGTACAGGTCCTGCAAAGATGGGAGTCTGCAACCAATCACCTTCTCAGCAGAGCGCACAACACGCTGCAGTCTCTGTTTGTCCCTGATAGTGGCTCCAGCGTACCACACGGTGATGGAGGAGGTGAGGATGGACTCGATGATTGCAGTGTAGAACTGCATCATCGTCCGTGTTGGCAGGTTGAATTTCTTCAGCTGCCTCAGGAAGTACATCCTCTGCTGGGCTTTCTTAATGACGGAGGTGATGGTGGGCTCCCACTTCAGGTCCTGGGTGATGGTGGTGCCCAGGAAGCGGAATGAGTCCACAGAGGTGATGGGGGTGTCAGTCAGGATGATGGGGGGGAGTGGGGCTGTGTGCTTCCTGAAGTCCACAATAATCTCCACTGTCTTCTGGGCATTCAGCACCAGGTTGTTGTGGCTGCACCAGGACACCAGACGTTCAACCTCCCTCCTGTAGGCAGACTCATCCCCGTCCGAGATGAGTCCAATAACGGTGGTGTCATCTGCAAACTTGATTAGCTTGACAGACTGGTGGGTGGAGGTGCAGCAGTTGGTGTACAGGGAGAAGAGCAGAGGAGAAAGAACACAGCCCTGAGGGGAGCCGGTGCTGATGGTCCGGGAGTCCGAGACATTCTTTCCCAGCCTCACATGCTGCTTCCTGTCCGTCAGGAAGTCAGTGATCCACCGGCAGATGGGGTCAGGCACATTCATCTGGGAAAGCTTGTCTCGGAGATGGTCTGGAAGGATGGTGTTGAAGGCAGAGCTGAAGTCCACAAACAGGATCCTGGCGTAGGTTCCTGGGGAGTCCAGATGCTGCAGGATGAAGTGTAGGGCCATGTTGATGGCGCCGTCTACAGACCTGTTGGCTCTATATGCAAACTGCAGGGGGTCCAGGAGGGGGGCCGTCAGGGTCCTGAGATGGGAGAGAACTAGGCGCTCAAAAGACTTCATGACCACAGATGTCAGAGCCACGGGTCTGTAGTCATTTAGTCCAGTGATCCTAGGTTTCTTGGGGACAGGGATTATGGTGGAGGACTTGAAGCAGGCAGGCACATGACATGCCTGCAGTGAGGAGTTGAAAATGCCAGAAAACACTGGGGCCAGCTCGTTTGCACAGTGTCTGAGGGTGGCAGGAGACACGCCGTCTGGGCCGGGAGCTTTCCGAGCATTCAGGTTCTTAAACTGCTTCCTCACATCTGCTTCATGAATATGAAGAGTTGTGGTGGGAGGAGGTGGTGTGAAATCCTCTTTTGTGTGGGGTGAGGAGGGGGGTGTTGTATGTGAACAGTTTGAAGGTGGTGATGGCTCTATGGAGGGGGGAGAGGTGGGGGAATTAGTGTCCAAAGTGCCTCTATTGTTGGGGCCGTTGGAGGTGTGAAGGCTGCCTGATGGCTCGTCAAAACGGCAGTAGAAGTCGTTAAGGGTGTTGGCTAAGAGCAAGTCATCAGTGGAGTGGGGGGTTTTAGGCTTGTAGTTTGTGATATTCCTAAAACCTTTCCACACAGAGGCCGAGTCATTCTCTGAGATCTGCTGCTGCATCTTCTCAGAGTGCTGATGTTTAGCAATGTCCACTTCTTTAGTGAACCTGTACTTGGCCTCTCTGTAGCAGTCCCTGTCTCCGCTTCTGAACGCCTTTCTCTTTTCCAGCCACAGCTTTTTGAGTTTAGGAGTAAACCAGGGTTTGTCATTGTTATAACTCACCCTGGTGCGTGATGGCACAATGCTGTCCTCACAGAAGTGGATATAGGAGGTGACAGTGTCCGTAAACTCGTCCAAGCTGTTAGAAGCAGCCTTCAATGTGTCCCAGTCTGTGGTCTCCAAACACGTGCGAAGCTCCTCCACAGCCTCGTTGCTCCACAGTTTTTTAGTCCTCACGACAGGTTTGGAGAGCTTCAGCCTCTGTCTGTACGCGGGGATTAGGTGGATCATGACGTGGTCAGAAAGTCCGAGTGAAGCGCGGGGCACCGCGCGATAGGCCCCGCTGATCGTGCTGTAACAGTGGTCCAATGTCCTCTCCTCTCTGGTTGGGCATTTAATATACTGCTTATATTTCGGAAGCTCATGGCTCAGATTGGCTTTGTTAAAGTCCCCAAGAGCAATGATGAGAGAGTCCGGGAATGTCCGCTCCGTGTGGAGAATCTGCTCCGCGAGTGCGCACTGAGCTGCCTGCGCATCTGCGTCTGGCGGGATGTAAACAGCGGCCAGGATGAATGAAGCAAACTCCCGCGGAGAATAAAACGGTTTGCAGTGGATAAAAAGATATTCCAGAGAGGAAGAGCAGTGCTGAGCAATCACTGTCACATCTGTGCACCAGCCACTATTGATGTAGAAGCAGAGACCTCCACCTTTGGACTTACCGGAGAGAGCGGCCTGCCGGTCCGCGCGCAGCAGATGGAAGCCCTCCATCTTGAGCGCGCAGTCTGGGATGTTCTCACTGAGCCACGACTCCGTAAAACATAAGACACAGGAGGAGGCAAAGTCTCTGTTCATGCTTCTCATCAGGGCCAGTTCGTCTTATTCCCGAGTGAGCGTACATTGGAAAGGAAGATCCCAGGAAGAGCAGTTCGCAGTCCGCGTCTCCTCAAACGCACGAGTGCGCCGGCTCGCTTCCCTCTCTTTCGGCGTCTCGCTTTCCTGATCAGAGTCAGAAGTAAATCTGCCGCAGATGCGACAAATATTGGAAATAAATCCACAGGCGTTGTAGTCCTGTAGTTAAGGAGCTCTTCTCTGGTGTACGAGTATCCAGAGGAGTGCCCAGACACAGAAGAAATGCACAAAAACAAAACAAAAGTATGATCTGAAGTGTCTAACATTTTTCTCTGCCAGAGCTCCACTTGGATGTTTGCATAAATCTTGCAGAGAATCCCTTTTAGCTCCACTTCTACAGAATTAAAGCACAGAAAAGTACAGCTAGTACGCATTTAACACATGGATGTCTTAATAACTTAACTTTAAGTACCCAGATAATGTTGACCAGTCCTTTGTTAGTTTAGGATTACTTGTTAGCCTTCCAGATGTTAGCATGTATTACATTGGAAGTGATGTAGTACATTTTCACTGTGAGTCAAACCTGTGGAACTAACCTGGTACACAGAGGTTTCTGGAATAATGTACAGTATTTTTTGTAGTTTTGCATCTGTACACTTACATACTGGGCTTTAAATCTCACAACCAAGATTTCATTGAAATGCAGATTTCCAGCTTCAGCTTTGTCTGTGAAGGTTCTCAGTCATCCAGGTCATCATAGTCTAAGGAGCGTGGAAAAAAAAAGGGTCTGGGCTTCTTTAAGTTGCTTGAACATTTTTAAATATTATCACAGTTTTTTTCATGCTTGGATGGAAATCCTTTGTAGTTGGTGACTGCCTGAAGTCTAGTAGCCATGGACATTACCACATGCTGTGTTTTCTTCCTTGTGAGGCTTTGAGAGGCCTTCACTGTAGCTGCCTTGAATTGCTGCTTGTTTATGGGTCTTTTTGCCTTCAGTTTTGTCTTCACTTAATGAAAAAGCACGAGCTGATTCTTTCTCTTCCTTATTCCACTTTCTGTCATTCAGGTATAACTTTATCTTGGATTCAACTGTCCAAAAATTGGTGTACATGGTGTGAAGGGGTGACCAACAAAGAAATTTGCAATAATCCCCTTTAATCTAGTCTCATGGTCTTCTAAACCTTTTGGTGTTGTTGACCTGGCCAATCCATTTCTTCTTTTTAGAAATGTACCAGACTATTGATTTGGCTTGGAATCAACGGAAGCTTCACCTTTTAATTTGTCATGGGATAACAAGGGAACAGGTTTCAATGGGCCATGACATTTCTTTTGATTCATTTGTCCAATTATTTTGAACCTTTGAACATTGAGGACTACAAATGGTTGATGACTGTGATTCCTAAACAGTTAATACAAAACATTTTTAAACTACGATTTAAAATTTGGCCAAAAAAAACCAAACAGATAAAGACAACTGGAAGGCAGTAAAATAATGTGTTAAAATAACAGAGTTCCTTGAGAAGCAGTATTTGCTCTGGAATTCTAGCTGCTGTTGTGGATGGGCCTACTGAATTAAACTGCACATGCTCATATTAAAAATTAATATAACAGCACTTAATTTAACAAATGCAACCACAGTGACCTTTTGGGCTTTAGTGCACATAACTCCAATGTGAAAGTCAATAGAGTATTAATTGAAAAGGTTGTCAAAGGGTAGAGGATCCATGATGACTTTGCAGCAAACAGATTCATTTAGAACCTCTCTGACCCTTTCTTACACTGTAACACGTCTGCAGTCATTAATCTCGCCTGTCTCTCTATTCTTTTTCTGGCTGTGCAAGAGCCCTCAAAGTTTTCCATGCTTCTGGAAACTTTCCATCACCTAATTTCAGCAGTAACTTGCACTCCTACTCGATCCCTAAATCAACTCATCAGAATACCTTATATTCTACACCTTCCCAGTGGCCATAGCATTTTGCCCTTTTCCTGCTATGGTGTTTCAGCCTTCTTGTTCTGTTTCTCTTCCACTATTTTGCTGAACTCTGGTCTGTCTTTGGACCTTTCCGACCTTCCTCATGTTTGGCCCTGAGTGAAGCATTTCAATCCAACAATTATTCTCTGGGCCTTTGACAAGCAATCCTAGAATATATATAAAGCTCAGTGCAGTTAATACACTTGGACACAAACAAAGGCAGGTTCTGTCAAGTGTTCAGAATAAAAGCTTTCCAGCTTCTTTGTATGCGTCACATTACTTATTACAAATACTCAGTGTTGGGTAAGTTACTTTAAAATAGTAACTTAGTTACATTACTAGTTACTTCTCTCAAAAGTAACTCCGTTACTTCAAGTTACTCGTTACTTTCAAAGTAACTAGTTACTAGGGAAAGTAACTTTGGTTTTACTCAGAATTCTCTTGTTAATGTGTTTCTTCCATAACTTTGCCAGTCTTCTAGCTTGCTTACTTGCCACAAGTGCACTGTGCCACCCACCAATAGAAAGGAAAAGATAATGTGCATATTTCCACAAGAGAAATCCCACGCCTGGACCGTCATTGACTGCTGCCGTGATTCTAGCCTACGTCACAGCGTCATGTGCGCCTTTTACATCCAACACAAAAACTGCAGTCGTGGTGCTTTTGATTGTACTCAGAACTCAGAAATTCTGCCTTCTGAATAGGAAGATGTAGGCAACACCAGACTGCAGATGAGCTGCATACAGAGCTGGACTGGGACAAAAAAATCGTCCCGGGCATTTTGACTAGAGACCAGCCCACCATTATAGGAAAAATCATAAAGCCTTTGAATGAAAATAAACACTGTTGTGACAGTGATGTACACTGTTTTGATGGTATATATGCATCAATCTATCAATCGTTTGTTGTAAGATTCAGATAATAATTTTTTTAAAAGCCAGACATTTTAAATGAGAATAAGAAAGAAAAGTATTTCTTTGTGCCCCCCTTTCTCTGTTAATGCCCTACCTGGCCCCCTGGCAACACTTTGCTAGATCCGCCCCTGCGCAGTTACCAGCTGTCAGCTGCCTAAAAAAGGATCCTGGTGTTATTTGTCTCTCAGAAACAGTTCATAACTTCCCTTCAACTCATTTATGTCAGCTAAAGGATAAACCTGTTTCTCCATCACCTGTTCAGCTCTGATGATTCAGTAAGGACATCTCCTGGTTTCATCTTCATGTTTCCCTCTCACCACATAACCAAACTGATATCATGACCAGCAGCTTTTTTGCAGCTGTGGCTCCAGCAAACATCAGCTGATACTAGAAATTAATATTAAATAAATTCTAACAATAGCTGATCAAGCTTAAACGTGCTGCTGTTGTTTAGCGCGACATCCGCTGGTTTCCTGATCAGGTTTCCTGATGATTGAAGTAGAAACGGGAGAGGGAGGGGGGAGAATGAAAGAAGAAGAGGCAGCTGTGCAGCGTAAAGACACAGAATAACTCCAGCTTTGTGTCTTTTTCATTGTAGCTGAATTACGGGACAAACTGTTCCTTTTCACCTCAATACGAAACGCGTAATATTTTCTCTGAATACCAGGCGGGACGGTTGGCAACTCTAATAACTTATGAACAAAATAAAGTGCAACATCATTAACTTCATAGCACCCACCCAGCTGTATAGAAACCCCGTCATGCTAGCTAGCATGCAGTACGGAAAAAGTCAGAATAACGAAAATAAACTCCACCTAAACTTGGTTTATATCTGACCCAGAGAGACTGCAGGTCATAACTTCTTACCTGAAGTTCAGTTCACACTTGGACCGGCGGCCGCCTCAGGTCTCTTTTCCTTCTGCGTCCCCTTTCCTTCATCCACCTGCTGGCCTCCACCACTTGCTAATGTTACTGAATCTGTGGAAGCTAACGCGTTCCTGATTTTGGCATAATAACTAGTTACCGTGTTCGTTACCACAATAATAACGTAGTTACTGTAACGCGTTACTTAATAACGCGTTAGTCCCAACACTGCAAATACTGCTCTAATTAATGCCTAAACAGTAGCTGCAGTGAAAGCAAGATGCAAATAATCAAATAAAATTATAATAATACTTAATCATAAAACCTCTCACCTGTAGATTTTTTCACAGGAAAAGAAATAATAGTGTGGACCTTATTTCATATCGTTCATCTGCTTATTTGGTCTCTGGTGATTTTAACAGATGTAAACACATGACTAATGATTGACTGCTAGCATTCAGGTAATTAAGAGAGAGAGTACATCATGACACATTTTAATAAGTGTCATGATAAGATAAGCTGAAGCTACAAAGGAATTTAGACTTGATGGCTATTAAACATAACCTTACAGAAAGAAGTTCTGGGTTTGAAAGGATGGGGCCCTTTTATGTGGACTTTGCATAATTTGCCTGTGCCTATGTGGATTTTTGCCAGGCACCCCTCAGCTTCCTCCCACAGTGCAAAGACATGGATTTTAAATTATTTGGTGATTTTAAATTGGACGGAGGTGTGACTGTGAGCATAAATGTGTTTTTGTCTCTCTGTGATAGAGATACTGATACAGTGACTGATACAGTGACGTGTCCTGAATTGGATAAGCCGATAAAAAGGGATGGATCGAAGACAGCTAAAATAACATACTGACCAGGTTATATTCTCTGATCACGTTAAGAGGGTGTACTGGAGGCAGTTTAAGAGTTCCCAGCCAGTCAGAAGTTAGAAACAACATTAGTATTTTCTGTACCATTTTTCCATTGGCTGATCAGAAACAAACATTTCTCTTAACTTTTTATTGGGTGGGCAAGATGCCTATTTTGGGTGGGCACCTGCTGCCCAAAGCCAAAACTGGCCCAACTCAGTTCAGCCCACAAAGAGCCGTAGGCTCCCTGTGAGCTAGGCCAACGTCAGAACTAAACCTAACAGAAATAAAACGACTAAAATAGGACTGCATGGCAAAACAGAAATGAAACAGTGAAACATAAGCAGATAGCAGTCAACCAGCTCTCATTTCAGTTGGCTTGACCAGATACACCTGAGAGGAGACATCAAAAAAATGAAAGACCAGTTCAAACCAGCTCAATGAAAGACCGAGATCAGTACATATATAATGATCAGTAGGTGGTGGGAAAGCTGTGTCACGGTACACTAATTAGTATCCCTCTAAATTTCAGTGGTACTATTGCTTCTGTGTAGTGTGGTAAATCTATTTTAGTAGTAAGATAGTAAGAGAGCTAACCCCAGTCTTCAAATAGAATTGGAAAGACAAACTTTTCAAGGCAGTGGGATGTCAACAGAGCAAGTCCTAATTTCTTGTCTGAAGATGCAGTACCACACGTCCTAATATTCAGATTTTTTACTTTTTTTTGTCTTCTCTCCAACACAAACTCTGTCACAACATTATGGTTTTTCAGAGCACCAGTGTGACGGGCTGTAAGCAAAGCTCAGGCAGAAACAAAAGAAGAAAACTGTCAGCATAAAATAGACAAACTGTAATCTCGCAGCATCAAAAAGAAATCTTACTGAAACTGAAACCTGCGAAAATCAGGCATTATTTATGAGCCTCGAGTCTAAAATGTTGATAAATTGAAAAAAAAAAGAAAATAAAAAAAGATGCGTCCCTGATTTATTGCATGACACAATTCCTATACAAAGGCAAAGCTTCTATACTCTCTCTTATCAGGATTTCTTGTTGAATATTCACCACTAGAATACTGAAGGAGCTGCAGCTCTTTTGATCCTTTGGTGATAAAAGATAGTTTTACCTACAAGTCAGTTATTGTCTGAAACTGGAATACTGATTATCTGATGTAATCTGCTGCAAACCGACAGGCACCTTAAGTCTTTTATTTATTTGTCTCTCTCCACCCTTTTTTTCTGTTCTTCATATTGATTTTGAGTGCTTTTTATTGATTTCCTTTTGTCTCTCATAAAACATCATGGCCATTTTACAGCTGGAGTTGGTCTCAAATAGCTGGCGGGCATGTCTATCTTATGGAGGTAGAGTTTATCACTGGATGTGGGCAATGTAAGCAATAAACCTGAGAATTAGCTTATCTGTGGATTGATAGAATTTAGAGGAGCTATTTTGCAAGCTTTATGTGCCACCTCTGCTGCACATTAATAGTCTTAATGATGGAGGTTAAAGTAACTCGGAAAAGGGCTTTTAAATTTGACAATATCAGACAACTAGGTTTACTTGTCATATTTAAACCCTCATCAGAACCAGATAATTAAGCGTTTATAAAAGCAGATGGACAATGAGAGGTTAGATGTTTGATATTTGATACGTTTTGAAGCCTCAAAAGATGCATCCATATTCTTTAAATAGTCTTTAGTTTAAAAATGCCTTATTTTCATTCTGCTTTAAGTCATAAATATGATTGCAACCAGATATGATGCTTTTTGGTTGGCGTTTACATTAAAAAGACTACAGTGCCTCTAATTTGTGTTTAAGGGGTTAGATCACACAGGTGTGATTGGTTTTACGGGTCATTTGCAAAGTTGTGCTCTTTTCTAAACACAAGTGTAGTCTGTTCATTTTATTATCAAGTGCAAAAATTAAGACATGTTTTATTTTTCTGAGTTAAATATCGGTGCAATTAGCAATCGTATGCTCCTTGCTGTATTTTGTGCCTTGAGAAAGGAACTAAAAATGAGTTCCCACTGTATAAGGGTAATTTGTTACGTCAAAACACAGTTCTTACCGGAGCTGTAGCGATTGGACAGTAATATTATTAATAAGCTTAGTGGCAGTTAAATTGGTCCACCAATATTCAGAGATACTGTAAAAAAAAGAAAAAAAAAGAAAAAAAAAGATTGGAGCAATATAGCAATGTGTTCAGATCCAGTGCTATACTTGCACTTTGCTAACAGCTGAAAATAAACTAAGTGGCCTATTTAGCATTTTAGCTAAACACACCAAGTAAGTGTCAGGCAGTGGAAGAAAGCTATGTTTTTCTATCCAGATGGGCATTCCTGTGAGGGTTGTGATGTCATGTTAAAACTATAAAAATAAATATTTTGTGCATACTGTAAGTGAATGAGTAGTTTCCTCTAGGTGGGTGAAAAATCTACCTTCCAGGAAGCTACTTAACTGCTAAATGCTCCAGTGGAGCTGCTCAGCAACTAGAATTAGAAGACTGTGGCTGTGCTGAGCAGATCCCAGCTGTGAATCTGTCTGAGTATATAAATGAGAAGCAAGCCATGGAGAAGTAAAGCGTCCAACCACAGCAGATAATTCCTGCAAGAGTAAGAGCGTGGGGGAAAAGAGACCTATTGCAATCTATATGTGAATACATCTATAGAATTCAAGTGAAATAAAATAATTAAGAATAACAATAATTAACCCAAATATGATATTGAGTGACATCATATAGCTTGAGAATGTAGCAAATCAATTGCTAAAATTCCCTCAAAAAAAACCTTAAATGCATGTTGCCAGCCATTAAGAGAGTATTATAATTTGACAGATCAGTGGGCTCCACAGGCAAAAATGATAGCAAAATGCTAAAAATGATGGATTAGTCAAATGTGAAACACTTATACTATTGTCCCGGTGCAGATATTACAAACACAGCATGGCACAACACAGTTATCCTTCTCTCTGTGGAGCTTCATTAAGAATAATTGGCCAAATGACAAGTCGCCATGTTGCACAGCCATTTCATCAGCAGTAGTCGCTGTAATTGGGAAGAGACTCGGCAGCAAGGAGAAGGTTGCCCGCCCTAATAGGAAAGGAGGCTGACTTCAAGCTCCATTCTTGAATATAAATATATAATCCAAATGCCTTCAGAAAGAGAGAATAAGCTGAAACCCAGAAATGCTAGTTTTAGAAAGCTAAAAAGGCTTCAGGACCAATGTTCAGCAGCCAAGATGGAGACGTGCCACTTGAAGAAAATCAATAATGAGCTCAACGTGGTGCTTAAACTGCATTAAAAAAATGTCTGGTTGACACTGGCAAGCTCCTTTTTCAGCTAATGTGGGTAAATGAAAGGAGAGGAGACAAGTCCTTGAAAACAAAGGAAGAGAAGGAAGGGTTTGCATAGTGACTTGAAATGCAGTAATGAGATCAGCTGATCAGCTTTATATAGTTCTTTTTTAAAAACCAACTTAATCTTCAAGGCAAGTGAAAGCTGACTGCTTTATAGTGTCATTCAAATAATCAGAAATGACTATGGGAGGATGCATATGCATATGTGGACATCCTTTCTAATTATGGCTTTTGCTACCACGGGCGATCGTGGCTCAAGAGTTGGGCGTTCGCCTTGTAATCGGAAGGTTGCCGGTTCGAGCCCCGGCTTGGACAGTCTTGGTCGTTGTGTCCTTGGGCAAGACACTTCACCCGTTGCCTACTGGTGGTGGTCAGAGGGCCCGGTGGCGCCAGTGTCCGGCAGCCTCGCTTCTGTCAGTGCGCCCCAGGGTGGCTGTGGCTACAATGTAGCTTGCCATCACCAGTGTGTGAATGTGTGTGTGAATGGGTGGATGACTGGATATGTAAAGCGCTTTGGGGTCCTTAGGGACTAGTAAAGCGCTATATAAATACAGGCCATTTACCATTTACCTATTACCGGTGGATGGAATCAAGCCTACAGCCACGATATTTCCAGTAGCAAACTCACAGTGGAATGGGTTTTAATAGGTCAGTGACTTGGCACTATCACGGTATGCCATCTGTCCATTATGTCAGTCTGACAAATTTTTCCCCTGGCCAATTGTGAGCATGGTTTTCAAATGTAAACATCTAGGAGAAACTGTAACAGACTGTATACTGCATAATGCATTTGAAACTTGGCAGTAAATGTTGCAACCTTGGACAAACTGCCCCAGGAAACAACATCAGCAAAAGAGTTGTTTGTCATGAGTCTAATAACATGCATTTCCAAGAGACAGCATTGATACATAAACCTAATAATAGATGGTGATTTTGTCAAGTGCAGTGCACATATTGGATACAAAATGTGAAGAGGGGATATGAACACAGTCAAACCCAATCTGAGTGAACCCATGGATAATTAGATTGAATCCAAAATGCAATTGACATAATAAGGCCCTAGGTGTAAGAAGACCCTGGAACAAGCAGAAGCATGATAAGCTATAGAAAAGAAGAGCATTAGGATTAGATGACTGTATTACACACTAAGATCCAAGACCACTGGCAAAAAAAAATAAAAATGTGAACTTACCCAGCTTGATTAGACTACACCTGAGTCAAGGTCAGGTCATGGTGATGTAGATCCGTAGCATCCAGAATGAATAGATCATCATATTTTAATGCCAACTGTGATTTGAATGCACTGGGCCATTGTAATCGTAAGTTCTTAGGTACCCATCCACTCCTTTCACCTGTTTGGCATTCCCAAATGGGAAATCTGTTAATAAAAGAACTATAGGGCCAAAATTAATGTAAGAGGCTTGATTTGAAAGTTAAGATCTTATAGTTTCTGAAACTGTGCTTGTTTAGTATGTGGCTAAAATTCTACATAACCCTAGCCCACTGGTTCACTGGACATCTGCTGGACAAGATGTTAAATGGTAACTGCTTAGAAGACTGAAAAATATTTGTGGTTTATGGTTTTAAGTGACAGACATGGCATTCAAATCACGAAAGGCAAACCAGTCATATAATGTGATATGCAGTCAAGAAAAAAGTGGCTTAGGAAAGTTGAACTGGAACACAAACTTTGACCCACTTTTGTGTCAGATTTGTCAAGTGACACCATAGCTGAGTAGAAGTACATCACTGTAGAAAATGTGATCACAACGTTCCAAAGTTCGGCACTGTCATATGAATCTCTTGTCTTTAAAATGCTTTGTTAATAAAATGCCAAATTCTTGAAGGCATTCTGAATGTTATCACAATCCACTTAATTCAACTTTCCTATAAAAACCATGACCTTTACCCAATCATCTCTATGCCATTTAAACTCTTAATAAAATTCATAATGTGAAAAGTTGAAAAGTTGTGAAGACAAGGTGGACAGAAATATTCATGAACATAGTTTAACACTTATAGGTCATCATTTGCATTATGGTGCAGAAGATGCTAAAACACTCAAATGATTTCTATCAGCATGACTAAACCTTCATGCTGATAGAAGTATCGCCGGTAACAAGAGTTGCATGTGTTTGAAAATATGGGCTCCACCAGTAGAGTACGGTTTTCATCAAAGACCAGAAAAAATGCTCATCTGGAAAATAGTACACTTTAGATCATGGTCATTGTTTTCTTCCTGGGATTGGTTATTCCAGAGGGTAATCAAGGTCTATCAAGTCATCCATCCATTCATTATCTTGGTGGCGCTGTCACTTGGTGTTCGCTCGCTCTGTGGTAGAGTATCACTTCCTGTTCCTGCTCAAACACAGTGGTGTTTCTGAGTAGCTTATTTGCTTAGCGATTTAATTAACAACTTTTAAATACATTCTTCTTTCATAGTATAATCTTCACGTGCTTCCTCCGAAGCACACTTTCTGTGTACTCACTACCTAATTTATAGCCAAAGTATTCACTCACTGTCTCTGTACTGTCTCGCTAGCCTAGCTTAGCTCGTAGCCGACTCATTAGCACCATGGCTACTTCACCTGTCCCTCCTGCACTTTCTTGCTCATTGTGTCAGATGTTTAGTTACTCCTCGGCCTCCTTTAGCAGTAATGATATCTGTAACAAATGTAGCATATTTGCAGCGCTGGAGGCCAGGATTACTGAATTGGAGACTCGGCTTCGCACCCTTCATTCACCCGCAGCTAGCCAGGCCCCTGTAGCTGGTGCAGCCGAAAATAGCGTAGGCCCCGCTAGCTGTTCCCCGGCAGGTCCCAAGCAGCTGGGGAATCAGGGCGGCTGGGTCACGGTGAGGAGGAAGCATAGTCCTAAACAGAAGCCCCAGGTACACCACCAACCCGTTCATGTGTCTAACCGTTTTTCCCCACTCGGCGACACACCCGCCGAGGGTCAAACTCTGGTAATTGGCGATTCTGTTCTCAGACATGTGAAGCTAGAGACACCGGCAACCATAGTCAATTGTCTTCCAGGGGCCAGAGCAGGCGACATTGAAGGAAATTTAAAACTGCTGACTAAGGGTAAACGTAAATTCAGTAAAATCATAATTCACGTCGGCAGTAATGACACCCGGTTACGCCAATCGGAGGTCACTAAAATCAATATTGAATCGGTGTGCAACTTTGCCAAAACAATGTCGGACTCTGTAGTTTTCTCTGGTCCCCTCCCCAATCAGACCAGGAGTGACATGTTTAGCCGCATGTTCTCCTTAAATTGCTGGCTGTCTGAGTGGTGTCCCAGAAACGATGTGGGCTTCATAGATAATTGGCAAACCTTCTGGAGGAAACCTGGTCTTGTTAGGAGAGATGGCATCCATCCCACTTTGGATGGAGCAGCTCTCATTTCTAGAAATATGGACAAATTTATTAAACCCCCCAAAATATGACTATCCAGAGTTGGGACCAGGAAGCAGAGTTGCAGTCTTACACGCTTCTCTGCAGCTTCTCTCCTCCTGCTACCCCCCAAAAAACCCATCTCCATAGAGACTGTGTCAGCTTCCAAAAAGACAAAAAACAAACTAAAAACCAGCAACAAACAACTTAAACATAAACAATCACAAAGAAAGAACAATACAGTATCCACATCTGAACCAAAGAGTAAAACAGTGAAATGTGGATTATTAAATATTAGGTCTCTCTCCTCCAAGTCTCTGTTAGTACATGACTTAATAATTGATCAACAAATTGATTTACTCTGCCTTACAGAAACCTGGTTGCAGCAGGATGATTATGTTAGTTTAAATGAATCAACACCCCCGAGCCATTCTAACTACCAGAAATCTCGAAGCACAGGCCGAGGGGGCGGTGTGGCAGCAATTTTTCACACCAGCCTATTAATTAATGAAAGACCAAGACAGACTTTTAATTCATTTGAAAGCCTGATGCTTAACATTGTCCACCCCAGCTGTGAAACTCAGAAACCAGTCTTACTTGTTATCATCTATCGTCCACCTGGGCCTTACACAGAGTTTCTCTCTGATTTCTCAGACTTTATATCTAATTTAGTTCTGAGCTCAGATAAAATAATTATTGTGGGTGATTTTAACATCAATGTAGATGCTAAAAATGACAGCCTCAACATGGCATTTAATCTGTTATTAGACTCAATTGGTTTCTCTCAAAATGTAAAAGAACCCACCCACCACTTTA
Organism: Copadichromis virginalis; assembly: GCF_057382275.1. Taxonomy (NCBI): domain Eukaryota; kingdom Metazoa; phylum Chordata; class Actinopteri; order Cichliformes; family Cichlidae; genus Copadichromis; species Copadichromis virginalis. Next base: position 41,351,842 of record NC_140639.1, on the reverse strand, counting down.
ATCACACTCTAGATCTTGTTTTAACATATGGCATCGAACCTGAACATTTAACAGTGTTTCCTGAAAACCCTCTCCTGTCTGATCATTTCCTCATAACATTTACTTTTACAATAATTGATTACACAGCGGTGAAGAGTAGACTTTATCAAAGTAGATGTCTTTCTGAAAGCACTGTAACTAAGTTTAAGAATATAATCCACCCACTGTTATCATCTCCAATGCCCTGTACCAACACAGAGCAAAGCAGCTATCTGAACGCTACCCCAACAGAGGTCGATTATCTTGTTAATAATTTCACCTCCTCACTATGTACGACTCTGGATACTGTAGCTCCTGTGAAAACTAAGGCCTCAAATCAGAAGTACCTGACTCCGTGGTATAATTCTGAAACACGTACCCTAAAGCAGATGACTCGTAATCTGGAGAGGAAATGGCGTGTCACAAATCTAGAGGATCATCATTTAGCCTGGAGAAATAGTTTGCTGCTTTATAAGAAAGCCCTCCGCAAAGCCAGAACATCTTACTATTCATCACTGATTGAAGAAAATAAGAACAACCCTAGGTTTCTCTTCAGCACTGTAGCCAGGCTGACAAAAAGTCAGAGCTCTTTTGAGCCAACCATCCCTTTAACGTTAACTAGTAATGACTTCATGAACTTCTTCACAAATAAAATTTTTATCATTAGAGAAAAAATTACCAATAATCATCCCACAGATGTAATATTATCTACAGCTACTCTTAGTACCATTGATATTAAGTTAGACTCTTTTTCTCCAATTGATCTTTCTGAGTTAACTTCAATAATTACTTCCTCCAAACCATCAACGTGTCTTTTAGACCCCATTCCTACAAAACTGCTCAAAGAAGTCCTGCCATTAATTAATTCTTCGATCTTAAATATGATCAACCTATCTCTAATAATCGGCTATGTACCACAGGCCTTCAAGCTGGCTGTAGTTAAACCTTTACTCAAAAAGCCATCTCTAGACCCAGCAGTCTTAGCTAATTATAGGCCAATCTCCAACCTTCCTTTCATATCAAAAATCCTTGAAAGAGTAGTTGTCAAACAGCTAACAGATCATCTGCAGAGGAATGGTTTATTTGAAGAGTTTCAGTCAGGTTTCAGAGCTCAGCACAGCACAGAAACAGCTTTAGTGAAGGTTACAAATGATCTTCTTATGGCCTCTGACAGTGGACTCATCTCTGTGCTTGTCCTGCTAGACCTCAGTGCAGCGTTCGATACTGTTGATCATAATATCCTATTAGAGCGATTAGAACATGCTGTAGGTATTACAAGTACTGCGCTGCAGTGGTTTGTATCATATCTATCTAATAGACTCCAATTCGTGCATGTAAATGGAGAGTCCTCTTCACACACTGAGGTTAATTATGGAGTTCCACAGGGTTCAGTGCTAGGACCAATTCTGTTTACATTATACATGCTTCCCTTAGGCAGTATCATTAGAAGACATAGCATACATTTTCACTGCTATGCAGATGACACCCAGCTCTATCTGTCCATGAAGCCAGATAACACACACCAATTAGTTAAACTGCAGGAATGTCTTAAAGACATAAAGACCTGGATGGCCGCTAACTTTCTGCTTCTTAATTCAGATAAAACTGAGGTTATTGTACTCGGCCCTGAAAATCTTAGAAATATGGTATCTAATCAGATTCTTACTCTGGATGGCATTACCTTGGCCTCCAGTAACGCGGTGAGGAACCTTGGAGTCATTTTTGACCAGGACATGTCCTTCAACGCACATATTAAACAAATATGTAAGACTGCTTTCTTCCATTTGCGCAACATCTCTAAAATTAGAAATATCCTGTCTCAGAGTGACGCTGAAAAACTAGTTCATGCATTTATTACTTCCAGGCTGGACTACTGTAATTCATTATTATCAGGATGTCCAAAAAACTCACTGAAAAGCCTTCAGCTAATCCAAAATGCTGCAGCAAGAGTCCTGACAGGGACTAGAAAGAGAGAGCATATTTCTCCTGTTTTGGCTTCCCTTCATTGGCTTCCTGTTAAATCCAGAATTGAATTCAAAATCCTGCTCCTCACATACAAGGTCTTAAATAATCAGGCCCCATCTTATCTTAATGACCTTGTAGTACCATATCACCCTATTAGAGCGCTCCGCTCTCGCTCTGCAGGCCTACTTGTTGTTCCTAGAGTATTTAAAAGTAGAATGGGAGGGAGAGCCTTCAGTTTTCAGGCCCCTCTTCTGTGGAACCAGCTTCCAGTTTGGATTCGGGAGACAGACACTATCTCTACTTTTAAGATTAGGCTTAAAACTTTCCTTTTTTCTAAAGCATATAGTTAGGGCTGGACCAGGTGACCCTGAATCCTCCCTTTGTTATGCTGCAATAGATGTAGGCTGCCGGGGGATTCCCATGATGCATTGAGTTTTTCCTTTCCAGTCACCTTTCTCACTCACTATGTATTAATAGACCTCTCTGCATTGAATCATATCTGTTATTAACCTCTGTCTCTCTTCCACAGCATGTCTTTATCCTGTCTTCCTTCTCTCACCCCAACCGGTCGCAGCAGATGGCCGCCCCTCCCTGAGCCTGGTTCTGCCGGAGGTTTCTTCCTGTTAAAAGGGAGTTTTTCCTTCCCACTGTCGCCAAAGTGCTTGCTCATAGGGGGTCATATGATTGTTGGGTTTTTCTCTGTATCTATGAAGCGCCTTGAGGCGACTTTTGTTGTGATTTGGCGCTATATAAATAAAATTGAATTGAATTGAATTGAATTGAATTGGAACTTATCCAGTTTTGGGTTCCTCATCCTGGCCACCTCTTCCACTCTATTTTGGGGGGTGCTAAAAGATATAATCTTTCCAGCAAGTCCTGGTCCAACCTGGGGCCTCCTCCTGATAGATCATAGGAGGCATCCTAAGCAGATGCCCAAGCCACAACTGGCTACTATCAATGTGGTGGAGTAGTGGTTCTGCTCTGAGTCCCCCTTGAATGTCCAAGCTCCACATTTCTCTAATGGAGATATGTGGAGAGATTAGAAATTAATTTCAAAGGAAATTAATTTCCACCAGATATCTGCAACCTCATTCTTTTGGGCATCCATTGATTGCAACCTTATTGTGGTGGAGGGGTTTGTGCTTTCCAGAAGACCCTACCAGTGTTCCTTGTATCACTGGTAGGGTCTTCCATTACAAACTAGTCCTGAATAAGGGAGCAAAGAACAGTTCTATGACACCTTAGAAAAAAAATCAAGGGTCCAGTTTACTCTACCTAGAACAGGATCACTGGGGTCCCAACTGGGAGCCTGGCTCAGGGTAGTGGTTTGGAGTTCAAGGGTCTAGTGGACTTCAAGTGGAGATTATGGGGTCTGGCTGGGCTTAGCTCGAAAAGCTACCCTCCTGTGGGCCCACCACACACAGTAGTGTGGAGTGCGGTGCTTTGTGAATTGAGGCCAAGGGTGGACCGCCATCCTGGCACTCCGATCTCCTTCCAAACTCTCTAATTCATCTTGGGAAGAAAATCCGGACAAAAAAAAAAAAAAAGAAACCCAAGAGTGCACAATGGCAACTCACTAAACCATTACACCCCACTCTGCAGATTAAGCTCCCTTTGTCCATTTTCCTGAAAATATAACAGAAGTGGAAAGGTCACCTTGGAGACACACTGGAGTGCCAGACATGGTGCTTGACCCACTTACCGAATGGGATGTTCTAAGAGCAGTCAAAGCATAGCAGAAATGCTTGGAACTCCATATTGTATAAGGTGACTATTGCAAAGGGAATGACAGCAAAAACTGAATCAGGCATGATACAGTCTGAACCTTTTGACATTATCTGATACTTACATTATGTGCTCATAGTCGATGACTAAGATCAAGACTGAGTGCCAGTAAAGTGCTTTGTCCATATAATACTGTCAGTCACACAGATTGACTGAACACCTTAAGCACATCAGCGATACATGAAAATGTGATCATGATGCACATGATCAGTGTTATCTACACTGCTTTACTGCAGCAGTTTTTCCAATGATCCCTCTGTAGAACTGTGTGAATACCATTTAAATAAAAGGCAGTTGTGCTCCCCTCAGATGTGTACTTCAACGGTGCTCAGGTACCCATACTTCTCTACTTGAACAACAAAACATTACGATTTCTATTTTTTTTCCTTTTTTCAGCCAAATACAACTGATATATCTCCACATCAGCACACACTCCCGTTCTGGAAGCACACTCTGGGTAAATGTTAATACAAACAGCGAGACAGAAATTATGGTGGCTTGGACCTGAGCCTGTTAACCAGACCAGACAAAATGCCTTGAAACACACTCCAACTGCTATTTCCAGACTCCAGAATATCAATCCCATATGTATGAAAGAATGGGTGACAGAAGGAGAAAGAGCCGTCTAGGGAGACTGGGAGATAACCTGATGAAGGGAAGTGAATGTAGTGCCTAAAAATAACAACAAAAAGATTCCACTTTTACTTGCCAGCAGCCAGTTCATTTTCAAATGCAAATCAACATTTTTTTCTATAAAGTTCCACCTCGATGAAGCACTAATGACTACGATTAAGCTCACTACAGTGAGAGTGGGTTTAGGTCCGCTGCATTCATTTTAATACGAGTTAGATAGTTAGCTCACAAATTAGACCATTTTCATGAAAAATGGATGCAAAAACCTTGTTGCTAGAGTCGAATTAAAATTCATAAGAATCTATAAAGGCTGAAACGGTGTATAGGATGTATAGCATAATGCAGCGTTTTATGTGTCTGATTTGAGTGGGTTTTATATGTGGAGATATATTGCAACTTTCCTGGGTTGTAGCTAAACTATAAACTTCACTGTGACTTTGCTGATTATTTGCATGTGGGTGTGCAATGTGGAAAAGCCTCAAAAAAACAAAACAAACAAAAAAAAAAACCAACACAGTGACACTTTATTCAACATCATTTTTGTCTTCAATTTTTCATTTTGAGATTTTTAGTCTTTGTTCATATATTAAAAAAAAAAGAAGCTGAACAAGAAAGCCAAATAGGCACCGCTGCAGATATTTTATTTTTTCTCCATCATACCAGAGCTTCCGAGAGTGAGCAATTCCTTTTCTTTCTCAGGCAATATTTTTTAAAAAGAATTCCAACTCATACTGCCACATGAATAAATATATACTGCTGCTGTAGAACATCTTAATATCCTTCCCTTTGAGAGAAAATGGTAGAGGGGGAAGGAAAGAAGTGGGTGGAGGTTATTTTCTTGGATAATTTTACACAAGGAAATGTGAGGTGACAACCTGCTAGATGCATGCTGAGTGCCGTGGTTTATTCACTGCCTCAAGTTCAGGGGTTATCTCGGGGTATCTTAGTGTCCACTGGCAGTCACATTATACTGCATTAGAATATGTTTGATCATGGACAAGCAAGGCTTTTCATGTAAGGATCTGGGTGCACAATTGAGGCAATACAAAGAAAAGATACACAACTTGAGGAGTGTCTGGTTGCCGCTGGGGAATTGGCCATGTAAGATGACAGTGGAAATAAAGATGGCGAGTTGTCAGATCAGTGATGTGCTCGTGTGCACATATGTGTTAGAAGAGGCAGTTTTGATGTGAGCGTGAAAAACCTTCCACAGATGACGGAAGTCATTTCAATCCCCCATCTGTTTTTCTGGAATGTGCACTGGTTTAATAGATGAAAGCTGGATTTCTTATGGAAAGGAGATTTAAAATTTTAAACCCGCAATCATTATTTATTTCTGTCAACAAAGGTTGAGATTACTAATTAATGTGAATGCAGGTGTTGTGAAGACAAATCCAAACTGAAATTTTGGTTTTCTCTCAGAATCACAGGGCCTATTTAGCTTAGTTTACCATTCTGTTTTGGTTTTAATGCCCAGAATGTGCCAGTTTAAAAGACACCCCTTGCCTTGCACTAAATACTAGCAAGAAATAGTTAGAAAGTAGGTACATATATAAATAGAAAAGCAAAGATATACTGCTACAGTAGCTAGCACTAAACACTGAGAAAACAGAGTTAGCATCTAGCTTATGTCCATAAACAAACATCTGCATGATGGCTCAGTCACACTAGAATAAATGTTTGATGGCATCCTCATTGCAACTAGGTAAGAACTGGTGATTGCTCAGTGACTGCACTGAATTTTTGCGTTGGGCACCTGATGACCAACTGGTTATATTCTAGTTAGATTGTTACATGAAAACAAGATTGCCGACTGATTGCAGACCATGTTGCTGTGTTGTTGCTGCACTAAAGTCACTTTGAAGATAGTAGCTGACAGTGAGTGGTGCAAAGACCTGGTCTCTTTTTAACACAACTATTTCAAAGGTTATCACAAGTTCATTGAACACAGGTATATTAATTTTGGTTGTCACAAGGTCTCCAAGTAGACAAGGTAGTGGGTGCATTCTGTTTGTAGGCAAAGTAGTTTTGACCTTTCATGTTTAAGCAGGCTTTAGCTGCATGCAGATAAAACAGTCCATGTGAACGGAGGGGTTGCATTTGCAAATTGCAATTTTAAATCCATCATCTTCTGAAGACAATTAAAATTTATTGGCTTTAAAAAAAAAAGTATGTGCATTCGTAAACAATGGTCAGCACATAGAACAAGTAATCCTGTCCCAGATATCCGTCTATATTGGTAGACCGGAAATATTTGTTGTTGTCGCCAGAGGCTACTCATCAGATGATATTTGGGCTCCCAGATGAGAAGAGGAAAACAATGGGTAACTATTAAAGAGCCAGATATTTCCCACTGGTACAAACAAAAACAAAGGCAGTATTAGACTAAAGATGGTTCAGAAAACTCTCACTCTGAATGCAATGTATGCTAATGTTACTTAATATGCAGTGTTTAGTTGCTCTTTATGACCTAAAAAGGGAACAGCTTCAGCTTTCATTGTATCCTTTCCTTAACAAAAAATAAATCAATAAATTCATATACTCTATGTTAAGGGTCAGTTTGCAGGATATTAACACAATTTAAACACACACATGTACAAACCCCTTTAGTAGAATATTTAAGCCAGCTTTCAGATAAAAGGCATGGGAAGGAATGGTAACCACACGGAGCATCAATAAAAAAACCAAACCAGGAAATTATTATAACGCTAATTGTTGTCATGACCCTGAAAAAGGATTAAGGAGCTAGAGAAATGCACTGCATGAATAGATCCTCATTAGATGTTTCATTAAATGTTTAATGTTCTCATGAAAAATCTTAAAAACTGGAGGGAAAAAACAGCTGTTCGTGATACATGACTGACAAACCAAATGTCCAAGTCTGTGCCCAGTAATAATCACAAAGGGTAATCATGCTAAATATGAAAACACACTATCACAATGGGGTTTTTTTTTTTTTTTAATCTCTAACAAAGCTTCAAAGCATTGCTTGGTGGGATAAGAAAGCTTTTATGACTGTAATTATCTCATGTGTGTTCAGCTTACTGGGTACTCGGGCACATACACAGATGTTGTTCGAACATCAGACGGTCTGACGATACTTATAAATAACAACAACGTAAAAAATGAAAGTGAAACGGCAATATTACTCTTGAGATGATTTCAAAAGCTGATTCCAGTTGTTGTGACAGACTTATTGCACAGTGGTATTGCAAACTCAAGTCTTGCTGTACTTGTCAGCAAAAAACACCAAACACCCCAGTGCATTTGTGGTACTTGGCAAAAATCCATCTATCTGCTGTGTTTTTGGCTGCCCATCCAGGTCCAGGTTGCTAGGGTAGGAGACTGAGCAGAGCAGCTCTAGCCAGATCCTCCTGCTTCTCCCGGGAGACTTGGAGGTGTTCGTGGGCCAGCTGGGATAAATAATTCCTCCAGCGGGTCTCTGGTCTGCCACGGGGCATTATGCCTAGTCAGACTTGCTTGAAACACCTCCGCAGGGAGGAGTCTGACTGCTATCACCTTTACTGTTCTCCTGTCAACATGAAGGAGAAGCTGTTCTACACCAAGTTTCATCCACAAGATAAATTCAGCAAAGTTTGAACAAATAATATACTGTGCAGTGGAACAGCACAGTATGTTATAAGACTAAAAAAGCCGGAGGTGACTGTGCAAAATCTACTGGAAGTACAACAAACTGATTATGCTGGTCTACAGCCAAAACACTTTTGAAATAAATGTAGAAAACTTTACTTATTTTTGGGTCACTGAAATTGAAAATTATGCTCAAAATTATTGGTTGGCTTTAGTTTTCATGATATGCTGCTATGTCAGTTTTAACATGTTTTAATTGATGTCAGACGTGACTAAAACTACATTAGTTGGGCTTAAATGGTGCTACTTTTCAGATGCCACTCTTTCATGAATCATTCAACTTCATGAAACTGAGCTCACATCTTACACAACTGTATCAATTAGCAATGGTCAAATTTCAAATCTCTGTTTGGTCTTTTGGCTTATACTCTGGCCTTGTATTTTTAATGTATAATATAAAATATACAAATTTCCTTTTTCTAAATGAGGCAAATAACAGACTGTATATTAAAGATGCAAATAACCACTATAACATCACCCATTTATTTTGGACTTGCAAAATAAAGTCTTAACATTAGCATTTTGGCCACCACTATATTGCTTTTTGGAGCCCACAGTGTCCATAATTCTAAAAAAGGGTGGAATGCTATTACAGCAGCTAGCTTGATTTTTTCCTAGCAGATCCTAGCCATGCCTTATAAAGTAAAAGTAAGAAAAGACTGAATATATTCAGTATGTTTTATGTAACATTTGTGTGTAATAGCACCACTGTCAAAACAAGTCTAAATAAATAACTTACATACATTACATTACATGCTTACATTAATTTTTTATAGTAACTAAGTTACTAAAACAGTGGACTACTGTAGTTTTTTGTAAACACTGAACAAATAGAAAAATGTAAATAGTGCTTCTGTCAGGGACTATTGTCACTGTCGATTAATACACACTATTGCGTATTTCCAGCACCAACACGTTGTATGTGGGATTAGCTCAAAATAAACTCCACTGCCAATGTCAGTGGTACAATGGTGTGGCTTACTGGTGCATGCTTAATGCCTTCTGGACAACAATAGAGCTCTGTGGCTCAGAGAAATAAGCTGTGGCTACACAGGATCAAATCATTGTTCCATGTGATAGTTACCTGGAAATTGGTGACAATAACGACACTCTTATCCTCTAACACCAGTGCAGAAACCTAAGACTTACATATACTCAGCTTTTTAAAAATGTGATAGTAGATGCCTTCATGTGATATGTTGTTTAACACAAGTTAAGCAAGTTAAGTGTTGAAACTTCAGGTAGAAATGATCACCTTCAAAACTACATGTAACTGCATATTCTATCATTTTCCCCTACAATTCATTTGTAGACCTCATATTTTAACTTTTTTTGTGTTTTAAATTTGAAAGGAAATCCACCTCTTTAATTAGATAACATTAAACTTTAATTATCCCTGTGGGGAAACTGGGATACTGCTGCTGCAGTAGGGAATAGATGTGGATAATAATAGATCAAACATGATCTATTCAGGTTAATACCATAAAGTGATAAAGCAAAAGAACAGATAAGTGTTAGTTAACAAATACAGACATGTAAATAATGATCCATAATTTCCATTGCGTATAATGTTAGCTTTCCACATTGTTATTTTTGAAGTCTGAAGACATGGCACTGAACATACAGTCATTGCTAAAGCTTTTCACCAAATATTATATCATGGTCCATTTGTTCATATCACCATAAATGAACAAAACTGCTGCGTGAAATGACCCATTATCAACACTTGGTAATGGCACCATACTGCAACAAGGTCCCCTTGCATGCTGAAAATGATACGTCCATTTAATTTATCAAGGTGAACAAGTTTCTCTCCAGTGACAAGTGATCCAAGCCTTAAGACCCCGCGTGGTGACTGAAGAGAGTCCCAGATAATGTTGTGAATAATTTATGAAACATTGTCAGTGCTTCTTCATAATGACTTCAAATGGACATCAGCCAAGCGTTAAATGACAGGGATTAATCTGCTTTAGAAATAATAGTCCTGATGGAATATTGAATCCTCTGGGACACGGTCCAACTTGAGAGTCAACTGTGACACATTGCCTCTGCCTTCAGTGCGCAGTGACCCCAAAAACACACTATTAAAAGTTCAGAGTGTTCCAGAAGTTCACTGCTTTTGTTCAGCATGTGCAATATTTCTCAGGTGGGACTTAGAGGCATGACCCCAAAATTGCCTGGGGATGTCTTCCAAAAGGGAAGACTGGTGAAGCCAAGGTAAACAAGTCAATTAATCTTTTCAAGAAAATAAGGGCACCAAATAAAGTTCCTGTGGATGTTTCAGAAGTTTACTCGATGGCATTGGGACAGAGGCACACAGAAAACTTACTGTCGGCTCCTCAGTTCCCTGCTAGTCACTATTAAACTGGTTGGTAGTAATTTCACCTTAATAAACCAATATGTTTTCTAGGAAATCTTGGGTCCAAGCATTGATGTGGATGTCACACTGTTATGCAGCGCCACCACCAATATTGTTGCTTGTGTGCAGGAGCCTTCCTGCATGAAAACTCCCCAGCTGGACAGTGCAGCCTGCCATAGCCTGGTTTGTGGCTTACATTTGAAACCTTTGAATTAGCTTTATAGTGAAAATATTCTGATGAGAGTGTGGTGTTATCTATCTACCACCGTCAAGCTTGGTTGGCAAGGTGCATCCACAGACTCAGGTGAATACACAGATAATGAAAAATTATTGTTAGAGCTAACAATGAGCAATCTAGTAGAAGAACAACAGCACAGACTTCTGGATTGGTTGTTGGTACAATCCTGCACAACAATCCCTTTTTTAATTTCTTAGATAATTTAAAGTGCTCAGAAAGGCAAATATTCCACAAATATAGTCGAAAAATCCTGTTATTTTATTTGAATTGAATTAGTGGAGTAGAAGGCTTGCATACAAGTTACCTGCTGAAGTAAAGCAAACATTTAAACATGGGAAGCTTCCAAGTTATGCTTATTCTGTTGTACAGAGATTATGTCCATTTGCATAGGTATTTGCCTACACAGTGCCTATGCAAACAGGAGAAGTACGAAAAAACATCAAAGATCTAAAAATATAGTATGAGAAGCACAGTGGGTGGCTGCGGTGGACATTGTTCATTGTATTTAACACTTGGCTTTACATCAGCTATTTCTATGTGGACAAATTCCCTCTTTGGCTGGCAAGGACCGGCAACAGCACAGGCACGAATAGCCCACAGACCGCTTGTTGGTGACACTGCCTCCTAAGGACCGTAAAGAGCTACAACATGTAGGTTATGGTCATGAGTTGCTTTGGCAGCATGAAGTGGGGGTTTTCATATTTTTGAATACCTTGGACAAACCAAGGTTAGATGATTAATGCTGTTTTAAGTAATAGCCTTTAGCTAAGATAGCCACCAAGTTGAGGCAAGTGTAGGTAAACCTGAAATGGTTCTAGGAACTGTACAATAAACAGACTGTATGTGCTTTAAAAGAACACTGCTTCTAATGGTTACTTCCTAATGTATAAAAAATGAATCATAAGACTTATGTGTCATGCTTTGACTCAAAGTACCACCTTTAAGATTTTTGTCATGCAACATAATTAAGTATGACTGACTTTAGCATTTTTGTTGCATGACAAAAATGAATATTATATATATACTCTTTTTCGTTTTCATGGCTTGGGCAGGAAAAACTGGACAACTCCAGCCAGCATACATTTGGTTTGGACCATCTTCAGTCTTCATGTGCCACTGTAAATTATTTATTATTACTTCCTTATAAAAGTTACAGTTGAGGCACATGGAAAATCAGATATAATGATGAATACATAAATACATTTGCACTCTGGGTACCTGCAAGTTCGCTTTAAATTCACCATTTAACTGTCATAGTTATCTGCAATGTCATAATAAAACCATTCCAATATTCATACTTACTTTTTCCCATCTGCAGGCAAATGCAAATACGATGGCGTACACTGGGGTTGATCCAACAGAATAATTGAATTGCTGGAGCCTCACGTGGTCGAAATTTTATGGTGAGCCTGGAGAAGAATTTCATCAAGAGCTGCAGCTCATTCATCCAAAATCTTGCTCAGTGATGCAAATACTCTATCATTTAAACTCATTTATCCTAGCTTTAGGGTTTGCAATGGAGACAAATGTGATAGCTCTCCCACACGCACACACGCTCACAAAAAAAAGGCGTGAAAAACCAGGAAAAGCGAGGAATGCGGCGGAACGCATTCATTCATTACTCAAATAGACTTGTTGCTTTTAGCAATTCGAAAGTGGTGACATTTCATTTTACAGCCTCCAAAGCACTTTTTCTTCTCCTGGATCTCGCTCATTCATCCTTTTCTTCTCTGAATTCATCCAGAAATGTTCTAAATGATGAGAAACTACAGTTCAAACGAGTATATTCAACAGGGCAGCTGCCAGGCTGACACAAATTGGTGAAATATGAGCTTTGGTTTCATAAGTGATGATTACTGAATCTCTCTACCTGTTCTTATTTTCATTGCCTCCTTCCTCTTGTTGATAGCTGCTGTCTCAAAATGATGTTAATAGATACTCACGTCTTTGATCTCTCTGCAGATTTTGGGCCCCATAATGAATCCTCATTTTATTGCCACAGATATGTGTAACATACATGAAAGAGCTGGTTTCAGGTAGAGTTTCATGTTGGATGCAAATCTCAATTGGAAAACCAAAAAATCGAATAGATCTCTCTTTACTTCGATAATTGCAATTTACATTTAAAGTCTATAAAAGGTTCAGGCAGCCAGGGGTTCATCTGAAGCTGAAGTTGTTAAATGGAAATTGAACGCTCACAGGTAGTAGAATATTATCATTGAGTACTTCAAGGTAAAAGAATAAAAGTATGTTCTGTTTCTAGTGCCACCGTCATGTATGTTCTTTATAGTTATGCTATAGCTGGGAGTTAGCTTAACATGGCTAATGTTTATATAAAGACTAAAAGCTAGATAGATGGCTCATTTCAACGCTCAACGATGTTCTTGTGAACATCTGAAACATAACCAAGCGCTTTTGATGCATCACTATGGTATAATATTAAAATAATCAAGTTGTTAAATTGTGCAGAGAAACACTATTTTTCACATTTAGCATGCAAAAAACATTATCCACCTTCTCACTTGTGAAAATAGGTTTTTCTGTTTGGGGAGAGCATACTGAAGACATGACACACCACCAAAGATGAATGGACATAGTTTGGCAGGTTCTTTGAGCATTGCACAGTCTGACCTTGGAGTGAATTTGCTAGGATGCCATTGTGATAACTTACACCTGAATGCTCCAGACCAGCAAACTACTAAAGACTAAGAAACTACCAGAGGTGCTCACACTTGCTGATGATCAGTTAATCAAGCGCATTTTGTTAGTTTTAATTACTCTGCTAGCAGTTAGGGCATACTTAGTTTTTCCACAGGACTAGTTCTGGCAGCTGTACATACCAAAAACGTGCCTTTCCTCACTTAATATACCAAACACACCATCGTAATTTGGCATTGCTGCCTGTTGTTTCGACCTGTTTTCTATCCTAGCATTCACTTTAGGCTCCAAGAGGAGGTTTGCTCAACTCTCTTCAGATTCCATGTGTATCAAATTTCTTGCGAGTGTTTTCTCAGCTAGGAGGTTGGAGCCAAACCAACTGTAGTCTCCTGCTTTAAGTAAAGATCACCTTAAACCTGTTATCTAAATGCAATAAAAAAAAATGGTGGGAGATAGAAACATGCATGGCACATGCAATAACCAACAATTTCTTTTTTGGATTTTCTGCAAAAGTCATCAATACTGTGTCCTGAATTTGGATGAAAACAGGTTTATCACATGGACTCAGTGTTTTTCCAACAAAACTGACCACTTTATGTCTCTTAAAACTTAAAAATTTCCATGTAAAGAGCAGCTTATCAGAATAATAGTTCTCCTTGCAGATCTCCCGTGTTTGAATCAAGTCACTTGTTAAAAAAAGGTGTAAAAATAAGTACGCTGCACCTGTTTATACCGATGTGTCAGACGTAATTAAGAAACATTTCATATCTTATGCCTTTCATCTAATTTTCAGGTTGAAGCTACAGGTTGTGAACAGTAATTAGTCTGCCAATCAAAACTGTTTTTGCCTTCTCAGTTAGCAAAAGGTGATCTTAGATTATTGGGTTTCAGTTATTCATAAAGCTTGACAAATAATCTTGTTCCATTTAGATGACACAAGGGAATGCTAATGATAATAATAATACAGGCTGTCCAAATCCTGGCACGGACCTATTGGTGTGGAGTTTACATGTTCTCCCCATGTCAGGGTACTCCAGCAACCCAAAGATATGTGTGTTGTAAGGTTAGACAACAATTCACACTCACATTCACAAATATGGCCAATTTAGCCTGAACATGTCAGCATTCTGTCACAGTGCTAACAAAGCCAGACAGTCAGTCAGAGTGACCCCAACTCTTGCAGCATGACAGAAGGCCTAGGCTCCAGCTCCTCAACAGGATAAGTTGTAGAAAATGCATAAATGGATGGATGTATGAATGTTTGGCTTGATACTTTAATGCAGTAACAGACCTAATATTTTTCCTTGAAAACTACTCCATTCCATGAAATTTGCTAAAAAGCACACCTGCCAGTTCTGCAAAAATATTATATTCAGATAGGATTAGTATTGCCAGAGGACCATGTGTGATTTAAAAATGATCCCACCACATTTCACGTGGTACATTCACATAAGCCAAGCAATAAGCCGAGTCTGTGTTTTACTAAGATTTACTGACATCTGTGGTTAGCAGCTACAGACGTAATGTTACTATTAATAGGCTACTACAGAATAACTGTTGATTAACTCTGATTAACTCTGATACATTCGGTATTTCATAGAAACGTTATAACCTTATACTTTGGCAAACAACAACAACAACAACAACTGGACGGCACCTACCTATAGAGCTGATGCAGGTTATTGAAGGAATAATCAAAGATGTAGCGCTACCACATAAGTGCATCTCATAGACCCGTATAGCAGTGAAGTATGGATAGCAGTAAATAATGTTTCTTTTTAATCGTGGTCATTTAGGGGAAAACATTTCTTAACACTGTAATCTGGATCAGGATAAGGTATCTGTCTGTAAGAGGGAGGAAAAAACAGTTGAATTGAGGATGCGTCACTTTTGTGGAGTAAAATGAGAGATTGCACACACTGCAGGGAGTACAGAAATTGAGAGATAACTAAGATAGCGAGCAAAAAAATATTCCTTGCTGGGTTTTGTTGTTGTTTTTTGTTTGTTATCGAACTCATCTTTTATTTTTTTGTTCTGATTTTTTTCCCCTTCACTGGCAACGATTTATCAGTCCCTTGTTTTCTCTTTTTTTCTTTATCTTACCTACTCTTGACTCTTTTTTATTACTTTTTATCATTTTGCATTCGCAGCATGAGGTACAGTCACAACGCATCCGTGAAGAGCATGTAAAGTACATATGACTGAAAGCGCAAGGTCCCTGGTGGTAACAGTTTTTAAGCAGGGAATTCAGTGTTTTTTTAACTTGCATTTTTTTGTTGTTGTTGTTTCCAAGATGGGAAAAAAAAATCTTGTCTGTATCAGCACATCAAGCATTCTCCTGTGGGGCTTGTCAGACACCCGTCATAAACTGTGACTATGAATGGCACTCTGATGACCCCGGTGTAGATGTGACACAGGCACACAAACACACGTAGAATCCCATTCCTTCATTGTGGTTACCAACTGCAAACACACATGCACACACACACACACACACACACTTAAGCCCACACGACTTTAAACTTGTGTGAACTTCAGAGCTGATCCATGCTGGGTTTCGTGACTTGTGATTTGATTACTATGGAGAGCTGCCAGCAGTGTTTGCACTAGAAAGTTGCACTTCTGACACTTGACCACTCACCACACACACAGTGCGACACACATGTTGACTGAAACCGAAAGTCAAACACACACACACACACACACACACACACACACACACACACACACACACACACACACACAATACCTTCCCATCCTTTCATATGCTCTTACAGTTTTTTTGAGCGATCACATTCCTGGGAGGGGAGTCACTCGGACAGTGTGTCTGATCTCGCTATGCTGACTTGTGATTACAGAGATAAAAGGGCAAGCCACAACCTAGGAAGCAACACCGGAGGCAAGAAATAACACCCGACACAGTTTTGCAGCAGCATCAACAGCAATGGAGGATGACAAGGGTGTTAAGTTCCATGGAGGGAGGTCAGGTTTATCATGGACCTGGTTGGTTCAACGCGGTCGAACTGTGTGAAGCATAAAGAGAGGTAAAAAAAGAAAAAAAATCTTTCCATCTGGAATGTAGTCCTTTTGAGAAACAGCCTGTGCTAAAAGATTTTTCTAACAACAATGAAAATCCATTCTTTCCAATTAATTTCCAATAATTTTTTTTCCAAAAAGGTAAATGCAAGTTATTCAGTAAGACTGTTTTTGTAATTATATTATTTGCAATCAAATCTAAGTAAACTCATCCATCAGCTTTGCTAATTGAGTTACTAAACGGGACCTCCCTGCTGTGTTTGTGCTACATGTGCCTTTTGGACCGTTTAATGAAATTATCTGCCACATTCTATGTGGTACAGACCGTCCAGTACGTTTACACTACAGTTTTCATGAGTCAAATTCTAGTATTTTGTGTGTTGCAGTCATATAGTCTATGGATAGAGCATTTCGCGTTTTCTAGGTTTGCTAACTGATAACTTAGCACTTAAATCTACATTCCCATCCCACGCACAAAACCAAAAAAGATGGCATCCAATGCTAACATTAAAAAAATTGAAGAACCCAGAAACCATGAGAACATGTATAATTAGACAGTGTTTAAATGGTCATCTTCCTAGTTCTCAGTGCATGCAGAATTATCCCCATGTGGGAATAGCACAGCTAACAGTCTGGTGCATCATGCTTCATCCAGGCAGTGCAGTAAAATCATCTGAGATGGACTATGTCCTGCTGTGTGCCACATGTGAGAAAGGACAACTGTGATAAATGGCCTGATTTGACCAAAACTGCCTGAAGTTTATGTATGAAATTGGCTCAAGTTTCCCTTTGGGTTTGCTTTTAAAGCACATCAGCTACTGTCTTGACCAAAGGCCAGCCAGCCTTCTCCTGATGCTCTTGGCATGTGCAGTCAAAAATAGTCCACGGCTACTGTCCTCCTGATGAACAGTAACTTGCAGCGATGAGACTTTGCTCAGTTTGTGTCAAGGATAGAAAGTGCTGACCAGAGTGCAAAGAGACAAATAGAGGCAGACGTACCTGATTGACTGAACTCATTGCTTAGGAGGCTGCCAGTCACTGACAGAGTAAACTTTCTTTAATTAACATCAGCACATTCTTCACATGATTATTTTATAGTGGCTAGGGTGAGTGTGACTGAGGCAGATCGCAGTCAATGACTTTCAGAAAGGGGCAATCGTTAACAAAGTCCAAAATGTGTTTCTGCACTTTAATTACATTAAATCTACTATTTGTCATGCGTTAGTTAGATAAAAAAATTTAATTATTCAAGTGTAAGAGATAAGAAAGTGAAAGAGCCCCAGTACAAATCTGCCACTTACATGCAAACTATCTAAAATGGCACTAATTTCGCTTGAGTCACAAGAATATTGATATTTCTGTGCCCAGTGAGTTATATTTGCTGGCATTGCTCTGTTCTGGTACTTCCCTGTGCATACATGGAATGCAAGACACCCCACCCCCTTACCCCAAGGACAAAACAGGTCTGATATCTGTGACAACAGATACTGTCCTTAATAAAAAATGTTGAGTTGTGGATCTCTTAAAATCATCATCAATATTTAACTGCAATTAAAAAAAAAAGTAATTATTGAGAGAATTCAGTTGAACTTCCCCTCCTTTTAACTTCCTTATTAACTTTTTCAAACTGTTTTTACATCTGATAATCAAGATCAGGGTGTCTAGGTTCCACAAATTGCCCGAATTCCAGTGCTGTTATTAGGCCAACTAATGAGAGACCCTTCAGCAGACTCCACACATTGCTACGCTCGTCATGGAAAGAAATCATGTGGGCTCTGGACTGGAATTGGGCCACTGTGTTTGCCGTCCTTCAGGCAGCCATCTTTAAAGCCATAATTTTATACTTAATGTCCTTTCCTGACTTTATGAGGATTGGAACTGATTGTGAACTGGGAACATGTCAAAGTCAACAACAACAAACAAAGATGGACTGGGGGACATCAGTGGCCGCGGGACATTGAAGGTTTTGACCATGAACCACAAAGGCCTGCGGGTTTTTGTCCAAATCAAGGGGCCGGCAGCCAGGGTCATTGGCTGCATGTCATATTGCATCTTTTGCACCCAGCCATTGCTTTATTTCTCTAGTAAAATTTCATATAATTTATGCCCTGTGCAACTATAATGACAATACGAAGCTGTTACCACACATTTATATGCTTAATAGCTGTGATTGGTGTTTGCAGTACCTTACAGTGTGTTAAGATGTCCTATAGAGTGGAGGAAATACAAATAAAGATATTTTTTGGGGGTATTTTTTTGTCTTCATTATTTTCTTCACTATTAAAACAAACCTACAATTATATAATTATATATATATATACCATATATACCACGGGTGCCTGTGGTGCATCTTTAGGGAAAATATCTGACATATAATATGGCCAGCTATTTGGTACAGATTAGAGATGGACCGATCCGATATTACGTATCGGTATCGGTCCGATACTGACCTAAATTACTGGATCGGATATCGGAGAAAAATAAAAAATGTAATCCGATCCATTAAATATCACGAAAGCACCTCACAAAACTTGCAACACACCGTAACTCACCTCAGAACGTTAGCAGTCGGAGCAGTATGCGTCACGTGATAGAGCGGCTGTGGCATGCGGGACCTGTCGGTGGTCTGGATAGCATTTGGAGCTTCGCTAGCAACCCGGCATTTCATCTCCGACAAAGTTATCCCCGAGAGAAGTAAAGCAAGTGTGTAAGTCCATCTCTGAATGTTTGTAAAGCATTCCCACGTTAAGCTTAACGAGCGACTGCCTCTCGCTCTCCGGCTGCTACTTCAACTGCTTAAATGATCAGCTGATCGGCTTTTCTGTCGCGAGTCTGTCTCTCTTGTTTGTTTTTGGTCCACTTTGCGCCAGAAAGAGCAAACCAGCGGCTGAACAACAGCAGCACGTTTAAGCTTGATCAGCTGTTGTTTGAATGTATTTAATATTACTTTCTACTCCAGGATCTTTTTCTACGTAGCTGACGGCTGGTAACTGTGCAGGGGCGGATCTAGCAAAGTTTAGCCAGGGGGGCCGATAGGGCATTAACTGGGAAAAGGGGGCACAAAGACATACTTTTCTTTCTTATTCTCATTTAAAATGTCGAGCTTTTAATAAATAATTATCTGACACCCAAAGTTTTAATTTGATGCAAAATGAATAGAAGTCAATTACTGTATATAGTGACTATTAAGTCTAATATATATACCCTAGTAAGCTATAGTACTTTTTACTTTGGGAAGGTACCATCTGTGCAGTCTGCAATTTTGTTGAAGAAAGATGTTGAATCTATTTAATATTTCTTGAAAAAGAATTGATTTCTGTGCATTTTTTTTTCACACTGCATCAAATTAAGGTTGATTACGTCGATTAAGCATCATGAGGTGGAGCGTGAGGGGTGGTTCCCTATTTTTTATTTATTTATTTTTGTTGTTGCTGGGAGTTGGAACCCTATTAGTTAGGTTGCTTAATATTTACGCTAAGTACTCTTTAAAATACCAGAATAGGGAGGATGGTGTAGGTCTAAGTTTATTAGATTGATCAGTATTGCTGAACTATGAAATATTTTTTTTGTATACAGGTATAACAGAATAGCTTTAGTGTAGTTGTTGTTTTAAACTTGAGTATGAACTTGCAGACTTGCAAAATTCAGCAAGATATTTTAAAAAACAGTTTTGTTGATTAAAAAACACTATATCGGATTCATATTGGTATCGGCAGATATCCAAATTTATGATATCGGTATCGGTATCGGACATAAAAAAGTGGTATCGTGCCATCTCTAGTACAGATCATCAAAGTGTGTAACTCTGTGCTTCAGTGACATTAGTTATGTGACTGATAGAAACTGTCATCGTAAAATCAAGGGGTTTAACAGAAATATTTCATTATCTGTTCAGGAATTACAACCATTTCTTATACACAGGTTCAGAGGCTCAAAAGTAACTGGACAACTGATTGTTATTCCATGACGAATTGATCAGATACAAGGTGTGCAGTTGATTCCAGTTGTTCAATTTGCATTTAGCAACTTTGCTTTCTTTGGAACTCTCAATAGGCTTTCCAAAGAGCTCTGAATACATGCGAAGAAGGTGTCTTGAGCAGAAAAACCAAACTATGTCGATCACACATAACGAAAAACAACTAAAAGTAGCCAAATCAACAGTCTGTACATTCTTAAAAAGAAGCAATGCAGTTGTCAGCTAAGCAACACCAAAATGCCTGAAAGACCACAGAAGACCACTGAAGTGCATGACTGTATAATCTTTGCCAAAATTGAGAAAACTCTTTCACACACCAAGTCAAAAACACTCTCGGGGAGGGAACCTTCATTAATGTCAATACAAAGGGTTTACCACAAGATGCAAACCACTGGTTACACTACACATGAAGCCAGATTACACTTTGCTGTAAAACATCTAAGAGCTAATAGAATTATAAGGACACCACATTATCTGCCAAACGTGGTTGAGCCATTCTTATGGAATGGACATATATGGGTGACTGTGTCACTGAAAATGAGACTTCTAGTAGAAGTAGTAGGAAAAATTCTTAAGTGCACAGGGCTATCTTGTCTGCTCAGATTCAGCCAAATTCTGCAAAACTGATTGGATGGCACTTCACAAATGGATAACGGCCCAAAGCATACTGGAAAAGCAATCCAATAGTTTCTCAAGGCAACGAAATTGGTCATTGGCCTAAACCACCTGATCTCGACCCAACGGAGCATGCTTTTCAATTATTAAATACAAAACTGAATGCAGGAAGAGCCAGAAACAAGCTTGACAAGCAGAGCATGTCAAGGGAGGAAACGCATTTATGGATTCTAGACTTTAGGCAGTCATGGGTTTAAATTATGTTAGCCTGTTCAAATACTTTTAAACTGCAGTTAACTGTAATATGTAACACATGGTGTATTCCCATATTTGGTGTAATAACAATCCTTTATCATCCTATCCTCATGAAATAAACAAGGCCTGTTGTGATGGTAGTTTAACACTTCAACACTTTTCTACATAGCTGGTCTTAATAAGGCCAGGCGAGGATGAAAAATAAACCTCAAGGCAAAGGAAAATAGTTGATTTTTCAATTTTTCTTATTTTTTTGCACATAGAGCTGTGGGGTATGTGAGACCTTAGACAAGTGCAATAACTATCAACAAAACAAAAGGGTTAACCTTTAATAATGCCATGTAATACCACAGATTGTTTGAAATGAAAATAAGTAGCCGTGGGGTTAACTGGGATAATAATTGGAGGTTAATCACAGGCTTTGCAGCTGACCCCATAGCAAGCAGAGCTTTTTTTCTTGTCCAAACATCAGTAAGCTCTTTAAAAGTCTCCAGCTGAAAGGACATGGATTCATGGATTTATTGGCGCTAACAAGAAGTGTCAACCTGAAATATTGCATGTTCTGCTCCCTGTGTCGTAATCTGAATAAATGCCTGCACAGAGGCCATTTACAGCTATGCTAATTTAAAATCAATGCAGCAGTCAATGAGGATATAGTCCTCTGACTGCAGTTTCCCATGGTGCCGTTACACTGTTGTGTAGATAAGTGGTGAGAGCACGATTCATATAGAGAGGGGTAAACTTCCTGATGCAGCATTTAGCCCCCGCTGCGAGACAGAACATGCTTATCGCTACGGCTGAGGTGGGAAGCAGCTGCTGGAAGAAGAAAAAAAAGACAAAGGAGAGCTGCCACTCAAGGAATAAAAGACATTACACAAGCCGGTGAGATTTAAATGAGAGGAGATGTACTGCTGCTGCCCCAGCTTCCAGATTATGCATGGAAAGCATTAACCTGGCTTTTAGTGTGCCACAATGGGCCCCTTAGCCTCTGTCAACCCACACACAGCTGAGTCCCAGTGACATCGACTGCTCTGCAAAAAACATTCATCCACTACATGCACACAGACATACATTCATGCATACACATGTGCACTCTCAGCCAGAAAAGACAATGAATCTGAAACGAGTTAAAGCCTCTCTGAAAGCACTTTATTAGCTTTTATGACATGCATTTGCAATTTTGCTTCAATGGTACTACATGATGTCATGATGTAAAAAAGAATGCTATTAATATTTATATATAAATTCATTTCCGTAGTGCTAGAATTACTGTCTTCTTCTAAATCCTGATTTAAAGTATGTTAACCCTTGAAGACATACTTTTATTGTCACGGAAGAAAAAAATCTCCCCCATTAATTTATTCCAGTATAAAGAAACACTGAGGTTGCCCTCGGGGACTTAATTTGTTCTTACATCAAGCTTGGATGGACACAATCAGTGACAAGACAGCGGCACAGCTGAACTTCTGGAACAGCAATGACTGCACGACCTATGAAAAGAGACGACTAAAAAAGGCATATGTCGCAGATCAAACTCGGGGACAGCGTCTTTGCACTTTTCTTTCTAAGAGATTCAGGCGGTACAATGGACGTTTTTTTATGCAAATGCACCCTTTTAATCAACCAACACTTCAGAGAGTCCTGTTTAAAACAAAGAAAAGAAAAAAGAAAAAGGCTAAATTAAACTATTTAGAGAACCTTTCCATACAGTTTTGAAAAGATAGGACAGAATATGCTGCAACACTAATGAATAAACCGTTCTGTTCCCAAAACTTAGTGTAGCTGTGATCCATTTGTTCAAAACTTTGGGCCAAACTAATGTATCCTAACTACTGTTGGATCAATTTTCAGATTTTGTAAATGAAATTGGGATCCCCACAGTGAACATCTTTGCAACTATTTTTGATGAATGAAATTTGGACCCCAGACGCTTACATACACTCATCATGGATATGAATGTCATGGTAATTTGGGGCTTTTCATGATTTCTCTGGGCTGTGCTTGCAATGATTCTACAGTCGTACCTCAACCAAATAGTTTTGGTAGCCATCAAGCTGCTGGCATAATCCTGACTGGATATTAGATCACTATTCTTGGAGGAAATGGTACATTTAAATTGTTTGGTTTCCTGGCACCGACCTGGCTTTTAGGTGTAGTAGATGGATTTTCAGTAGGGTTGAGGTTGGGGCTAAATGCTAGGCTTCTTTAACCATTCCAAAACTAGTTTTGATGTGGGTTTGGGATTAATATCCTGTTGGAATACCCAACTGTGTCAAAGGTTTAACTGTCTAGCTGGTGATCTGAGGTGAAATTCAAGAATCTGGATGTAATCTGGAAGTAATGTAGTCTTTAGAAGACTCACCTTTACTCCTTCAAACATACCTCTTGTCATTGAGAACAAATAGCTATCCATCCAATATAAACTCACTTTACTGTAGACAGTGTTGCTGGTGTTCCAGGAGTTTCCAGTTCATGGCATGTTGGTAATTTCTGGGTTGTTTCTGAACATCCTAACCAATTTCTTTTAATGTGTGCCAGTTGTGTCTTTTTCTAGGCCTTGGCAAATGGGTGACAGATCTAAATAACTTGTATTTATGGACAACTGTTTGAACTGATCTTGGAATCAGCAGTTATTTAGAAAAGATGTTCCCAACATCTATGCTTCC
Organism: Copadichromis virginalis; assembly: GCF_057382275.1. Taxonomy (NCBI): domain Eukaryota; kingdom Metazoa; phylum Chordata; class Actinopteri; order Cichliformes; family Cichlidae; genus Copadichromis; species Copadichromis virginalis. The sequence goes on along the minus strand of NC_140639.1, from coordinate 41,327,987 downwards.
CCCTTGCAGATTTTCACTGAGTTCCTTGGACTTTCCCATTGTTCTGAGTATTGAGTGATCTTTCTTTTTATGTTGGCAAATGAGAAACTAGCAGGTTTAGTCACTCATGATCACTAATGAGAAGTTAATTGAACTTGTTTTAGAGTCATTGTGATCATAATCATTCCAGCTAACATGACTTGTATACCTATAATGAGTATATATGAACCTTTGACCACAAATCAACATTCCCAGTAAACAGAGTATAAACTGTCATGGTAAACTAGGAGTAGGCCAGAGTGTTTACATATTATGTCACTTCCTGCTAATGTTTTTTGTGCTTCTACTGGCAGCTATCTAACTTACACCAACTCTAACTTGCAGTACATAAATAGCATGCTGGATAGCTAAACCGAAATTGTTTGCATGGGAAAAGTAGCATTTTAGCATTACGCTTGTCAACTCTGTATCAAAGTACAGCTTCTCATCTTTTCATATATATTAAAATACTCAATTTTGAGGCTCATACTTGTGAAAAAAATATAAAATAGTATAATGCTATACTTTGCACTCTAATCATAGACTTTATAACAGATATTCTAAGTAGATTAGGTTGAGCTTGGTAGATTTTTATACGTTTACTGACACCTGCCCAGTATTTTTGCCTTGGTTTACCACAAAACCATGAGCAATTCATCAGTTTCCATTGCACTGAAAAAAAACTAGTCTTGGCATACAAGACTTTTCCGATCTTAGAGTTAGAAATATTGGATGACTTGTTTTATTGTAACTGGGACCCACAGAATAATATATGCCAATATACCTAGCAATGTCTAAGTAAATATATATAAATACCATGGCCCCATCACAGAACATATCCTTGTCCCTCTTTCAGAACACAGGTTGGATCGTTGAGCTGTAACAAGCTATATTTCTCAGCACCATTTGTGGTATAAGTAGGGATTACATTGCTTACCCTAACAATGGAAAAAAATGATATTCATGTCAGTGTCAAATATATATTTATATGTATATATAATTTTTGCCCTTGATCAAGAGACCCGTCTTTGCTTTTCCATTTCAGATTATTTTATGTTTCATTAAGTGGTATAAAAGCATTTTCCTGAACAGTCACCTGGCAACAAATAATACCCATTCATTTTCCATGACACTGACATGCAATACCTTTTTGAAAAGCTCTCACTTCGTGTTGAGTGGCATAAGCACACAGTACTCCAATTACAGTTCTGTGCACAGCAATTATGCTGTAAAGCCAAACAGAAAGAGACGCTGTTAATAGCTAATTTACTTTCCATTTAAAAATATCTTTTGATAAATGCATTTATAGCACCCTTCCACCTAACACCAATGACTGGTTACCTGCGTCATACATGAGATTAACCAAGCAGTTTAGCCTAAAGTGACTTTGGAACTACGATTACCTCCCTTATTAAAGGCCCCCTCAAGTGACTTCATTACAATATTCAAATGTATGTACCGCTGCTGAAAATTGCCCATCTAAGGAGTAATTATGTCTCACAGTAACACTCCCAATCAAAATGGGATTTGCTTGTGCATCAGGGGATTAGGCACACCAATGTGCAGCTGTGCCAGTTTCAATTAGAAAGAACATGTTGTTACTCTGCAAACAATTGATTTCCTAACAGGGGATTTATATGAAACTGAGAATCACTGGTGACATTGCTTGGTTTAAATGGTTTAAATGCTGACATGTTCATCTACAGCCTTTTAGTCATTTAGCTAAGACAGCTTGATTCATCCCAATAGTTATTCCTCATGTTTTCATTTTGAAGTGATGCTACAAGTGCTACAACTAAAAGAAAACTGCAAGACAAAGAAGTCAAACTTTACATTTCTAATGAACATTTACAACCTGGTGTGAAAAACAGGGTCATTGGGGGCAAGGGGAGGGACTGGGTGTAATTTACCTGTTTAACCCCTTATTGACCAAGCTAATCTTGGCTATAAAGGGTCAGAAATCATACTACAAGTGAATGATTTTGCCCCTTTTTTCAGAACAACCTCAGCTTTCAAAATCTGGCAGTGATTTTACATCATTGTATTGTTATGACAATGGAACAACAGTTTAAAATGGACTGTTTTTTTTTTTTTTCAAATTTATAGTTAAGTGGAAACTGATTTTCAACATGAACAAAATGTAACACAACATCAACTTAAAATATGAACTATACTAAACATAAACAAAAAGTTGAGCCTAGGCCACTCAGTTTTTTTTTTTTTTTTTTTCAGCCCTTTTTGGGGGGGCTTTGCTACTTCTACACACCCACCTCTCTGCTCCATGCGTCATCAGTTCTTACTTGTGATTGGACTGTAGTTGCTTGCATTTTCTAATGATAAAGTTTCGCAAGGCTTGTCTTCTCGTCTTTCAGTAACCTTTTGAAATGTCCCTGTAGCCCAAATGGTCGAGGAGTTACGTTAGGGCGAAGCGCACATGGTAAAAGTTAAGCGGAGTTGACTTTTCTTTATTCAGACAGAAGTAGCTTGTGGACGTTTTGTGCTACCATAATATCCCCATAAAGCTCAGCCTCTCTTCTTTCAGTAACCGTGTGAATTTTTCTCTCTACCTCAAATGGTCGATGAGTTACAGTACTGCGAAGCGCACATGTTAACATCTAGGCAGAGTTGAGTTTTCCTTTGTGTCAAGACAGCAGTAGCTTGTGAATGCTTTGGGCTACCATAATACACCAACACAATACACAGCTTCTCTTCTTTTTGAAGTTGTTAACAATTTCTCTCTAGTGTAAACAATGAGGGAGTTAGTCATATAAAGAGTGCTTGTAAAATAAAAAAAGGTTAAATTCTTAAATTTTGGATTAATGGGTCATGTGCTCTGTCCAAACAGGGAGCCATGCGCTCATTGTGATTTACTTAATTTGTCACAAGCACTATCATTGGTAGTTGATGTCATTACTTTGTCTGAAAGTTGAAAACATTTTACCTCTGTACACACTCTGCTCGGCCAGTGTTCAATAACTCTTGTCACTAGATAAAAGGCCTTCCATTAGAGCAAGCATAGCAAGTGGTGCTTGTCCAGTAAAATCTGAAAATGAAATGAAATTAAAATGAAGCAATTTTTTTAAACATTGATTAAAATATACCAAAGTGAAAGTGAATTATCCCCTTTCATCTCAAATGGAATCCTGGCATAAATCTCCTTAGCTTGTATTCATCCTTTAGATTACTCTAAACGTGTGGCCACAGTTGGCTATTGTGTCTGGAAGCAGACTTGACTCTGCTTCCATTGTAATCTGTATGGAGCCAGAGTGTTTGTGTCCTATTAACAATGACTTGAGCTTATCAAACTGAGAGGCCAGTAGCTTTTTCTGTTTATCTGTGTACGTGTTTGTGGATAAACCTGAAATTGATGAGAGACCACAATGCGCTTTCAGATTAGCAACTCTAAGAAATCACTTTGCTGAACGAACTGCTAATACACCACCTTAAATTTTCATGAAAAGTTTTGAATATTAGATATTGAGACTTAAGTATGGCACACAATGCTCAATACATTGGATTCAGTGTTCACTTTCTTCACATATATTTTTAGTGTGCCTACATACACAATCATGATGTAGGCCTGTGTTTCTGGGCTCATTAAAAGCCTCCCCCCCCCCCCCCCCCCCTCTCCAATACGTGAGTCTCATAGACAGCAACAACAGAAATATAAATTTAGACAATAAGAAGAGATTAAACAGAATATAAAGCATTCACCATAACTTCCTTCATTTTCTGCTGATAATTTATGTACAATTTTCCAGTATGGTAGGTTTATGTACAGTCAAGCCCATAATTATTCATACCCCTGGCAAATTTTGACTTAAAATTTACTTTTATTCAACCAGCAAGTTTTTTTTTTTGACCAGACGTAACACAGGTGTCTACAAAAAGATAATAATACAATGTACAAGAGGCATCACTGTGGAAAAAAATAATAATGTGTGTCAACAATCAAGAGAAAAGCCTTTATTGGCTGTTACAGCAATCAAATGCTTCCTATAATTGCAGACCAGCTTTTTGCATGTCTCCACAGATATTTTTGCCCATTCATCTTTTGTAGTGAGCTCCAACTCTTTCTCTTTGGAGAGTCTCCTTGCTATCACCCTGATCTTTAGCTCTCTCCACAGATTCTCAATTGGATTCAAGTCAGGACTCTGGCTGGACCACTTTAAAATGTTAATGTTTTTGTCTGTTAACCATTTCTTCACCACTTTTGCTGTGCGGTTTGGCTCATTGTTGTGCTGAAAAGTCCACTGTGCCAAAGGCCAAGTTTCCCTGCAGACTGCCCGATTTTGTTGTTGAGAATCTTCAAGTATTGGTCTTGTTTCCTTGGTGCTGTTTACTGTGATTAGGTTCCCTGGTGCACTGGCTGAAAAACACCCTCAAAGCATTAGGTTCCCATCACCATGTTTGACAGTGAGGATGGTGTTCTTAGGGTTGAAGGCTTCTCCTTTTTTATGCCAGATGAAGGAAACACCATTGTGGCCAAACAACTCAATTTTTGTTTCATCTGACCATAACACAGAAGACCAGAAGTCTTCTTCTTTGTCCAGATAAGCATTTGCAAAGGCCAAGCGAGCTTTTGTGGACCTTACCTGGAGAATTGGCATCCTCCTTGGTCTGCATCTGTGGAACCCAGCAGTGTCCGTTGGACTGTCTGCCACCAGCAGAGCACAGATTCAAGGACATGGCCTTGGTGGTGATCCTTGGATTCTTTTTTGACTTCTCTCACTCTCCTCCTGGCCAGCACAGGTGTCACTTTTGGCTTTCATACAGTGCAGAACACTTTTTCTCACATTTTTTCCACTGTAGCCACTGGAACTTGAAAACATTTAGATATGTCCTTGTAGCCCTTTCCTGACTTGTAAGCAGCCACAATGCACAGCTTCAGTCTTAGCCATGACTGTCCACAAGACGACTGCACATAGCTGCTGTTTTTCACTTGTTGAGTTGATTAAAACAGCTGTTCCCAATTAATCAGGGTAATCAGGATGCTTTAGAACAGCCTGGATTATTTGGAATGGTATAGAACTTTGGATTTTCAAAGAGATTGGCTGTATCCCAATTCAGGGTCGGCAGGCTTAAAGTATGCAGCCTCAACGATCCTCAAGGGCCGCATACTTAAAGACCGCTAAGGCCGGAAGTGCGAGGCTTGTGAAATGGGACGGTCTAGCCTCCGTTGTGCTGCCCAGGTTGCCTAGCAATCATGATACTAACAGCTGGAAACGTGTCATACGTTTGACAGAAATGAAGGAGAAAATCTTTTGTTCATTTGTTTGTTTGTTTCTACATGAGCTTTGATCATTCTCTGTAAGATTAAGGTCAGCTATTGAACGGCGTATAGTTTAAAGTAAAGGCTTTAAAACCAAGTTAGTACAAACATCACTAATGTCACATAACTTTGCCGACATGTGGCCAACAGTAATGTTTTAATGTTCTTTGTTATTAAACATTTACACATAAATAAGTGACATGATATTCAGTACTTCCTTAAAGTTTACTCTTCGGCTGCCCCTCATCCGCCATTTTTTTGGCAAAATTATCCACACCCACTGCCGCGCTATGCATTCTGGGATATATTGGGCCACGAAGTCAACACCGCCACGTCCTTAAAATTCAGGGAAATTAAGGACGGATTTGAGGGCCGCATTTCAAGCAGCCTTCGAATTGGGACAGCCTTCGTCACGTCGCGGTGACGTAATCAGCCTTAAAATGTGGCCTTTAAGGCTGCAGACCCTGAATTGCGATACAGCCATTGTGACAAGGGTATGAATCATTTTGGACATGACACTTTTTGCTCAAATGTAAATAAAAGCTGTTTTTTTTCCACAGTGATGCCTCTAGTACATCATCTTATTATCATTTGGGAGACACTTGTGTCATTTCTGGTAAAAAAAAGAAAAAAAAAACTTGCTGGTTTAATAAAAGTAACTTTAAGGCTAAATTTGCCATGGGTATGAATAATTATGGGCTTGATGGTACAGTGAGGTTTTCAGTGTTTTATTGCTACATTTGTTAAAAAAAATGATTCTAAGAAATATATAAATAAAAAAATCTACCCATTATTGTCAGATAATAGTAACTATTTACATAATTATAGAAATAATAATAATATTTTACAATTCTTCAGCCAGGGAGGAGTGCAGAAAGAACAAAATACGCAAGCAAGCAGCGGGCTGTCAGCATGTATTAATGAATAAAAGATAGGCAGCAGAAAACAGTATGTTTTTAATCTGGTCTATTTTTTAGTGTCTTCTTAAACAAGGAGGAGGGTCATCATCTGTCTGCATGCCTTTCTGTAAAAGTTACTGTTGGTGCCATCTTCATGCATTTTCACTGTCATGGTTTACTACTTTTGAACAACAATCTATTATTTATCTTGTCCTGTAACCATTACAGAAAGTGGTTAGTACTGTCCAACAGACTTAGAAGGGCTTTCTGGATAATTAAAGTTGCTTAACATTAATTTTTTTAAAACGTTTTTAGCTACTATTTCCCAACTACTGAAGATCGATAGTTATCAGCCTTGATCTTGAGTACTTCGTGGTATTTTTTCAAGGTACTGGAGAGACTTAAGCAAATCTCAACCTTCAAAAGTACAGTAGGAACACTCCAAGTTCAGGGAGTCAGATAATCAATTTTCCTAATCAAAAAGTAACGTTTCAAAGTTTTGGCCTCTCAAGATACTGTTTCATACTGATCAAAGATTTACAAACCTAATGCCTCAAAAAAACTCAACACCCAGTTAACTTTGGCCAATGTGTGGAGCTGTCAGCATTCATATGAAATGCTGCTGTTTCGCTCCCAATTCTTGCTGAACACGGCATTGCCACCAGACACAGAGAGCTCATTTAGAGTTGTGGTTTAATGCCTGTCCCTTGATGTGGGGAGCTGTCAGCCAGCTGTCTTGCCTTTGCTCTTTTATATAGAACATTCTTCAGCTCAGTGCTGGGCTTATAAACATATAGTGTACAGAACATAAGCTCTGATGTTCTTAAAGGCTACAATAGGCATAATACAGCTGATCAAAGGTGGCAAGAAAGGCAGATGATGAAATATGGTTGAAGAAAACTGCTTACACGGCAGGTATGACTTGTCTGAATGCCAGTTTATTTTTGAAGTAAAACATGGCAACCTGAAATTAAATCTCATTTAAATGATAATTCAGTGGTTGCAGGTGTTTTTGTCCCCAGGCATGTGAAGTCACACCTGAGTCCTTGCCACGGTATCTCTAGCAAATCAAAGAGCTAAGACACTTTCACAAAACGGGCACAAACTCCAGTGTAAAAAAAGGTTCTTCGCATATGTACTCAAAAGAAAAGAATTTGAATTGGGCACACCATCACAACATGAGGTTAGCTAAAGGGCAGCTTTAGCTTAAGAAGAACAACCTTGGTTTAAATTGGGGTCAGACTTTGGTAGCTCTAGATGCCTTCTCAAATGTGATGATACCAGTGGTTTTTCCTCATTGTTAATACAACACATGAAAATCTAAACTGGACATTGTAGTGCATTAACTACAAGGTTCACTGAGCCTTCTGAAGGTCATGAGCTTCTATTGTTTTCCACGATCCATTAAAAGCAACCTCCAGCAGTGTACTTCTGCCCTGACAAACATAATCCATCATTTTATGTACAGCATGTTTCTTTTATTAATGCCTCAAACATATAGATAATTAAAGTCATCTTTATACCTGGAAGAGTGAAAAACAAAGAGATTCAGTGTTTTCTTTTTTTTCCTGTTTCTATTACATCCATGTAAACCTAGCTTTACTGATTACACTAGAATAGAATAGGATTTTATAAGAAGTATTTTTGAAAGTATTTCCCAAATGCTGTTAAACAGAGTAAATAATTAATAACACATCTTTTTCAAACATGTTAGTTTTATTTTGGATGCTTTAAATTATTTAACTTTGCACACAGAAACAAAATGATTTCAGAAATTCAAAAAACTACCACTGTCAAAACGATTAGCATCCCGCAGTCCTGTGTTGTAGTCTCATACACGTCTCCTGAGCAATCCCAGCCCATTCTTCTTTGGCAAATCTCACAAGCGCCTCCAGATTTGACAATCTTCTGGAGTGGACCAGTGAGATTCAAGTCACGTATATATACAGTTCTTAAAATTTAGATTTTAAATATATCTATTTTTTAATTAGATAGATAGAGAAATAGATGATTTTTGTTTTACTTATATTTCATTATTAAATATATTTATATTACTTGGGGGTTTTCTTATGTAAAATGTGAGGGAATATTTCGTTAGACTTGCAGAATGACAAAGATTCTTGAATCTTAACTTTGGTTTTCTTTGGTGACGTACAGTGGGGCAAAAAAGTATTTAGTCAGCCACTGATTGTGCAAGTTCCCCCACTTAAAATGATGACAGAGGTCAGTAATTTGCACCAGAGGTACACTTCAACTGTGAGAGACAGAATGTGAAAAAAAAATCCATGAATTCACATGGTAGGATTTGTAAAGAATTTATTCGTAAATCAGGGTGGAAAATAAGTATTTGGTCACCTCAAACAAGGAAAATCTCTGGCTCTCACAGACCTGTAACGTCTTCTGTAAGAAGCTTTTCTGTCCCCCACTCGTTACCTGTATGAATGGCACCTGTTTGAACTCACCATCTGTATAAAAGACACCTGTCCACAGCCTCAAACAGTCAGACTCCAAACTCCGCCATGGCCAAGACCAAAGAGCTTTCGAAGGACACCAGGAAAAGTATTGTAGAGCTGCACCACACTGGGAAGAGTGAATCTACAATAGGCAAGCAGCTTGGTGTGAAAAAATCAACTGTGGGAGCAATCATCAGAAAATGGAAGACATACAAGACCACTGATAATCTCCCTCGATCTGGGGCTCCACGCAAGATCTCATCCCGTGGGGTCAAAATGATCATGAGAACGGTGAGCAAAGATCCCAGAACCACACGGGGGGACCTGGTGAATGACCTGCAGAGAGCTGGGACCAAAGTAACAAAGGTCACCATCAGTAACACACTACAACGGCAGGGAATCAAATCCCACAGTGCCAGACGTGTTCTGCTGCTGAAGCCAGTGCATGTCCAGGCCCGTCTGAAGTTTGCCACAGAGCACATGGATGATACAGCAGAGGATTGGGAGAATGTCATGTGGTCAGATGAAACCAAAGTAGAACTTTTTGGTATAAACTCAACTCGTCGTGTTTGGAGGAAGAAGAATACTGAGTTGCATCCCAAGAACACCATACCTACTGTGAAGCATGGGGGTGGAAACATCATGCTATGGGGCTGTTTTTCTGCCAAGGGGACAGGACGACTGATCCGTCTTAAGGACAGAATGAATGGGGCCCTGTATCGTGAGATTTTGAGCCAAAACCTCCTTCCATCAGTGAGAACTTTGAAGATGAAACGAGGCTGGGTCTTCCAACATGACAATGATCCAAAACACACCGCCCGGGCAACAAAGGAGTGGCTCTGTAAGAAGCATTTGAAAGTCCTGGAGTGGCCTGGCCAGTCTCCAGACCTCAACCCCATAGAAAATCTGTGGCGGCAGTTGAAAGTCCGTGTTGCTCGGCGACAGCCCCAAAACATCACTGCTCTCGAGAAGATCTGCATGGAGGAATGGGCCAAAATACCAGCTACTGTGTGTGCAAACCTGGTAAAGACCTATAGTAAACGTTTGACCTCTGTTATTGCCAACAAAGGTTATGTTACAAAGTATTGAGTTGTATTTTTGTTATTGACCAAATACTTATTTTCCACCCTAATTTACGAATAAATTCTTTACAAATCCTACCATGTGGATTCATGGATTTTTTTTTCACATTCTGTCTCTCACAGTTGAAGTGTACCTCTGGTGCAAATTACTGACCTCTGTCATCATTTTAGGTGGGGGAACTTGCACAATCGGTGGCTGACTAAATACTTTTTTGCCCCACTGTATGTTTTTGGTCGTTGTCTAGAAAGAGAAGCGATGATCCAGAACCAGTTTTGCTGCTGACGGTTTGAGGTTTTCTTCTATTCTTCACATATCATTTCTTCATCTTTTCATTCTCCTTGTTGAGAGTCACAGTTCCAGATGCACTGAAGCATCCCCACAACATCACCACCACCGTGTTTTACTGTGGAGACTGTGTTCTTTGGGTTCTACACCTCTCCCTTCTTTCGTCCAACATAAGCAGCATCTCTGTGGCCAAATAGCTCTAGTGTTGTCTTATGTGACCAAAGAAAATGCTTCCAGTATGCAGAATGTTTCTCCAGGTTATCCTAAGCTTACTACAGTATGGCTTGAAGTGGAGTATTTCTTGGTCTTCAACCTCAGAGTCCATTTCTGTGCAGAGTTCCAGTGATTGTCTTGTTTAAGATAACAATTCCCAACTTGGCTAAGTCATTCATCAGAGTCTTGGCAGTTGTTCTCACAGTAGTTCTGATGCATCTCTCGCTAGTTTTTTTTCCAGTCTCTGAAATCTTTTGGTTCTCTGCCAGGCTTGTTCTGTACTGTGTGTCTATATGGGAAAAAAAATAAAAAAAATAAAAAAATAAATAAAAAAATAAAATAAATGTGTGTGAGGAACCAGGGCACCCTGACGAAAAGTGGGCTACTGGAACAAGAAGGCATCGGTGGGCAAGGGACGAAAACAGGGCGTTGTTGGAATGCTACTACGCAAGTAACCCCGGCGGAAGGGGCTACATGAATAGGATGAGGGACCTATAGATTCTTCGATACCCAACATCCACAATGACGGCGAAACAACTAGTAGCTCAGTGTTCCAACATTCGAAAGAAGGGACTGCTCTCACAGCTAGAGATTGACGAGGTACAACACAAATGCTACGGCAAGGAGGAGTCAGGACACCAGGTCAGGGGGGAGATATCACCAGCTACTGGTAGACAGAACAATCAGCCAAGACTGCAAGACCAGACTGACCAACCTGTGCACTGCCTGGATTGATTACAAGAAGGCCTATGACTCAATGCCCCACAGCTGGATACTGGAATGCCTAGAATTGTACAAGATCAATGGGACCCTAAGAGCCTTCATCAGGAACTCAATGGGGATGTGGCGTACAACACTAGAGGCCAACTCCAAGCCCATAGCACAAGTCACCATCAAGTGCGGGATCTACCAAAGAGATGCTCTGTCCCCACTGCTGTTCTGCATAGGCCTGAACCCCCTCAGTGAGATCATTAACAAGACTGGCTACGGATACCGACTACGGAACGGAGCAGTTGTCAGCCACATGGATGACATCAAGCTGTATGCCAAGAGTGAACGAGACATCGATTCACTGATCCACACTACCAGGCTATACAGCAATGACATTGGAATGTCGTTCGGACTGGAGAAGTGTAGTCGGATGGTAACAAAGAGAGGGAAGGTAGTCAGAACTGAGGGGATTGAACTACCAGAAGGCAACATTGCAGACATAGAGGACAGTTACAAGTACTTGGGGATCCCACAGGCGAATGGGAACCATGAAGAGGCCGCTAGAAAAGCTGCAACCACCAAGTACCTGCAGAGGGTCAGGCAAGTCCTGAGGAGTCAGCTGAATGGTAAGAACAAGATCCGGGCCATCAACACGTACGCCCTGCCCGTGATCAGGTACCCTGCTGGGGTAATAGGCTGGCCAAAGGAGGAGATAGAAGCCACTGACATAAAGACAAGAAAGCTCCTTACCATGCATGGAGGGTTTCACCCCAAGTCCAGCACCCTGAGGCTGTACGCTAAGCGGAAGGAAGGGGGCCGGGGACTGGTGAGTGTCAGCACCACAGTCCAGGATGAGACAACGAACATCCAAGAATACATTGGGAAGATGGCCCCAACTGACCGAGTGCTCAGTGAATACCTCAGGCAGCAGAAACCCAAGAAAGAGGAGGGAGACGAGGAACCATCATGGAAGGACAGGGCCCTGCACGGTATGTACCACCGGCAGATAGAGGAGGTGGCTGATATCCAGAAATCCTACCAGTGGCTGGACAAAGCTGGACTGAAAGACAACACAGAGGCACTAATCATGGCAGCACAAGAACAAGCTCTGAGCACAAGATCCATAGAGGCTGCGGTCTATCACACCAGGCAAGACCCCAGGTGCAGGCTGTGTAAAGATGCCCCAGAGACAATCCAGCACATAACAGCAGGGTGCAAAATGCTAGCAGGCAAGGCATACATGGAACGCCATAACCAAGTGGCCGGCATAGTGTACAGGAACATCTGTGCCGAGTATAACCTGGAAGTCCCGAGGTCAAAATGGGAGATGCCCCCAAGGGTGGTGGAGAATGACCGAGCTAAGATCCTGTGGGACTTCCAGATACAGACGGACAAAATGGTGGTGGCTAACCAACCGGACATAGTGGTGGTAGACAAACAGAAGAAGACGGCCGTAGTGATCGATGTAGCGGTTCCGAATGACAGCAATATCAGGAAGAAGGAACACGAGAAGCTGGAGAAATACCAAGGGCTCAGAGAAGAGCTCGAGAGGATGTGGAGGGTGAAGGTAACGGTGGTCCCCATGGTAATCGGAGCACTAGGTGCGGTGACTCCCAAGCTAGGCGAGTGGCTCCAGCAGATCCCGGGAACAACATCGGAGATCTCTGTCCAGAAGAGCGCAGTCCTGGGAACAGCTAAGATACTGCGCAGGACCCTCAAGCTCCCAGGCCTCTGGTAGAGGACCCGAGCTTGAAGGATAAACCGCCCGCAGGGGCGTGCTGGGTGTTTTATATATATATATATATATATATATATATATATATATATATATATATATATATATATATATATATATATATATATATATATATATATCATATGGGGTCTAATAAATTGGTCATTATCTGTACAAATTATCCATTGTTTTTTGGACCTCAATCTTACAATTTTGGTAAGTACCACTTTTTTTCCACAAGTTACAACATTTAGACCAGAGAGTGGATTGCTATGTTTTTATCTAAACCTAAGGCAAGGTTGGTTAGCAAGCAACACACAGACACGCTTATCTTCTAATTAGTGCTAAATAACAGAGTAAAGTGGATAACCTGAACCACACAGCAAGGCATATTTTTGTCAAGTGATTCCATTTAAGACGCTCCAAAAGACGCCAACAACGCAAACAAGCAAGATATAAAGATGCTTTTTTTCTTTTCATTCTTTGTGCTCTGGAGCACACAAAACATCCATTCACACAGGTAATATGTTTTATGTTACAGCCAAACACTATCATGAAGCCAAACATGGATTTCTTTGCATTTAATCTCTTGAGCGATCGTGGCTCAAGAGTTGGGAGTTCGCCTTGTAATCGGAAGGTTGCCGGTTCGAGCCCCGGCTTGGATAGTCTCGGTCGTTGTGTCCTTGGGCAAGACACTTCACCTGTTGCCTACTGGTGGTGGTCAGAGGGCCCGGTGGCGCCAGTGACCGGCAGCCTCGCCTCTGTCAGTGCGCCCCAGGGTGGCTGTGGCTACAATGTAGCTTGCCATCACCAGTGTGTGAATGTGTGTGTGAATGGGTGGATGACTGGATATGTAAAGCGCTTTGGGGTCCTTAGGGACTAGTAAAGCGCTATATAAAATGCAGGCCATTTACCATTTAACTGCATTTGAACGTCTACATTTTTGGGCCAGAAGTGGCAAAGGTCATGTGTGATGTAATAGCTCTCAATACTCGAGAAAATATACATGCTTAAAATGCTTCCATTCACATAAAATACAGAAACACAAAATGTTGTCCTGAAGTTTTGTGTGAATTATACACAAAACTTTGTATGGCACTGCTGATGAATATACTAGGAAAATTCTGAGACTGAACTACGTCACAATTTGTCAATGATATTTAAATGAAGTTCGTAATCATGATTAGGACCATGTGTGTTTGCCGCTAACAGGTGTTGGAATATTAATACCCCTTGTTCAGTGATGTGGTACTTTTGATGCCTGTGAAACATTCTGTCCTGCATTTATGTTTTTAACATAATGGAATGTGTTTCATCAATGATGTATGTAGCCGTGCATAGAAGACAGCAACATGTAAGCCAATTTAGAAACTGATGTAAAATGTATGTCTTTTCAATGTAACTTCTAAGTACAGCAGACAAAAAGAACCCTGGCTTATTGTGAAGTAATCACACCTGCCAATTTCATGCACTTTCAACGTAATTCAACATAGGGTTGCCACAGCAACAGTGAACCAACAATAATTGTGAGATTTAAAAATTTAATATCTAAAATCATCTCAACAATGCACATAAGATCATGTTGTAAATAACTAGTTAGTTGTTTTTTTAATGCTTTTTTTTACTTACTGAACTTCTCACCACCTCCATTTACTTGTGTTTTTGGAAAAAAAAATTAAGACATGAGGTTCAGTTAATACAAATTTTCCAGGCACCATCACAGATGTTTTTTGCAGGGCAGGATGAGCATGTCTCATTCGTTGCACATTTCTGCATCTTCCAGGCAGTTTAGGGATTCATGCAGCAGCTTATGAACCATGATTCTGCTTCCTCAGCAACACCACTCCAGCTACTGCCAGGTGGGGTGTCTTTGAAACATTTATACAAAATGTACATCAAATCCGCTGCCTGCCATAGCTGTAATGTAAGGCTTCTTTGCAGTTTTCTATAATTTACACTTTCAAGGTGGTCTTCGTGTATTGCGTTTTAGGATAAATTGAGTCACCTTGAAGCGTTGCCAGAGGCTCGAAGCCTGCAGGGGCCCTCGTTAGGAGCTACTCTGAGGGATCTGCATCAACTGTCTTCTCTGACAAACCAGCCTCGCCTGCTGACTCCCGTCTTCTTTCCCCCTCACTCTGCACTGAGATATCCCTGCATGCAAGCAGTATGACAAAGGTAAAGTTGCACAGCGAAAAAACCCCAACAACCCTTCACTGACAGCGGCTAGTTTTGAAACAATACGGACAAGTTAGTTTTTTTCTGGCTTTCAGACTGCCAGCAGAAGAAAGTCAGAGCTATATTTTGTAATTTTCCAAGTTTTCTTTCTCTTACAGCTAAAAGGCAGACCTTAATGACATTACTGCTTTTATAATAATCCAACCCATAGCCTGAGACGTAATATATTATCAAGAAATTTATGTGGAGGAGTCAAGCTGTTTCTGGCACTATCTGTCATTTTTCCTTCTAATGGATGGGAGTGATATTTTTTCACTTAAAAAGTCACTTAACACCAGGGTAGCAAGAAATGTTTCACTTTCCTGCCGCACTGGAAGTTTGAACTGTGGGAGAGGTAAAACGGCCATAAACTGTTAATCTACAGTTGGGTGAGAAATCAAAGAGAAACCCTGCAACTTTCATCCATACACCAAGGCGGTTCTGTTATGCTCTAGAGGATATTTTTCTGACATGTTTTGGGTCAACTTGGAGGAAAGTGTTACTTGAAATCAATAAAAAGTTGTTTCTCTACCCTGATGAAACATTTCTGTCCTGAGTAGTCTCTGATCTCATATGCTTTGCTCCTCAAAGTTGGTGTGTTTGTTGGTTGTCTGGACATAAAGTGTTGATAGGTGATATTGGTCCATACTACGATTTTATGCTGAATGAATGGAAGTAGATTTGAATATTTTGCTTTAATGCCAGCACAACCAGTGTTTTACACTACTACCCAGTTTACCCAGGTCCTATTCTGAAATACAACCCAAGAAGTCTACTTGGACCCACCTATGTAGTTATGTCAGCTCTGTCAAAGGCCTCGTAACTCTTGGGGCCTGACTTTTTTGAGAGAAATTCATCATTGATTCACACATGCTGATTAAAGGCTTCACATTATGTCCCGCAGGATTTTCTTCCAATGTAAATTACTCCACCTTTCATATGTTTTGGTTCTCTAACATGTTTGCAGTGGTAGGGAGTCAGTTCTACTGTTTTGCCACATTCAAATTCACCAGTGTTTTTCACTGCCCAGCCCACAGTCTGCCATTAGTATCTTCTCAAAGGAACCCTAATTCATTCAATTTATTCTTGACATTTAATTTTCAAACTTGTCAAAACATGAGCTGATTTTTAAAAAGTACCAAAACTGGACCAGTAACAGCATTAGAATCCATCCATCCATCAATTTCGACTCATATGAATTCAGGGTTGCAGGGGCTTTAGCCTATACTAGCTGCCAGAGGGTGAGATTAGGGTTTCTTCATAGTACCAGACTTCAAACCGCTGCACAACGTTGACCTGACATTTTACTCATTAAAAGTCGTTTACCAAAGTAGTGTGCTTCTATTTAATTGATTGGCCAACAGTGTACCCTACAAGATAACTTGCATGAAGGCAAGGTAACCTTTTCACTAGATGACCCAGCACTGTGTTGGTGTCACTGCTCTGTTAATAAATACTGGCTTATCAAAACTGTATGAAAAATGTTAATTTAAGAAGGGTGTTTGGTAATTTTCGCTCACAATGCCAGAAACTTTGATAACCATTTCACCTGCCTATGTCACTTAGGCATGGTTGTTAAAACCTGCTGGTGTTTGCTACCCTTTAGTTTCAACCTTAACTATAGCTTGGTGAGAACTAATTGCTGTATAATGTCATGCTGTGCATTGTAATGTAAGGCAAGAGCAGAGACTGTTTTCAAGAAAATAACTGTACACTGTAGCAAGACAGTATAGGGCTGCACCACTAAATATTACAGTAAATATATAAATATTACTACATCAGAAATTTTCACATTTCTTGGGAGTTATTGCTGTGTGTTAGGCCCTGTAGCAGTCTGTCAGCAGCAAAGCTCAGGGGCTTTCTCAAAAACAAATGAGAGCAACTTCTCAATGCTGTTCAGGCCTTGGCAAATTCTTTTACTTGTCTTCTGCATTTAGTGGCAGAGTCTTGTTTTCGTCAGTATACATTATTGATATTTGAAAGTAAAGTTGCCTTTAAACTGTGGTGCAGTGTGGAAAAACTGCATTCTGCTAGTGCAGCATTAATCTACACTTGTCAGAAGTCCACAAGTATCATATGCAATTCAAAGCTCCACAGGCCATAGGCCTGAATAAAAAGCCCACTGAAGAACAACTATAAGATACAACAGCCCACAGATGTGGTTCTCTGTAATGCTGGGATTGGGTTCAATTTGAATGTGTAAACTGATTCTTGGTACTGAAGATGAACGTGATACTGGAGAACTGTATTGTTTTCTTCTTTTTTTTAACTTTTGCATGATGATTTTAAGAAGCAAAGGATTTTAAGGTTAACTAAGCTATAGCTGAGCTATAAATAAAACACGATAGAGCCTAAAATTTGATACATCATATGTCCTTTGTAACAAAGTGCAATAACTATAAAGAGTTTTTTTTTTTTTACAGTACTTTACAATTGTAACTAAACACACAGTGGTGCATTATTATTAGACTGATCACCACTAAGGAATTGTACTTTATTGAACTATCTTCAAATGGAAGCATGAACCACTTCCTCAACACTACCTGTCATTTTCAAGTTTGTTCATTTAAAATAGATCTTGATTACTTTCATCTTTTCATCATTTATTAGTTATGTTTAGCTAACTGACTTATCCTATGACTTTCTAAGATTTATGCTCTTCTTGTAGCTACTGTTTCATTTCAGATATTCATTATGTTCAGTGTCCAATTTCAGGTGTCTATCCATCATGTTTAGCTAGCTAGCTAACACTTTCAACTGTCAGACATACTTTTAACTTATAACTACCACAAACTCAGCTAGCTATTTCAACTGTTTACCAAGCAATTGTTTATCCAAACTGGTAGCTAACCTTTGTCTATAATTTTCCAATAGTTTAAACAGTTAGTTTTACTTTTAGCTCACCATTTCAACCCATTATTTTCTTGTCATTACTTTGACATCCATTTTTGCTCCACACTGTCTATTGCTTTGTGTTCACTGTTTTAACTTTTTAAATTAATTTAGTTCACATTTGCTTAGTTCACCATCTTAATTTCAGTTAATTATTATATTATTGTTATTACTATGTGTTAGTACTCGATATGCATAAACTTATATGTCTTTTGGGAATAACTGCTTTATAAGGGCCCAAGTTGTAGTTGTTTGTCAGTGGTCTCTGTTCAGCAAAGGTACCCTAAGCATAAATAAATCTATCAGCTCTTGGATGTTACAATTTGTGTTTCTTTAAGATTTTCTTTAAGATTTTTTCACATCGCAGTTATGTAAGGAATACTACAATGTTGTCTTTCCTGACCTGACTTTGACCTTGAAATAGATGCAAACTGATTTTGGCAGCTAAAGAGATCTGCAAGGTATTCTTTGTTTCACTGAGGAAATCATATCATCAGACAATTTTTTAAAAGACTCTTTGCTGTGTTTCAACGCTGCTACATTCATTTTACCCAACATTCCCAAACTGTGGCAACTATTTTAGACTCATGTTAATCTTCTCACTAAGAAAACCAGAAACCATAAAAACTGGAACCTAAGGTTTTAAATAATGAATTATAACGTTTTACCAGAATGAGTTTATCTTAAAACCACTTAATAGTGATGGGACTTCCGGCTCTTTTTAGAGAACCGGCTCTTTCGGCTCGGCTCACTAAAAAGAGCCGACTCTTTTGGCTCCCAACCGGCTCTGCAGGGTGTTTGTTGTTTTAATTAATTTATTATTAACAACAATATATAATTATGCACAAAAGGAATTACTAATGTAAAAAAAAAAACCCTGTGGTTTTATTTATATATGTTTATATATAAATATATACAGTGGCCCCTAGAGACAAAGCATGTACAAACTCCAAAACACAAGTCCAGACGTGTGGTATCCACAGAAACCTATGAATCTCAGCTAAAATGTCATATAAATAATTTCTACAACCACCAAACACATCGAAAACAAGCCATGATTAAACGAGCAGTTACGTAAATGCGCAAAAGACCGCTAAACAAACAAAACCGAACTAGAAATTCTCCAGACTTCATATAACCGGCTGGTTAGCTTCCAGAGCAATCACTGACTCCACACACCAAGTTTCACCACGATCAGACCAAAATTCACTGAATGAGCCGCAAAAGAAGACCACAAAACACACAGCGGCGCAAATGCGCTAAGACAGAAATTGGGTTACCGTCCAGAGTTCCTCCGTTATTTTTGCCGGTAAAATGGTAAATGGACTAGTTCTTATATAGCGCTTTTCCACTCTTCTGAGCACTCAAAGCGCTTTACACAACTTGTGCATTCACCCATTCACACCCATTCGCACAAGGACAACTGACATTCACACACATTCATACTCCGATGAATGCATCGGAGAGCAATTTCGGGTTAGTATCTTGCCCAAGGATATTTGGCATGCAGACTAGGGGAAGCCGGGAATCGAACCACCAACCTTCCGATCAGTAGATGACCTGCTCTACCACCTGAGCTACAGCCACCCTGTAGCCATGGTAGCCGGTAGCCACGTAATTATCAGTAGTTACCATGCCTACCTAGCTGCATCAGAGCCGTTTTCCGTCAACAACCTCCATTTTAGACGCACCTACAGACACGTGACTGGACAGACGCCACATGCAGTAAATTTGGGCCCACGTGGGTTTTGGCATTGCAACGTCTGATTGCTTGAAGTGACGTGAACGTGGCATCGTTACTGTGATTCTATTGGCTAAAACAATTAAAACGAGGTGTTAATCACGCATATTGACCAAAAGAAACCAAAGTTACAGCCCCTCAGAGTTTAAAGGGCAAGACCAATTAAACGCTCCATGCGCACTGCAGAAAAGGGCCATTATCATGTAAATGTGCGGTTAATTTTTCAAAAGTATATTTTAAAAAAAGCATTTTTAGGCCTGTTAATAAAATTTATTAATTTCTGCTCTTTAATACCTGAAAAATTCAACTGGCACGGTGTCCAATTGTGTGCCAAAATTGGACATTTTTGTACAACTTCTGGATATTCATGTATTGACAGGGCTGTAATTTTTCACTGTTTCACTTTAGAAACATAAATCTTTGCACAGATGATGTTTATATGTTGGTTACTGAATTTCTGGAATCAAATGTGAACTGAGGAATATTTTTTAAAGGGTTATTAGTTAAAAATTAAAAACAAAAATTAGGCGAGGATAAAATCTACTTACTTTTTCTGTGTTCCAGTCTCAGTAACTTTGACACAGTAATATCTGCTTCAACATTTACACCTCTGATGAAATCTCACAAGTGTTAGCTTTATTTTGATACCAAGATTGTAAGCACAGAGTTTGTAATTGCAGAGAAATAATCAATTAGATTTGGGCATTACATTTTCGAGCAGGAAGCTCAGAAACCCCCTTGGGGCTTAAGAGGTTAAATCTTTGTTATTTTATATCAGTCCCTGTCTGTTTTTTCATAGCTGATAGAAGAAGAATGCTTTGCAATGAAAGTAGGGGAAAAATGCGTGAAAGACATGAAAAATAAAGCAAGTTCTTGTCTTTGTGGTTATGAAAAACCTTTGTGTGTTTAATCCATATAACATAAGATTTATCTAATGACATGAAAGCCTTCTGTGTGATCTTTTTTTAGCAGTCCGACATAGGCCTTTGCTCCTGTTCATTCTAGTGGATCTAATAAGAACCAATGAGAACTCGCTCTACTTCGCAATGGTCTGTGCACCTACTCAAAAGAATCACGACACTGGTTTTTGTTTGGCTTTTTTTTTTAAACTGAATTACTATTAGGACGGGACATTTTGGGGATCCTCTGATCATTTTGATATTAGAGTTCAAGTTCAGCTTTCGTGATAATCCATAATGTTCCATGTGTTCTTTCCTAACCGTTAGTTAAATGCATTTGATGTTATTCACCTCATCCCATATGTGGTTCATTAAAAGCATAGAATGAAAACAATTTAGATCCCTAGGCATTAGTAACCACTGTTGCAGACGGTGAAGTGATATAATGAAGCCTCTGGCCATATTGAGGAAGGCCTTTGGGCGGTAACAGCTGTGAATGACAAATTATTGTGATTTAGAGTGGATTTGGGCCAAACAGACTGCAGACACATCAGCATTTCTTTGACAGCAATCAATCAACATGATCAGACTGCAGTTTTCTGCTCAAATTCACCAGCATCAACAGAAAAGAAGGCTGTTTTTCTGCCCTTGTTGTCTATAATCAGACTCTATTTGCACACAATCCACCGCTACACCTCCATACTGGCACCAGATGTGTTTTCCAGCAGAGTTCTGACACAACTGCAAGGCTTCAGTTCTGCTCTGCTCCCTGTTTAGCCCTCGCTGTTTTCTTCTGATCTGTGATGTTTTCCATTACGTTCTTCTCTGGCTCGCTCTAATCTCGGTTCCTCTCTGATACTGCGTTCTCTCATGTCTTTCGGTTTGTTCTCTAATCTTCGCACCATTGATGTTCTGTACATTGCTGCACTTTAGAGAACGTTTCATCTGAGCAATAACATAAGCATTGCGGGGGAGGGTCCTCCCCCACAAAATTTGGAGAGTCAAACAGCAAATTTCAGGCATTATTGTAAATTTTTATGCACTGATTTCTGCTTTTAATGCAGGAATTGATGGTAGAAATGCCTTAATTTTTGTAAAGTTAAACTCAATTCCGGGAGCATGGTATGGTTAAACAATTATAGGAATATAATGCAGCGAGGCTGCCAGGTACACTGTAACTTTAAAATTATTACTTGAAAATTAGTCGCAACTTTTTTCTTTTCTGTCAAAAACTTGTAGGCCTACAGATGGAAGAAATGCACTCTTGTTTTGGGTTTGCCTGATTTTAGATATTAAAGTTGATGACTGTCTGGTATTGGGCCACTTTTGTGTGATTTTGCTTTTGCTATGATTTTTGTGTTTCATATCCTCTTTTAATGTACATAAGTAATAATTCCGTTCTTAAATAGCTTGATTTGTTTTCAAAAACATAGACCCAGGCACTCATTATAAAAGAAGGTATGTCTAACTCTCGAGAGTCGATGGAGGCGCATCCAAGAAACATGACATTTTTAAGATGATGTAAGACACATCCTCGCCAAGTGTCTGTTTTTAGATGTTTAGAACGTGCAGACTTCAAACTATGTACCAGTTTTTAAATTGTGTGGACAGGCCAAGTAATACCAGAGATGCGTCGCATTTGATGATTTAAGGCTTTGATGCAGCTACTCATCCATTGAAATTGACTGTGGAATAATTAGTAACGAGGAAATTTCACAACTGGATTTGTTGGACAGGTGCTCAAGTCGATTGGAATGATTGGAACATCTGAGTTCATTGAATTGGATAGATAAGTGAATGCTTCTGCCAATATAGTGTACATATATAAATTTATATTTCAGCATGAAGGCACATCTGGTCTTGTAGTGAACTGAAAACAAAAAGGTTATATATTTATATATTTTCTTTCTTCTTTTTCCTCCTTAATTATCAGCCTGCCTCGGAGTTAACAGCATCAGAGGAGATGCTCTGCATCCATGTGTTTCTAAGAGAATTACGTTTACTACAAATTATTAATCAAACTAAAATTTATATTTTGAGTTGAGATGAAGTTGAAGTACATCGACCTGCCCCATTCGTCTGAGCAATGTCACGGTGTTTAAAAAGGGTCTGCTTTAAAAAAGTCTCCCCCCCAAAACCCCATACCGTCTCTTTTCTTTTGGGTTGTACTTGAATTCATGCTCCAAGAGGAGGAAAATAAACCTCAACAAGCCTTGGCCGATACATTTTTATTTTCTGTCCAGAATTTGTCAGCTCATTTCTCCGAGTCCTATCTCTTCAGTGTGTGTGTGACGCAATAAACAAAAGCGGTGGAGACCAAATCCATTAGTGTGAGGGACGTTATAACATAATCTGAAACAGAGAATTTTTTTTTCTCTTTGCTCCCGCAACGACCCCATTTAGGGAACGACTCAAAGCCGTATTTTACTTCGGTGAAAGCATTTGTAGTTTGTCGGGGACCAGATTTAAGAGGCTTCTTAATCACAGTGTGCTAAGCCTTGGGGACTCAAAGTAGATAACAGCACCACACTGGGAGATTTTTTTCAGTTAAATGTTACAATATGAATCATCCATTTAACAGTCCTTTATTTCCTTTTTTGTCCATTACCAGCATATGGAGGGCCTTTCTATCAGCATTCGTTCCTACGTCTGACTTTAAAGATGTCTCGCTACCTCGGTGGCTTATCTCATATGGTGCTGAGTCACACATACAGTATACTGCTACAGCACAAAACAAAGAGGACACACCTCACTAACTTACAGATATGATTCATGAAAGCAGGTGAAGTGCATTTTTCCGGCTCTCTCTCAGTCCACTCAACCCCTCAGAGGGCAGCCGCTGAATAATGATCGGCTTCTATCTATAATATGTTCTTCTACAGCCCTCCCAGTTTCAAGTGCTTTCTGGCAAGATGACAGTGCTGTCATCCACAGGGCATGCATGGTCACTATCTAGCTTGATGAACATGAAAACCATATCAAACAAATGCCACAGCTGTCTAAACTGCCAGATCTGCACCCAATTGATCACTCCAGGGAAAGGGATTTGCCTGTTTTTGTCAGTAGCATCCCGCCTCTTGTGTATAAAATTGCTTAGCATCACATGGAGCTGCTCATTATAGCCAGAGTCTTGTTTAATCGCAGCAGCTGGTGGACTGAATGCCTTGCTTTTTGGCTCTTGGAGAAAGACGCACATTAGCTTTAAAAACAGAAGGATTTCTATTTTCTCCAAGTGCCCAAACCAGCTCTGTGTGTAACAACTACAGCACAACACAGAGACAGTACAAGGAAGAGGCATGAATCCTAAATAGAAATCTTTGGGATTTTTCCAGTTGCTGCAGTGACGCGAGTGCTCAGTTGAGGTTCGCGATAGATTTAACTGCGTTGCTGGCATATCATATTAGGCCATTGGTGGCCTACGTCTGCAGTTTTCTGTGAGGCCTGTTGTAAGCTCCAGAAGGTCATCTCTGTAGACAGGCTGTGATCAGCATACCTCTACCTGTGCTGTGGTTGGTTTCCTATTCTTTATGGATTTAGCCAACTAGATCCTACAATTCATAGGCCTGTTATGGCTGCTTTCCAAACCCTTAGCTAGGATAAAGATGGAATTCGGCAAAGGATTACTAAAGAACATTATCAGTTTAAATTCAAATTGATTATTTCTTCAAAAAGCAAGTCCTGATACTCAGCAGCCATTCTGAAACATACCTATTCACTTATATTTCCAATTATTTTGGCGACATCATTGAAACTAACTTCCATTTCAAAAGTCAGTAGGATAGAAAGTCATCCAAAGCCTTTTCTCCTGGTAGTTATACTTGTTCTACTACTTTTGCTGCTGCAATTTCTTCGATCCATCCATTTCTCTCTCTCTTATATCATCTCTGCTGCTATCCAGGACCTAACCTAGCACACACCAAGCACATCATAATCATCAGTCACCACTGCCACAGTGTTCATCATTGTGAACAGTTGCGCAACAAAACTAACTACCAGTGTAAACTTTGAATAACATGGATTTATTTCAGAAATGTTTGCAGAAATATTTCAGAATATGCAATGTATGATTGGTTGGTATTATTTACTATGTATTGTTTTTCTATGCTTTTTTGGGGGGTCTTTTTAAGCATACTTTAGGTTTGTAGTGCAGTAAAAAACAAATGCAGTGTGCACGCTTTTGTTATTTGCTCTGTTGCAACCCAATTTAATAAACCTGAAATAATTTTGCATATAATAATATTAACATGTACCCCCATATGTCACTCCATATATGCCTATATGTTTTCAATAAGTATGAGACATAGTTTGAAATAGATCTATATAGCATTATTATCACTTTGACCACTCCTTCAAGGTTGATACATTGATCTGAAAGTCAGAGGTCAAATCTGACATAATATTTGAAATCTTAATCCAGTACTTTACTTGCCTTGAAGAACTTGGTTGATGTAAGGTACTTTTTAATGGATTGTTTTATCAGAATTCATTCAAAACGTTTTGAGCTACCATGTCTACAGACAATTCACTACAAAAAACATAACCTCTTTGGTTGAGGTTATGAATTAGGACATTACATGTGAGCTTTAAATTTCTGATTTATAACATATTTTCTGAGGAGTCCTTACCTTTGAAAAGAATGTCTCATCTTCCTCTCCTGGCCTCTCTTTTCTACATTCTCCATCTCTGAGAATACAATTATAACATATTAGCACTGCCTTCCTTCCCTGGAAAATAAACTCACTGGACTTGAGCTAGCAGACAGACTGGTTTGCACAATACACAGAAACAGTTTGTGTCACATTGGTTGAGCTCTTTGAAATCTTGAAATTGAAATGACCTGCTATTTCAAAAAAGTTACTCCATTGATGCTCAATCCTTTTCTGTAGCACTAGATAGATGCTGAAGTACTGTGAATGCAACTATATTGAGATCTGAACAACAAAGATATGATAGCCATGAGTTAGTCAAGTCACCATATGGCTCTATCTGCACCCATGTTTTTTCTGTCTCTGTGGCAAAAAAGGACGACCAGACAGCAACACATGAAAACTGAACTGAACTCTGTATTAATATCCTGGCATATCTGCAGTTATACCCACCTCATGATTTTTGTCAGGCGTCTAGCCCACACAGCATCTATCAGTGCCATGAATAAAGTGTAAGGAGCCCAGATTAGGCCCAGATGTGTCTGCTGGGCCATTTATACACTGGTCCTGCAAAAGCAGTACATTCTCACTCCCAGCTCATCACAATACTGATGCTTGGTCAGCAACCTCAGGCATCATATTTTACACACTGGAGGATGTTTTTTTCAGATTTGATAATTGTACCTTAGACATCAATAGACATTCTTCAGTGTCTGAAAAAAAAAATAAGAAAGCACTGTGAAGGGGAATATTGTAACCAACACCATGGTATTTTCCTAATCCTAAAAAAGAAGTTATGAATTGACAAATTGTATTTGTACAGCACGGTGCACGTCTAAAAGTGTCACTAAAGTGTTGTTTTTAGCACAAAATTTGGGATCAAATGGAAGAAATTTGTTTAACATTTAAACCTATTTTCTGCACATTCCAGCACATAAAATAAAATATTTTTTTGTGTTTAAACTCACTCTTTCAAATAGATGCAAGTAAAACACAGCAGAAAATAAATAAAGTCAAAGACTCAGCGGTCCTGTTGCTCTATTTTCACCTGTAAAGCAGGAGTGGGGCAGGCGGAGGTTTGCCCTGGTGCAGGTGTGCCGCAGCGGTCATTTGAAGAATCCGCGAGTTTCTCTGTGAATTTCCCATTATGTGGTAGCACACTCGGTGCTTGCTTGGAAGTTTAGGGGGGGTTTTGCTGTAAAAAGAAGTTTTCTGCCCACACACAACGGACGCTAATGTTTTTGTCACTTTTTATGGAATCAAACTCAAAATAAGGTCAGTATTTCCACGCTATAACACTGCACGCTCACACTCTCTCCCACACTCGATATATGATCCATTGTTGATCTGTTGTCACGAACGTCGCACTCGCTTACGTCACTGTCATGAGACATTCTCGCAAAAAAAAATCACAGTTTTAGTACCGCAGTAACGCAGCGTTCCTATGGGAAAGTAATGGTAATCTAATTACCGTTTTTGCAATAGTAATCCCTTACTTTACTCGCTAAATGAAAAAAAGTAATCGGATTACAAGTAATGCATTACTGCCCATCTCTGCTCCTAACAATAGTGCTATCAACAAGTAGCACATGCTCATCAATCTGCTGGTCCACATGAGGCTATAACGTGAACACATGTTTCAGATTCCCTTTTGAAATAACTGGGCAGAATTTAGCTCATTTGCCAGAATCAGTTTAGTTGTATGTATTTCATCTGAAGATGAAATTCTGTCTCAAACCATGTGTTTCCATATGAATTTAAGTTCTTGGATTTTGTACTCATAATGGTCAAGAGGTTTTCTGTGCATGAAGGAGATTCAAGGAGAAAGGCAGTTACTCTAGGAGAGCTGGAGAGGGCTGTTACAGGTCCTAAACCCATAAGCAGGAACTGTATCTGTTTCTTTGTGCGAGGAGGTGCAGGATGCACACTGCCAGAATTAAATGACTTCCAGCAGGTCACTGGTATGAATTTATTTGACCCAATAATCAGAAACAGACTTTATCAGGGTGGTCTGAGGACCCGACATCCTCTTGTGGGCCCTGTGCTCATGCCCATCGCCGTGCAGCAGGGGCAATTGTAGCCCATTTTTGGAAAAGCACCCCCAAAGATTTTTTACTTTGAAATATTTACTGTTTGTGTGACACACTACTAAAAATATAAAAAGCATACAGTACTTGGTTGAGATGTAACATTTTAACAACAAAAGTATAGATAACCCTCTCCCCCCCCTCCCCCCTCCCATAATGGTTTGTTCCAGCTCGCCTCTCCCCTACTCTGGCTCTAGCGCCGTTGCTGCTAGAGCGATGGTGGCTCAGCGGAGCGGAGGTGTGAGTGCCTGGCTTAAAACAGGACATATTAGCTACACTTAACCTTCAGTTACTCTTTATATAGTTAGGTAGGATTCAGACCATGAAAGCATTACACCCAGGTAACCTGCAGTGTTGAAAACGTGTTTTCCGCTGATGTTTGCTACTCTACAATCCATCCTGTTCTGTAGTAAAATCAGCGACATTTGACCGTCCTGTTGCTCGCATTGAAATGTATACAGCCTATTTAAAATCTAAAACTTAAAATTGTCCCTAGCCTACTGTTGTTACCACTGTCCTGTTTGAAATGGATACTAACTAGCTAACTGACTGGATGCCCATTAACCTTATAACTCCTGTTGTGTGTGTGTGTGTGTGCGTGTGTGTGTGTGTGTGTTTGTGTACAGAGAGACAGCCAGGTTCATAATGGATATAAGGAAGTTTTTTCAAAAAAAGGAGCCACATTCAGGTAAAAGTGTAAAATCAAATGATCCGTGAATCAAGAATAATGTTGGATCAGTGTTTCAATATTTATATCTTTTATTAGATGTTCATGTAGTTTGGTTATTTGCCTTTTGGTTGAAAGTACACTGAGAGAGGACTTTTTGTTGGTGATCTTAATAGTATTTTTTTTTCATATTAATGTAATTTTTTTTCTAACTGAATACAATCTAATTGTGTATGATTGTCAGTCCAAAGAGGGAGAGAGGAAAGATGGGAACGTGAGGAGAAAGTACAAGGTCAGGAAGGACCAGGCAAGAAAACAGACAGGGAATAGTGACAGGAAATACAGAAACTGTTAAACTGACAAAGAGAAAAAAAAACTGATTTTACAAGTAAATTTCGATTTGCTGCAATGAAATTCTGGCAAACTGGACTAGCCTGCCACATGTTTTTTTTTTTTTTTCACTTTAATTTCCATGTGTCTTTGAATTCAGTCTGTAGGCTGATGATTTTCATTTCTTTCAAACGATGTGTGATGTCCTTTCTTTCTGAACACATTACCCAATCCATATCAGTATAGATATCCAGCATGATTTCCCCCCCCCCCATAAGCTCGTCTCAGTGGGGGAGTATTAAAGGAACTCTTTCAAAGAGTACCTTTAATATTTTGAGCAGCGCAGTCAACATGAACAACGACCATGGTAGTGCACTTGATGAGGAAAACTGCAGAACTTTCAAAACTTTAGGAAATATGTAGATTATAACATTTCAAACTACATGGCTTATTGTGTTCAATTTGAAGTAACACTACCCTGTTAAAATTCAAGCGCTACACAGTAGTGTTACATAGCATACCACATGAAAGTGAACAAAAGTAATTGAGACACAGTCAAAGTGTGCTTTCTAGGCTCAGGCTACATTTAATGTGTTGGAAACCACAGTACCACCTGTGCTACTAAGGGAAACGCAAGTTTTGAACCATGTGTGAAATCATGATCAATTACCAAAAAGAAGGAAAAAAGAAAAGGTTTTGATAAGTGAGAAGAGTGGTTTTGCCCTTTTCTGGGACAGATAATGCAGATTAAAGGTTGGGCAAGATGGGCAGGAGATTCGTTACCGCACATGGGGGCGCTTAATCATAACGTTCATAATAGGAACCTCATTTAGTCGCTTCAGGCAGTTTCTGGGCTCTGTTGCCTTAGAACAATACTGCGTGAACAAGGAGCTCCCTGTGAAGGTGATATTTGGAGAAAAAAAGGTTGCCGCAATGGCACCGCAGACTTTGATAAATTATTTTTCATCAGCAAGAAGCATGCTCTGCACCTGTGCACGAGTCTAATGAAAGAAGAGGGGGCATTGTTGTTAGCCAAAACTCAGTGTGTGTACTTTGCTCCATGCACGTGTGTTCAAGCATTCAAGTAAGCCGGTGTGTGTTCCGGGATTGTGTAACCCAAGGGATTCTGTGTTTGTCCTTTCAGTTTCCTACAAATGAGGGGAAGTTATTGACTCAGCATGGGCAACACAAAACCTGAAATATGAGAGGAGGGCAAAAAAACAACAAAGAAGATGGTCTTTTAATAATTCCTTTATTTTTAACAAATCCAATTATCCACACATCTGGGATAAAAGTGGTAGGGAGAATCTTCCAAAAAGCTTTACTGCAGTACATCACAGAAGCACAGAGTGTGTCAGAGTATGTATTATACATTGTAATGTTGCAGTGACTACAAAAGCAGCTACTTTGGTCCTGGAATGTAAAAGAAAGCCAACAAGGCAATCATTGTCTCTTGAAAGCTGTCAGCGCTTAAGGCATCTACCCATCAACTGAACTCCTGCTGTGTTTTTTGCTGCAGGCGCTTATTTTCTCACAGCAATTCTTTTTTTTACCCGCAGTCCCTCTCCAAAATGATGTCTGTGTGTCGCCGTGCGCACCTCATTGAGGCATTAAATGACAAGCTGGCAGCATCAAAACAGATTTGATCGTGCGCTGGAGGGACAGCGCTGAGTGCTTCAGAATGTGCTGATGCTGCGCTCACACCATAAAGCCCCTGCAAAACAAAAGTCAAGAAGATGAAGGGGGCTGGTGGCGCCTCAGGGTAGGAACTTCCCGGTGAGGATCACATGCAAAGTTCCACCATTGAAGTGCACTACGCTTACCAGCTGCTGTTTAAATGCTGAATGTGGATGAATTTTGTATCGTCATTTCACAATGAGATTGTAGTCTATGTCAGTGGTCCCCAGCCTTTTTTGCGCCACGGACCGGTTTGTGCCCGACAATATTTTCACGGACCAGCTTTTAAGGTGTCACGGATAAATACAGCAAAATAAAACTAGTACCGGTACTGAAAAAAAGAAGATTTATTCATAACACACGTGAAAAGACCCAGGAAAACCGAGTTAACGTAAAAAAACGATAACAAAATAACGCTAAAAACCAATAAAAACCCTGAAAACCATACATTTCACACCCGAGTCTCACTCTCGCGGCCCGGTACCTAATGACTCAAATGACCCCCCGTGGCCTGGGGGTTGGGGACCGCTGGTCTATGTAATATTTGTGCCACAGTTTTCGGGGGGGGTCTTTATCCCAAACAAGAGATCTGCTCTTTCAGTTTGCATGAAAGAGCAGTCTTGATCTACTAGCAACAAAAGCAATCAGAAGTTTTTCAGTCCAACACTCTCTTTGTAACTTATTTGATACAACAACTGCCAGGAACCTATTTTATTTAATTCAACTTTATTTGTATTGCACCAAATCACAACAACACTGCCTCAAATATAAGGTAAAGGCTCTACCATAATACAAAGAAAGCAGAGACATGCCCAAAAATCACATGACCCCTATGAGCAAGCACTTTGACAACAGTGAGGAGGAAAAACTCCCTTTTAACATGAAGAAACCTCCAGCAGAACCAGGCTTAGGGAGGGGCGGCCATCTGTCATGACAGTTTGGACCAGCTGTGGAATATATGACTGAGGTCTTAGCTATTGATAGTAAGGTTAACTAGTCTCTTGCTTTGCCTTCCTTTTTTTGATCCCATAGATATTATGTTTTTTTTGTTTTAACCGTGCTGCTAGGATAGCTGAAAATGCTCCGAACAGTGACACTCCTCAAAATAGTAAAGTTGTGGGCTGTATCACCAAAGCTATAAATAAACATACTAAAGCACTAAAGCAAAAGGGTAAAAGCAGAGTTCCTTGACTTGTCACCAACAACCTTTTTATGTGGGTTACATTAATTTCACCCATTGCTGATATAAAAAGCCTTAATTAAATTTTAATCACTTTCTCCCTTCTTGTTTCACAGCTTAGTAATGCCAGCCTGATGCAAGCAGTTACAGCGTCTTTCCACATTTATCATCATATATTATCGTTATCATAAAAGAGATTTGCAAGAGCAAATTGTATGTCCTGTGTATGAGACATCCCTGACAAGCTACTTCCTATCAGAAAAGGCAGCAAGATAGCACAGCTGAATAAATCCCCCTGTAAAAAAATTGCTTATGTTTCCCTGCTAAATGTCTCTGGCATGTAATGATGTCAAAAAACGTCTCTTGAAAGCCTTTGAACTGCATATTCAAGTGCGGTGGCCAAGTTAGTCCCCCAGCAACTGAGCACTCTGGGAGGCAGTTGTGTGCTGACGCTGGCAAGCAAAGTTCACATCAGTTTCTGGGATGTTGATTCCTTTTGTCCAATCTTTTTACAAGTCCTATACATAACATATTCACTGGATATTTCTTTAAAAAATGCATAGGCCGGGTGCTTAAAACAACCAGGGGGCTATTAATTATGGATAATGCGCCCCGTTGTTCCATCCGGTGTCTCCCGAACAGTTGGCAGCAGTGTCTTAGTATAATAGGGCTGTCATTTTTTCCCTTTTTTTTTCCCTCAACACAGAGAAAGAGATAATGTTAAGAGTAAAAGTAGAAGGAAGACTGGACGGCAGTTTAGAAGTCACAGATGTGCAATTGCATCCCTCCCAATTTGTTTTAGGAATATTGAACAAGCAGGTGAAAAATGGCATTTTGAGTTTGGGAGAGAAAAATTAATCTCCATATTTGTACAGCTGTAAAATATGCAGCTATACTGTATATTTTTACAAGAGAGAAGCTTTATATTTATTCTCTCCACCTATTTTTTTACACTATTTTGTTTTCTGTCTATTTCAGATTAACCTTTTTTCTCAGTTAACCTGTTTTACAAAGCAGGTAAACTGAGAACGGCTGTGAATGGACTTCATTTTAAGCAGTTACCAATATACAAAGTCAATTTTTTTAGTCATGATTAAAAACAGTTTCATTACAATCACTGAAAAATCACTATTGTAGGATCTTTACGTTACAATATATTATGCCTCGAGACATATTGTTGTGGTTTGGAGCTCTATAAATGAAACTTATTGAAATATTGAAAAGTTTTATATTATTTATAAATACATATTTATTATTTCAATATATTTCAATATATTTATATTATATATTGAAAAGTTGGGTAGTCTTTACCCTAAATGACAGTGTCTTATATAATTGTCATAAAGAAAGTTAATTGAGCCCCGCAAAAAACCTTGACTGAAGTATAGAGTAACAGGTTAATCAATAATGGCTACACCTTAAGTTGACATTTTGAGGTCAAAAGACTTTTGGCATACAATGTGTAAGCTATATCATGAATTTCAGGGTTTGGTTTAAGTTTTGTTTAAAATTCCTATTAACATAAATATGAATAACAGGAAAATAGATTCAAAGCAACCACTGCTGCCTGCTGTGCATCTTTTGGTACAATGAAAACATTGGAGGGCAGCAGGGAGAGGCTCTGTTTCAGTGATGGTAGTTTGCTGCTGGAAGAAAAGCTGTTCAAAAATATTTTTGTTTATGAAAGTCAAGAAGGAAAACCAAGTTGCTTGGTAAAACTATCACGCGTCCTCGCATCTTTATTAAAGTGAATTAATGATGAACCGTCCTCATCCTCATGCATGAGTCATAATCTATCACAGCCTTATTTCTGCATGATCCATGATCAGGAAGAAACACTGGAGAAGAACAGAAATGCGCAGCATGAATGGGATAGTGACAGCTCTTCTGTACACTTCCCAGAAATATAACAAAACATGTTTTCGTGAGAACTTGTCTCTTATTGAGAGGAGAAGGCTGATTGGCCTGTGCTTCCCAACCTACTAGCATGGCACTCCAATCTTTGATAAACAGCAGAGAATTGTTGTTTTGTTTCTTTATTGTTTGTTTGGTGATAAAATAACTGACTTGTCAGAAGAACATGAGCTCTGCTATCACAAGATAACAGGTTAGACTTACTCATGATCACAGGCAAACAAGCTTTGTTATTAGAAAATAACAGAATAACTGTCCTGTTATCTTGATAATGGCATTAAAAAGGCCACTTTCTTTATCTGTAACCAAGTCCATCTCTTTGATTAAGTACTCTTATACTCTGTTCTTATGACTTTTATGTGAGACTTCGATCTGATGAGCAGGTTATGGATATTTACTAACAATATCATATGTGTGACTGAAATTATCTGGTCATTTTGTTGTTGTTTTTTTTTTGTAGTACATATCTTTACTAATTATGTTGGTTTGCATTTTTAACAAGTGAAAGGTCAAATCCACCTTTTGTCACTTTGATTGACTGCTTCAAGTTGAACAGTATCTAACAAATGGCAGCAACTCATTGGGTTTATACATCATTAAGACAACCTGCTGAAGTTAACACCAAGCATCATAAATGAGGACCATTTGTTGGTGCTAAATGGGAACATTTGGCTGTTGATGTCAAATGTGCTGGTCTGAATACTTCAGAATGTCAAGGTTAAGCTGTGTGGCAGGCAGGATGTAGGACCCAAACGCAGGACTCATAAACAAAAGGGCGAGCTAAAAGAGGAAGCTTTACTTTGGCTGTAACTAACTCACTTCAAATACAAAACTAAACTAGAACCTTGAAAACGCCAACCAGAAAAAAAACCGGGAACAGTAACTAGGAAATGGCTGGAAACATGGGGGGGCACACACAGAATTGCGAGGGTCGACACGACAACAGACAGAGGAAAACACAGGGCTTAAATACACCAGGGAGTAAGGAGGGACTGGAAAACAGGAAGGAAGCACATCTGGGGCTAATCTCACATAATGAGACAAAGGAAATAAAGCAGAATACACTGACATATAACACAGACTGTCAAAGTAAAACAGGAAGCAAAAGACAGATGCGGATTTGACAAGGGGATACAGCTGACAGGGAAAACAGAGCACACATGGAGCACAGAGACAGTGGCAAACTGTGACATGGAGACACGACTGACTGGGGAGACACACGAATGTAGACAAGGAAGCATTACTGACTTGACATGACACATGGGACTCGCAGGAGGCACAGTGCAAAACCTAAGATCTTGAAATCAATAAAGTATAACCAGAAATAAACAGAAACAAAGAATATAAATACTCAAAAACCATAAACACTGAGTCAGAAGACTCAGGACCATGACACAGAAATTGTTGATCTACTTTGAACCCTGAGATGTTTATACAGGAAATTCAAAGAGAATCGTCCTAAAAAGAGAAAACATCCAGCAGTTCTCTGGGCAAAAATGCTTTGTTGAGGAGGCCAGAGGAGAATGGCCAGACTCTTTTAAGCTGATAAGAAAGCGACTGTGACTCAAATAATCACTTAGTACAACCTAGATATGCAGAAGAGCCTCTGTCCTCAGGAAATTTTATAATGTCATGACTGATCCCCAGGACCATTTCTAGTGGTCCTCTGTCCGCACAACATGTCAAACCTTGAAGCAGACGGGCAGCAGAAGACCACACCAGGCAGCTAAGAACAGTAAACTGAGGTTACAATTCTGTGAAAACGTTGCCTCGTCTGGTGAGTCTCAGTTTCTGCTGTGACATAGAATTTAGAATTGGGTGTAAAAAGCATGAAAGAATGGCTCCATTCTGCCTTATATCAATGGTTCAGGCTGCAGGTTGTGGTGATGTAATAATGTGGCACACGTTGGGCCCTTTAGTACCAATTACACACAATTTGTGTGACTATATCCATCTCATATGACCACTTTGTCATTTTTTTGGAATGGGGAGTTGGATGTGAAGCATACAAATGTGTAGCTTCTCTGTGATACTACCCTGTGAACATGGGCAAAAATCTCTGAGGAATGTTTTTAACACCTTGTTGAATCTGTGCCATGGAAAATTAAGTCAGTACTTTGCAAGGGGTTGCAATAAAGTTGTGTTGCTGGCAAGTGCATGTAAATGAGGAAGTGAACACATTTTACCGCTACAAAAGAAATGTTTATTAATCTTTTATTTGTGGTCCCACTGCCCACACGACAGCTAGGTTAATCATCTCATTACAGCTACTGACTGAAGGAAATATTCATCAGTCATTATATAATCATGTTTTTTATTCTGCTACTGTACAGGAAATGTTAAAGATTAAGTTTAATTCGCTGGATCTTGGCCAAATGAAACACCAGAGTAACTTGTATTTCCCCTTATTATTCAAAACTAACTAACACAGAGTTATTCTGAAACTTTCCACAGCCTGTGACCGCAATGAGAATTTAATTTCTCATTCTGGCCCATATGCTCATTAAAATATATTACCACTATGAACTATTTAGGGAACCATATCTATAAGTCTGAGATGCACTGCCACAGAGGAAATCCTCTTTTTGAAACTGGTGAACTAGGCTCGTTCTTCACTGTCAACCTGCTCCGTGCTGACTCTGATAAAACCCTTCCTGAGACTACTGGTTTGTGTTTTTGAGAGCGATAGATGGGGAGTTGGGAGGGTGTTGCACCCATACAGTTTCTTATCTGTGCTTCACTCAGCACGACTATAGCCAAAAAGATGACTTCCCACTGCAATAATTTATATTTGGAGTACACCATACATGGGTACTTACAATTTCCTACATAAACTTTCTGTGCTGCACATTTAAACCTGGAAAGACAGGGACCATAACAAGACTCTCACACCAAACAGGCACCAATGACAGATATGACAGTGATTTCAGAGGCACAGTAATTGAATGAAGCAGCTTAAAATAGTAGGTTCTTTATTTCCCTGTCATCTGTGTAGAGCAGTATCTGAGCAACCAACTGATTTAGGCTGCATCTCTAATTTGGTGTAGGTGGGCTGCAAAGTGGCTTGTAGGTCTGCAGCAAATGCATGCAGATCAAAGCAACATAAAAATCCCAAGGTAGCAAGGGAGGAGGAGCTAAAAGTCATATGAAGAACAGAGTAGACAATAACGACAACAGATATGAAATTGAAGCCGAGACAGAAAGAGCATAAAAATGAGGAGTTGGGGTTGACATGGGTTGCCAAGTGGCTTGCATGTGTGCAACAGCTTAAATGGTACACCTTCAATGAGACTTACCACTTGGATGTATTAAAGAGGGCTGGAACTGTGAACAGCTGATTTGCCAGGATTGTGGGTAATTCATTAAAATGTGAACCGCTGTGATGGAAGGAAATAACATAAAATAATAAAAGAATGTGGCACAATATAGCAAAGGTGTCAAACTCACATTGATTAATAATCCAATTTGACTTCGAGCCAGAGCTGTAAAACCACCACATCATATTACTATAAAAAATAATATCTTAATATTTCTGAATTTAAAAAACGTATTCATTTTTAATAAAAAGGTTCAAGCACATTCTGAAAACGTTAAATTTCGTTGCCCATTTACAATTTACATCTTACAGTAGGTCTAATAAGGGCCAAAATTGCTTATTATTTGAAGGACCTATCCAATGATCCATCCAACCTATCAAGATTCTGAAATATCTTTAACTCATTGGTCATTTTCACTCCTCTGTAATACTAAGAAATGTTAATGATCACTTTTCAGCAATGTTCATACTTTGCAAAGCCATCCATTGAGCTGAATTGGACCCTGTGGTTGGCCACTTCTGGCCTGCAGGCCATATGGTTGACACTCCTTAAATGGGAAGGGATAATATCATAGAAGAAAAAGAGGGGAAAAGAAGGGAGGCAGGTGTATGAGGAAGAAATGAAAGAAAGACAGGCAAAGACTCCTGGAAAGTCCTGCATTTATACACATACACATCCTCCTTGTCACTAAAGGACACACAAGCTATGACTTGACCCCAGAGTCATGTTTACATAGAAGCCAGTAAAGCGGTGCCAGAGAAGGTCTGTACTTGGGCATGTTCACATTCCCCTCCCCATTAAACGATTAGTGAGGCCTTAATCGGCCGAATGCTTAATTTAGCTAAGGAAAGCAGAACTAATGTGTTATAAGAGGCTCAAAAGGACTGAAGCAAGGAAGAACACAAAAAAAGAAAAGTCTGCCAACTTCCTGCATTGTGGCTTTCTGATGATTGTCACTAAACAGTAGCTTCAAACATGATTTTCCCTTAAAAATAAATACAGACAAGAAACAGGATCACCAAATTGTCAAGCCACTTAGAACGAGTGATCAAATAAGTTATTATTCAACACTCCTTGCACTATAAATAGTCACCACTTGTCATGTCCAGGATTTGATACCAAAACCCTTGAGATCAGACTGTGAAGGCTGACAAAGAGTCGGAATAAAGCCCAGAGAGGCATTTTCAATAATACCCCTTCAAAGAGCAGTTCCTATTTGAGGATTTTCTTTTTATTTGTTTGTCTTTTTATCCCCCCCAAAACGACCGTTACAGTTGACGAGCTGCTGTATTCATCATTTCTCATATTGCGTTGTGTCACTCGGAGGTGAGCGGCGTGGATAATCAAGCAAATCATGAGGCTGGAAGAGAGCAATTTTTGTGCATTTGGGACCAGTGCTTCACTGTGTGTTTCAGTGTTGTCCTCTTTATTTATTTTTTGGTTTTGCTTTTTTTGTGTGTTTGTCTTCCTGCGGGTCATTTCTGGACTGCATGTACACTGCAGGGGAATAAAATTACACACGCTGATGCCAAACATAAAGGCTGAAATGTGAAGGTAAAAAAAAAAAACCTAACATTTTTCATTTGTCATTTCCTCTTGTCAGTTTTATGTTGTTATCATTCGGCAGTCCCTAAGGCGAGTGATGAATAGGTAACATGCTAGAGTGCGCATTTTCACCATGTTTATCTTTAGCGTTGGGGAATATGAGCGAGGGCCCGTTGTTGTACAAGTGGCCCCACTCTCATCATCCATAAATATAATTGGAAATGGTCCTGAGGATCAGTCATGACATTACAAAATTTTCCGAGCAAACACGAGTAATGATCTACCTAGAAGGGGCCTCTTGGGCTTCACTATATTTAACAAACTCAAGTGATTTGACAATCTCTTGCTGTCTGCTAAAGCCTTTCCCTGAACAGTGATTAAAACAGGACATGACAGGGCTGTCACACTTTGGATTTCAACATGTGCCTCAGTGGTGGGCATGAGGCTGAGGGTGGTGTGTTAAAACCCAAAAAGCAAGTATTAAACGTATAGAAAGAATCTGACAACCTTACTGCAAGTGAAAAACGGTATGTGCATTTGTATGACACTCTAAGCTTAGGACATGAGCTTCACAGAAATTCTACTGTACTGTCCCAGAATAGACAACTGTTGTCTCACGGCTTCCAGAGCCATTCATATACTAACACAATGCAGGCTAATCCAGTGTATTTTTGTCAGATCCCTGCTGGGTCTCTCTATTGTGCGTGCTATAGTAATATCACCCAGTCCAAGGCAACAGTCCTTGCAAGGACACCTAAAAAGTCCATATTAGGTAGTTGGATGGGTAGCAGTGGCATGAGTCACTAATTAGTCCACCAGGGGACCCAGGTTCCTTTCTTACTGGGACCTTTGCCCAGTTTTTACTGCTTAACCCTAAGAAGGGAAATCAACAAACATCAAAAGCAGAGGGCCATACTAACTTAGATAAAGTAAACTAAACACCACTGATTGAACAACTGCATTAAAACATTCAATACATAGTGCTGAATTTGGTCAGTCTTTCTGGATGTACTTGGTAGACATAACATTTCTCTAAAAGAAAGGTGGAACCAGTTCCATTGTAATCTGTTGAGTTTTAGTTTGATGTATAGTCTGACAATTACATGGAAAAATATAAGATGAAGAACCTTATTAAATTTTCTAAATGGTTACAATCACTGCAGTACAGACATGCAACTCAAACTGAGATAATCACCCTACTGTTCAACAATGAAATCCTAATTTCCAAGGTTAAATTACTGAACAAAAAAAGACAGATGTTTAGCCATCACCAGGGCTGTAAAATGATGTTGTTTATCACAGCTAAAAAAAAATTTTGCACATAGGCTAAGTGACCTTACCTGGAATTAGATTAAATGGCAGTACAGTATTATTACAATCTTTTACAAAGGGCTCCTTATGATGTCTTTTTATTACTGTTGAGGGGTTATGTAGTTTTCCTTTTAGGATGTCTAGAACCTGGACTGTATTATGTGGTCAGAGAAGGTTTAAATACTAACAACTGAATTTAATTAAGGTTTAAAAAGTGTCATTATTTCAGTTAAAATTGTTGGAAGCTGTTTAGCTTCACTGCTAAACTGTCAAATAAAGGCAAAAAAGCACAAAAATACATCATACCCCCCCCCAACCTGACCAGACCCTTGACCGATCTCACCTGGAAAGTTGTCCCAGATCTGACAGAGCAGTGCCAGGCACCTAAATTTTCCCTCTATTTCATCATGTATATGGACACCTCGAGTTAAGCCTTGAGTTACACCACTAATCTGAGAAGGACAACCACATGTAAGAGAAGGTGAAAGATAACAAGAAGAACAATTGTTGTCTACGATATAAAAATATATATGTATATTTTTTAAATGCAATAATATAAAACACAAAGTTTAAGTATATTTTTTTTCTTCTTCCTATGTGGAAATCAGATGTAGAGAAACAAGATGTACAACAGTTTTTGTGGTTTTTAGTAATTCTTTTGCTGTCTGTGTTTATGGTCTGAGAACACTGTTTTGCTTGGAGCGGAGATAAAAATGTTTTGATGAGATAGTTTGGTTTTGCCAAAAGAGTCGGTTGTTTTGTGACTATAGTTTGTGTAAAACTGTTTTGTTGTGTTTAAAGTTTTTGAGAAAAGGCCAGAAGGTTTGAAGAAA
The DNA here is from genome assembly GCF_057382275.1 of Copadichromis virginalis. Classification (NCBI taxonomy): domain Eukaryota; kingdom Metazoa; phylum Chordata; class Actinopteri; order Cichliformes; family Cichlidae; genus Copadichromis; species Copadichromis virginalis. Next base: position 41,288,065 of record NC_140639.1, on the reverse strand, counting down.
TGTGTCCTAACAGATGCGAAAAGCTGCAATACATCGACTTTGAATAGACATTTCAGTTTGTATTCAATATGAAAGTGCAGAGCAAAGGGAAAGAGGCAAAACTCAATGTACTGTGCATGCAATGTGTCTTGTAATTTTAGAAGATTGAAGGTGTGTGCACCTCCAGTAAGCAAAGCCACTTTTATTGTATTTTTGTTGTGTTTATGGACCAGTACAAATGTGGTACAAAACTTAATGTTTGCATCTTGTCATGTATTCTCAGAGGCTTTTCTTTATCAAAAAAGTTATCTACAAGGGCTTGAGGCTTTTTGCTGTTTGATGTGAGTAGATTCACAAAACCAGTGATCCCTTCTTTAAAAAGAAACCATGGTAAATCTGTTTCCATGCATTAGTGTAATGAGAGAAGAAATGTGCCAACCTTTCCACAGTTAATAAGGAAATCAGGACTAATTGGTGTATGGTCAGTTCTTCAGCACTTTGTACACATCTGTTTGATCTTCTACAAGCAGGTATTATCACACATGCACCCAGCATTACCTTGGTACTCAAACACATGAGTTCAGTACACCTCTAGCATTAAGGTTGTAAGATCAACATGCCTCACAATATACCAGAGCAAGATTCTAATCAATTTACAAAGAGCTGAGGCGAAGCAATTCATCCAGCAGCTGTCTTCTACACAAAGCTCTCACTGCCACCTTTTCAATAGTACTTCTGGCAACCACATGAATGCTTAATGAAAACACTTTGGTTAATGGCAAATATAAAACTTCTTTGTTACTGGATATTTTCTAAGCTGTGTGCTTTTGCTGCTAAGCAAATGATAGAGTCTAGACCGACCACTTTTATCTATGGACCTGACATGCTTTCTGAAACATGAACTCGCTGAGTAGATGCTACTTTAGAGAATTCCACATTCAAACAAAATAAGCTAAATAAACTTTTACCATACATGCAAACGCTAAGAGCCATAATGACCAAACCCAGGTGATGGCACTTCCTCAAAGCCTGACTTGCACTGAAAGTAATCATAGCCAGGCTGGGGCTTGCAGTGACTGTGCAGGCTAAAAATAACAAGTGTGAATCAACGCTTCAGGTTCACAAGGTTAATTTTGCCTGATTAACACTTGCCCATAAAATAATCTGTTTATTCATTCTCATTATGTAACGTAATGTACCCTAACAAAGTCTACAGGGATCTCTACCTGCCCTGCAAGTTTTTGCTCCCTTGCTGCTTCTCTATCCATGATCCAAGTATGTGTCATGAAAGTAAATGGCCCTTAATTGGCTCTAGAGTCAAAGAGCGGTGTTTGAGCACAGTCTTGCAAGACTAGCGGAACTTGAAGAGTTTGTTAAGTGGTTTCATCGGGCCAAGAAGAGAACAAAAAAATCCAGTTTCTGTGGGTTTAATAAAAGTCCAGCTGTGACAAGCTGCAGCCCAGTGTGTCGAATGTGTCTCCTCACCATCTCTAAAACGTAATCATGTCAGAAAGTAAGGATTCTTGTTTTTAGCTTGACCTGATATGTCCTGTTCTTTGGAAAATGTGTCATATGAGCAAAAGTTTTAAACCCAGAGACTTTTACAAAACAGACTGTTCATTTGCATTCTTTTACAGTAACCAAGGAAATTCCCATAAGATAATAATTGCCATAAGAAATTGTCTAATAAAGCTCATGCAAGCTAACAGGCCTGTAGTTTCAGTGCAAAACAACAGTCAGTATCAACAGGCAATTTAATTTGTGGAAGGATTTTCTGATTTTCACTGTTGGACTCTATCGGTATGCTAAAAGTGATGAACGACAAGGTAGCTAGCATGCAGCTAATTTCTACAAGTTGATCCATTAACTCAGCAAGCCATTTTCAAATTACTTAATACATTTATTAACCACATCCACATCTCTGTAGCATAGCAAGTTACAGATATTCTAGCCAGCAAAAACTGTGTCTTGCTTCCTGTTATAAAAAGCAGAAGTCACATTAGATGTGCAGCACTTCATAGTAAAATGCGTTGTAATCATTGTGATACTCAGGTTTACAGAACATACCCAGACCTCCCAGTTGTTGACAGAACTTGTATGCCTTTGCCTGCTGCTAGCTTGCACAAGGTCTCTGCAAACACTGCCTTCCCTTCACTTACTGTCTGCAGGTGTCAATAATAGTAATTCTTTTTGTTGAGGAATTACAAATATGGTAAATTTCCAATGTAAAAATGGCAGCTACATAGAACATATTTCATTATCTTTAATTCTTATGCAATGCTTCAATAATGCACTTCATAACTAATAGTCTGCTATGAGAAAGCAATTAAAGTTGCAGCTCAGTGTTGAAGCTTTGAAGAGTCTGAGCTACAAGAGCTAATAGTGCTTGTAGGCTCAAATACAGTGCAGCAGAGCAGAACGGCACTCGCTGTCAAAAAGAAATTGGGCAGATAAGTTGCAAGTATTTGAAAACAAACACACCCCTTTTATACCCCCACAAATACCCTGGCTGTGCCGTTGTACATCCCTCCCCTATTTTTTCATTTCACGCTACACTTTCCAAGGTGTTGGTGGAGAGCAGCACCACGGTCCAATTTTACACACTCTCTGTCCTGACTTTGGTTCTGTGATAATAAGTTCACTTCTTCCAGGGAATGACAGGGAAAAAAGGAGGTCTCAAAAATCTGAAACAGAGGTGTGCAAATACCCTTACGAGCACATACAAGAGGGTATTAACAGACACACAGGTGGCTAATGCTTTGGGGCTCCTTCAGTCATCCTTTATTCTTAAATGTCAGACATCACACAGTTTGTGAATGCTTTCTCCCTTAGGGCTGAATGAGCTGTACTGGAGTGAAAAGTGTTTTCTCTCACCTTCTTTTCAGCCTCAACAAGACCTAAAATGTTTAAGTGCTTAATCCCAATTAATCTGGAGTTTACAGAAAGCCTTTATTACTCTACTGAATTAGTTTAGTGGTCTTAATCCCTTGACAATGAGTGGAGGCGTTAGTGTGCAACCACATGCACATTCACAGATTTGTAAGTGCACACATCTTGCTTTGGAGAGCAGGGACCAGTCTTTTTGCACTCAAAGTGTGGGGAATTACCAGAATTTGGTCAAGAAGAGTTTACTGTAGCTAAATCTAGATCCAAACATCCATAATAAGAGGTTGACAATGGTCGGAGATGAGCCCATGTGCTATTTTTCCACGTATGAAATGACCCTTAAACGACTTGCCACTAACTACAATTTTTTTCGTGGTTCAACAAATGAAGAAACAAAATCAGCCGGATGATTGAGCAAACATTGGATTCACCTCTGACACCACAGACTGTTGGATTCAGTGTCAGCTCCTCAGCCTAAAGTAGAAAGTACACTTTATTTTCTCAAGTACAGTCTGTTTATTGATGTATATTACATGGACATCGCCACTAGATATTAAAAAATCCTATTTTGTTGTATTTCAATACAAAAATGTTGCACTTAAAACTTTAGCCTTTAAAAAAGTGCTTTGAGCTATAACTTTGAATAAAAATACACATAAACAAGTTTATTTAATGGGTTTAATTTGAAAAATGATGCATTGTTGTAGATCTATAGGAGTAATCTACAGAAGACAAAACAATTTTAGGATAATAAAAGGTCGGTGTTTCTGCCTTGTTGGTCTACACTCTAAAGGAAATAGCATTACAGGTGTTTTCAGTCCCGTTGCCACAGGTGTATAAATCATGAACCTAGACATATAAACTGGCTTTAAGAAAGCATGGGATATTCTAAAGATCTAGCTGAATGTGTTATAAAGGTTGCACCAAGTCAGTTCATGACATTTCTTCTCTCCTAGATATCCTAACTGTAAGTGGCTTTATTGCAAAGGGGTCATGTTTAGGAACCACAACATTCAGACCCGTAGAGTGCAGAGTGGGGTCAAGGAGTGCCGAAGTGCAGTGCACAAGTAACTGCAACCTCCTCTGGCATTAACAACAGCACAAAAACCGAATACTTGGAACTTTATAGCATAGGTGTTCATGGTAGAAGAGCATTTGTACATGTAGCCCAGTATTCCTTGTCCATATAGGAAATGTATTTATTTAGTTGTTTATTTGTAAGGGACAAGAATATGCTGTTTATTTGCATATAGCCAAGGCTAACGATGTCTTGACAACCTGTGGCTTTGCAGGAAATTAAAATTTTTTTAAAAGTGTTTAAACAAACAATGTTTCTTGTTTGTTTGTTTGTTTTTTTTCCATTGAAGGCTTCCGTAAACAGTTTGATGTGTGCTTACAAAATATGAGGGAAAAATCCTTAAAAAATGGAAAATGGAAATCATCTTAAATTGGTACACTGTACTGTATTTTACTAATGTTTTTTTTTTTTTTTACAGATCGCTGGTGGGCAGAAGTGTTGCTTAAATGCGTGATGGGTGGTGCTCCCGATGTGTGGATGGTATTTTTGATGATGCAATTGTCATAACTTAAGTCATCAAAAGGAAGGTTTGCCAAGCTTCAATTAGCAGTTAAAATTAACTACGATGTCCTCCAGACTCTTGAACAGTATACTATTATGTTATAAATGAACTCAATCAACTTATTGTAAAACATAACTCTGGTTCCTCTAAATGTGGTGCCCTAATGGCCTCAAAGTTCGTATGACAACAGAACCTACAATAAGATGGACCTAACCTCCATATGGGGTCATGTTAATTGCCCATGCTGCTGCCACTGTCATCAGGCAGCAAAAGAATACTGTCGCCACGAATGGTGGCACAGCTAGATGAGGAAACACACAAATTGGCTGTCATCTCCATTAGAGGAACGCGCTGCCCTGCCATGATTCCTTGTGATTCCTTGTGAATCAGCTTTAAGTTTCAGTTTTGACTTGGCTGCTTGTTTAATGTTACTTTTTAACCGCTTTGCTCCTGATGGGCGGTTTAAATATAACTTTTAAAAACTTCGGAATTATCATATTTCAGCTTTGATTGAAAGTCAGTAATTTCTGCAGGTCTGTATCCAGTGTATGAAAATGGCTCGTTTGTAAAAATTCAGAAGAGAGAGTTACAGCTCAAAGTGACACCCATCATAATGCTTGCAAATTCTGTAGAGGAACAAAATTACAGAGCGAAATCACAGCAAATTTACACATTAAAAAAAAAAACTATACAAAAGAAAGATAACAAAAAAAACCCTTTTATATCATTTAATTCAATCTGTTCAGTCCATTGGTTTTATATCTTCTCAGCTCATCATACGTTTTGCATACCAAAACTGTAAATTTAAAAAATAACTTACTAACGTTGACATGAAAATGTAGTGAACTAATTGCTGAGTCTCACAAACTGGAAATATTCAAGTAAATTAAAAGAGGAGTGATTTTGAGTTGTTTTCTGAGTCAGTAACTGTGATTTGAATTGTCCTATTTAAGGGAGGCACAGAGTAAAATAGTATCCAATTATGATATGTAAATTGCGCGTGCGAAAAGGTTTGATTATACATTGCTAACAACACAATAACGAATATCAGCAAAGCTTTCATCCGGAAGGTCTCCCCATGATAATCCTTGAACAAAAACATTGTATGCCAAAGCTGCAAAGCACATTGTATATATACATACACACACACACACACACACACACATATACACACACACACACATATATATATATATATATATATATATACACACACACATATACATATATATATATATATATATATATATAAAACACCCAGCACGCCCCTGCGGGCGGTTTATCCTTCAAGCTCGGGTCCTCTACCAGAGGCCTGGGAGCTTGAGGGTCCTGCGCAGTATCTTAGCTGTTCCCAGGACTGCGCTCTTCTGGACAGAGATTTCCGATGTTGTTCCCGGGATCTGCTGGAGCCACTCGCCTAGCTTGGGAGTCACCGCACCTAGTGCTCCGATTACCACGGGGACCACCGTTACCTTCACCCTCCACATCCTCTCGAGCTCTTCTCTGAGCCCTTGGTATTTCTCCAGCTTCTCGTGTTCCTTCTTCCTGATATTGCTGTCATTCGGAACCGCTACATCGATCACTACGGCCGCCTTCTTCTGTTTGTCTACCACCACTATGTCCGGTTGGTTAGCCACCACCATTTTGTCCGTCTGTATCTGGAAGTCCCACAGGATCTTAGCTCGGTCATTCTCCACCACCCTTGGGGGCATCTCCCATTTTGATCTCGGGACTTCCAGGTTGTACTCAGCACAGATGTTCCTGTACACTATGCCGGCCACTTGGTTATGGCGTTCCATGTATGCCTTGCCTGCTAGCATCTTGCACCCTGCTGTTATGTGCTGGATTGTCTCTGGGGCATCTTTACACAGCCTGCACCTGGGGTCTTGCCTGGTGTGATAGACCCCAGCCTCTATGGATCTTGTGCTCAGAGCTTGTTCTTGTGCTGCCATGATTAGTGCCTCTGTGCTGTCTTTCAGTCCAGCTTTGTCCAGCCACTGGTAGGATTTCTGGATATCAGCCACCTCCTCTATCTGCCGGTGGTACATACCGTGCAGGGGCCTGTCCTTCCATGATGGTTCCTCGTCTCCCTCCTCTTTCTTGGGTTTCTGCTGCCTGAGGTATTCACTGAGCACTCGGTCAGTTGGGGCCATCTTCCCAATGTATTCTTGGATGTTCCTTGTCTCATCCTGGACTGTGGTGCTGACACTCACCAGTCCCCGGCCCCCTTCCTTCCGCTTATCGTACAGCCTCAGGGTGCTGGACTTGGGGTGAAACCCTCCATGCATGGTAAGGAGCTTTCTTGTCTTTATGTCAGTGGTTTCTATCTCCTCCTTTGGCCAGCTTATTACCCCAGCAGGGTATCTGATCACGGGCAGGGCGTATGTGTTGATGGCCCGGATCTTGTTCTTACCATTCAGCTGACTCCTCAGGACTTGCCTGACCCTCTGCAGGTACTTGGTGGTTGCAGCCTTTCTAGCGGCCTCTTCATGGTTCCCATTTGCCTGCGGGATCCCCAGGTACTTGTAACTGTCCTCTATGTCTGCAATGTTGCCTTCTGGTAGTTCAATCCCCTCAGTTCTGACTACCTTCCCTCTCTTTGTTACCATCCGACTACACTTCTCCAGTCCGAACGACATTCCAATGTCATTGCTGTATAGCCTGGTAGTGTGGATCAGTGAATCGATGTCTCGTTCACTCTTGGCATACAGCTTGATGTCATCCATGTACAGGAGGTGGCTGACAACTGCTCCGTTCCGTAGTCGGTATCCGTAGCCAGTCTTGTTAATGATCTCACTGAGGGGGTTCAGGCCTATGCAGAACAGCAGTGGGGACAGAGCATCTCCTTGGTAGATCCCGCACTTGATGGTAACTTGTGCTATGGGCTTGGAGTTGGCCTCTAGTGTTGTACGCCACATCCCCATTGAGTTCCTGATGAAGGCTCTTAGGGTCCCATTGATCTTGTACAATTCTAGGCATTCCAGTATCCAGCTGTGGGGCATTGAGTCATAGGCCTTCTTGTAATCAATCCAGGCAGTGCACAGGTTGGTCAGTCTGGTCTTGCAGTCTCGGCTGATTGTTCTGTCTACCAGTAGCTGGTGTTTTGCACCTCTGGTATTCTTGCCAATTCCTTTCTGTGTCCCGCTCATGTATTGACCCATGTGCCTGTTCATCTTAGCCGATATGATACCTGACAGGAGCTTCCATGTAGTACTGAGGCAGGTTATTGGTCGGTAGTTGGAGGGGACCGGTCCCTTCTTGGGGTCCTTGGGGATCAGGACCGTCCGGCCTTCAGTTAGCCATTCCGGGTGTCTTTCGTTAACTAGCAGCTGGTTCATTTGTGCTGCCAGACGCTCGTGGAGTGCAGTCAGCTTCTTTAGCCAGTAGGCGTGAACCATGTCGGGCCCTGGTGCTGTCCAACTCTTCATACTGGAGACCCTTTCTTGGATATCTGCCACTGTGATGATTACTGGACCCTGTTCAGGGAGGTCGCTGTGGTCTGCCCTCAGATCCACTAGCCACTGAGCATTGCCGTTATGGGTTGCATCCTTCTCCCATATGCTCTTCCAGTATTGTTCCGTCTCCAGCCTTGGTGGTGCTGTTCTCTTATTGTTCCCTTGCCACTGAGAGTACACCTTTGCTGGTTCTGTGGAGAACAGCTGGTTTATTCTCCTGCCTTCTATCTCTCTGGTGTACCTCCTCAAGCGGCTGGCCAAGGCTGTGAGTCTTTGCTTGGCAGTTTCCAAGGCCTCAGGTATGGACAGCTTGCTGTATTTCTTAGGCACCTTATTTGTCGCACCTTTCTGCAACTCCGTTAGTTGGCTAACCTCCCTCCGTGCTACTTTGATCTTGCCCTCTAGCCTCCTTCTCCATGGAGGGTACTGCCCCTTGTGGCTGTTCAACTTGTAGCCAAGCATCTCACTGATCACTGCTGCCGTATTGTAGATCAGCTTTTTAGTGTCGGTAACCGTGGTTGTAGGTATTGTCCGTAGTGCTGCATTAACATCATCTAGCAGACCTTCTGAGGGTACTTCACGTAATCTTGGTAACCGGCTACGGGGGATCCAGGTTTCAAGCTTGGCCATGATCCTATTTTTCAGGTCAGTTCCTCTCGCACTCAACGATCCTTCTCCTATCGCACTTGGGGCTATGTACCCAATCTCGGGTGGGGGTGATGATATCTCCCCCCTGACCTGGCGTCCTGACTCCTCCTTGCCGTAGCATTTGTGTTGTACCTCGTCAATCTCTAGCTGTGAGAGCAGTCCCTTCTTTCGAATGTTGGAACACTGAGCTACTAGTTGTTTCGCCGTCATTGTGGATGTTGGGTATCGAAGAATCCATAGGTCCCTCATCCTATTCATGTAGCCCCTTCCGCCGGGGTTACTTGCGTAGTAGCATTCCAACAACGCCCTGTTTTCGTCCCTTGCCCACCGATGCCTTCTTGTTCACATGTCTTAGCCTTCGGAGGGAGAAACACTGAAAACTCAAACATTAAATTTCTATATATATCTATATATATATATAGATATATATAGATATATATATATACATATATATACACATATACATATATATATATATATATATATATATATATATATATATATATATATATATATATATACACTCAACAAAAATATAAACGCAACACCTTTGTTACTGCTCCCATTCCCCATGGGATGGACGTAGAGACCTAAAATTCATTCCAGATACACAATATAACCATCCCTCCCAAACAGTCGTCACAAATCAGTCCAAATGTGTGGTAGTGGGCACATCTGCTATATTGAGATAATCCATCCCACCTCACAGGTGTGCCACATCAGGATGCTGATCTGACATCATGAGTAGTGCACAGGTGTACCTCAGACTGCCCACAACAAAAGGCCACCCTGGGATGTGCAGTTTTTTGCGCTATTGGGGGTCTGGGGACCCAGAACCGGTCAGTATCTGGTGTGACCACCATTTGCCTCATGCAGTGCAACACATCGTCGCATGGAGTCTATCAGATTGTCAATTGTGGCCTGTGGAATGTTGGTCCACTCCACTTCAATGGCTGTGCGAGGTTGTTGGATATTCATGGGAACTGGTAGACGCTGTCGTATACGCCGGTCAAGCACATCCCGAACATGCTCAATGGGTGACATGTTCGGTGAGTATGCTGGCCATGCAAGAACTGGGACATTCTCAGCTGCCATCTGCCCTGAACAATGTGAACCATGATTCATCCGTGAAGCGCACACCTCTCCAATGTGCCAGACGCCATCGAATGTGAGCATTTGCCCACACAAGTCTGTTACGGCGACGAGCTGGAGTCAGGTCAAGACCCCAATGAGGACGACGGGCATGCAGTTGAGCGTCCCTGAGACGGTTTCTGACAGTTTGTGCAGAAATTGTTTGGTTGTGCAAACCAGTTGTTCCAGCAGCTGTCTGGGTGGCTGGTCTCAGACGATCTTGGAGGTGAACCTGCTGGATGTGGAGGTCCTGGGCTGGTGTGGTTACACGAGGTCTGCGGTTGTGAGGCCGTTTGGATGTGCTGCCATATTCTCTGAAACGCCTGTGGAGACGGCTTATGGTTGAGAAATGAACATTCAATGCACGGGCGACAGATCTGGTTGACATTCCTGCTGTCAGCATGCCAATTTCACGCTCCCTCATTGCTTGTGGCATCTGTGGCATTTTACTGTGAGACAAAACTGCACATTCCAGGGTGGCCTTTTGTTGTGGGCAGTCTGAGGTACACCTGTGCACTACTCATGATGTCAGATCAGCATCCTGATGTGGCACACCTGTGAGGTGGGATGGATTATCTCAATATAGCAGATGTGCCCACTACCACACATTTGGACTGATTTGTGACGACTGTTTGGGAGGGATGGTTATATTGTGTATCTGGAATGAATTTTAGGTCTCTACGTCCATCCCATGGGGAATGGGAGCAGTAACAAAGGTGTTGCGTTTATATTATATATATATATACATACATATATATATATATACATATATACAGTGTTGGGAAGGTTACTTTTAAAATGTATTCCATTACAGAATACAGAATACATGCCCCAAAATGTATTCTGTAACGTATTCCGTTACGTTACTCAATGACAGTAACGTATTCTGAATACTTTGGATTACTTAATATATTATCATGCTTTTTACAACAACGTGAATGTACTATTGCTGTGTGATTTATTACTATTACTGAAAGTTCGCGACTCCGAACTGTAGTAAAGGGACCTCTGACTAATACGGCGGGGTCCCTGTCAGCTCGTAGCCGAAAAATAGCTTTACTTTGTTTTGTGGGTCAACTTTCTTGCGAGAGATAGAGAGAGGCGTTGAAAGACTGCTCCAACGGAACTTATTGTTTTCGGAGGAAAACACGAACACGGTGTACAGTCGAGTCTTAATAGCTTACTTACAACTGGGCTCGTCAGGCACTCTTCTTGGCTGAAGTGGTTATTATTATATTTACATGCTTCCAGCTCCCGTTTTTCCTCGATGACAACTCGTACCTTTCCACTCCCCTTTTTCTCCCTCCTCGCGCTCACAGACCCATAACGTGTATGGCAGTCCATTCTCCCTGCAACACGGACTACACTGCCCATGATGCTACATTCTTGTAGCATTCTGCCTGTTAGCTTAGCACAACAACAACGAAAAGGCGCTCTCTCACCCAAGAAACACACAGTCGCAGAGAGAGAGAGCGTCGCCCTGTAACCATGGCAACCGTAACGCTGCCGCCTGGAACAAAAGAACGTAGCTGTCAAACAAAACCGAAACAGTCCTGACCCGCGACAATATGAAACAGGAAAGTACCGCAGTGTAATCCATTTATTTCAAGAAAGTAACTGTATTCTGAATACCACCTTTTTAAACGGTAACTGTAACGGAATACAGTTACTCATATTTTGTATTTTAAATACGTAACGGCGGTACATGTATTCCATTACTCCCCAACACTGCATATAAATATATATATATATGATTAGTGCCTCTGTGCTGTCTTTCAGTCCAGCTTTGTCCAGCCACTGGTAGGATAGGCTGGGGTCTATCACACCAGGCAAGACCCCAGGTGCAGGCTGTGTAAAGATGCCCCAGAGACAATCCAGCACATAACAGCAGGGTGCAAGATGCTAGCAGGCAAGGCATACATGGAACGCCATAACCAAGTGGCCGGCATAGTGTACAGGAACATCTGTGCTGAGTATAACCTGGAAGTCCCGAGGTCAAAATGGGAGATGCCCCCAAGGGTGGTGGAGAATGACCGAGCTAAGATCCTGTGGAACTTCCAGATACAGACGGACAAAATGGTGGTGGCTAACCAATCGGAGATAGTGGTGGTAGACAAACAGAAGAAGACGGCCATATTGATCGATGTAGCGGTTCCAAATGACCGCAATATCAGGAAGAAGGAACACGAGAAGCTGGAGAAATACCAAGGGCTCAGAGAAGAGCTCGAGAGGATGTGGAGGGTGAAGGTAACGGTGGTCCCCGTGGTAATCGGAGCACTAGGTGCGGTGACTCCCAAGCTAGGCGAGTGGCTCCAGCAGATACTGGGAATAACATCGGAGATCTCTGTCCAGAAGAGCGCAGTCCTGGGAACAGCTAAGATACTGCGCAGGACCCTCAAGCTCCCAGGCCTCTGGTAGAGGACCCGAGCTTGAAGGATAAACCGCCCGCAGGGGCGTGCTGGGTGTTTGTTTGTTTTTGTTTTTTGTTTTATATAAATATATACACATTTTCCATCTACTTGTATCTTGAGTTTATTTACTACACTAGGCAATAGGTCATAGTGGAATTTTGAGTATAACAACTTCTTATAAATTGGTGCCATTTAACTTAATCTACTGATAGCATCAAAGTAGGATATATACTAAATTGATATTACTAAAATAATCTCGGAAGATAATATACTTATTATGTAGAGCAGCCAGTTCGCAACTGGATAATTATTTTTCTTTTAACTCTCTGGGGTGTTTTTGTTACTCAGCCCATGTTTGCAGGTCTGGTGAACCCTTTTTTAAAATTAATACATAAAAACTTATGTAATGATGCTTAACAAATGTTTATTTTATCCATATTCCAAGCCACGCAGACCACATTTCTGAGTAATATTTTGTGTTTCCGTCTGTTAGAACCCATTTAGAATAAAAGAACAGTTTGTTTTTTGTCACATGGTACTTTCAAAGTGCATTTTAATAAGGAAAATCCATCATAACCAAGATACGAACGAAAAATCATGTTTAACTTGGACAATTATTTCTGATCACCGTTGTCTTTCTTTGAACTTAATTAAAAGTTGAAGAGATTTATTTTATTGAACGTTATCCATGATTACTGTGTCTGCAAAACAATTTAGATCAGGGAACACTTCCTGAAAAACAAACTCCCTAGATGGCATCCAGGATGAAAAGTGAAAAATCTGATTCTAGCAGTGACTGCCGTTTGTTTTTGCCTTGGTTGCACCATGTTGACAGCTATGTAACGTGGCTCATTTCTTGGACAAAAAGACCATTCAGCTTCACAATTTCTTGACATCCATATTTAATGCTCAATTTCATCATTTTCAAACTTACTGTCAGACTGAATTGATGGCACTGCTATAGCTCGCCTGGTTAAGCAGGTGGCCCGAGCACATGAAGGCTCGAGTCGCCATTGTGGGGCCTGGGTTTTGAGTCTGCATACTAACATTTCCTGCATTCCCCCCTCACGCTTTCCCCACCGGTCTGTCTACTCTCTGCACTGTCTTATCCAAGAGAGACTAAATGACTCATGTTCTGAAAACCATTCCTCTTCATCATCTTTGAAATCTTCTCTCGCTCCTAAAAATCACTGAGGTCCTCTGAGCGGGGATTCTCTATGCCACCTTGATCGATAAGCAGCCACACGGGTGAAGCTATTTGTTGTGTCCCACCCTCAATTTGCAGCTGAGATAGAGTGTGAGAAAATAGAGTAATTCCAGCAACACACACACATACACACTAAAAAGGAGACCATGTAGGAGGAGGACACAGTGAAAGGACACAACACCTCCACACTCTTACATTACACATGTGGTGTTCTGGTGGTGGAGAGAAGCCCGAGGTTGAAGTCTTATTAAAGTGAACAACTCACAAGGGTGAAGTCCTCATCAGTGACAAAACTAAAATCAAAACTAGCCAATTTAAAAATATATTATTTCTGTTTTTCGTTCATTGTTCTCAAGAGTTTTGACTATGACTATGACTAAATATGACACATAAAAAAATATTTTTCAAAAAACTGAGGTTTTGTTTTTCACCCTTAACATTTACTTTTTACGGAGCCCCTCTGATGACATGGTACAAAAAATAAATAAATTGTGGCCACGAAATAGGTATAACGTGCCCATGAAATACTTATTTGTGGCCACGAAACACTTGATGAGATATATATATATATATATATATATATATATATATATATATATATATATATATATATATATATATATATATATATACAGTGGGGCAAAAAAGTATTTAGTCAGCCACCGATTGTGCAAGTTCCCCCACCTAAAATGATGACAGAGGTCAGTAATTTGCACCAGAGGTACACTTCAACTGTGAGAGACGGAATGTGAAAAAAAAATCCATGAATCCACATGGTAGGATTTGTAAAGAATTTATTCGTAAATCAGGGTGGAAAATAAGTATTTGGTCAATAACAAAAATACAACTCAATACTTTGTAACATAACCTTTGTTGGCAATAACAGAGGTCAAACGTTTACTATAGGTCTTTACCAGGTTTGCACACACAGTAGCTGGTATTTTGGCCCATTCCTCCATGCAGATCTTCTCGAGAGCAGTGATGTTTTGGGGCTGTCGCCGAGCAACACAGACTTTCAACTCCCGCCACAGATTTTCTATGGGGTTGAGGTCTGGAGACTGGCTAGGCCACTCCAGGACTTTCAAAATTTGAAAGTCCTGGAGTGGCCTAGCACACCGCCCGGGCAACAAAGGAGTGGCTCCGTAAGAAGCATTTAATGCTTCTTACGGAGCCACTCCTTTGTTGCCCGGGCGGTGTGTTTTGGATCATTGTCATGTTGGAAGACCCAGCCTCGTTTCATCTTCAAAGTTCTCACTGATGGAAGGAGGTTTTGGCTCAAAATCTCACGATACATGGCCCCATTCATTCTGTCCTTAACACGGATCAGTCGTCCTGTCCCCTTGGCAGAAAAACAGCCCCATAGCATGATGTTTCCACCCCCATGCTTCACAGTAGGTATGGTGTTCTTGGGATGCAACTCAGTATTCTTCTTCCTCCAAACACGACGAGTTGAGTTTATACCAAAAAGTTCTACTTTGGTTTCATCTGACCACATGACATTCTCCCAATCCTCTGCTGTATCATCCATGTGCTCTCTGGCAAACTTCAGACGGGCCTGGACATGCACTGGCTTCAGCAGCGGAACACGTCTGGCACTGCGGGATTTGATTCCCTGCCGTTGTAGTGTGTTACTGATGGTGACCTTTGTTACTTTGGTCCCAGCTCTCTGCAGGTCATTCACCAGGTCCCCCCGTGTGGTTCTGGGATCTTTGCTCACCGTTCTCATGATCATTTTGACCCCATGGGATGAGATCTTGCGTGGAGCCCCAGATCGAGGGAGATTATCAGTGGTCTTGTATGTCTTCCATTTTCTGATGATTGCTCCCACAGTTGATTTTTTCACACCAAGCTGCTTGCCTATTGTAGATTCACTCTTCCCAGTGTGGTGCAGATCTACAATACTTTTCCTGGTGTCCTTCGAAAGCTCTTTGGTCTTGGCCATGGCGGAGTTTGGAGTCTGACTGTTTGAGGCTGTGGACAGGTGTCTTTTATACAGATGATGGGTTCAAACAGGTGCCATTCATACAGGTAACGAGTGGGGGACAGAAAAGCTTCTTACAGAAGACGTTACAGGTCTGTGAGAGCCAGAGATTTTCCTTGTTTGAGGTGACCAAATACTTATTTTCCTGCCTAATTTACGTATAAATTCTTTACAAATCCTACCATGTGAATTCATGGATTTTTTTTTCACATTCTGTCTCTCACAGTTGAAGTGTACCTCTGGTGCAAATTACTGACCTCTGTCATCATTTTAAGTGGGGGAACTTGCACAATTGGTGGCTGACTAAATACTTTTTTGCCCCACTGTATATATATATATATATATATATATATATATATATATATATATATATATATATATAATCCCAGGGCACATACACTAGAACCTGCGTCAGCCATAGTACGGAGTCCTTGCTGTTGGTGATGTCCTTAAGGTGAGTGTATGATATTTTATATTTATTTCATATTGTTATCCCGCAATTCGGCAGTTATTTATTCAGACCTATATTGTTACTATGTTCTATTTTTTTTTTTTTTTTTTTTTTTTTTGATTTCATCTTCTTTATTAATCCTCTAAAGAAGGCAGAGTTCTGTTTCCTGCCTCGAGCTGTTTTTGGGTCAGTGGCCGACACCTCTGCAGGAGCAAGGCTGCACTAAGAGCAGCACAGCGCTGTCAGGTGGGGGCTCTGCCAGCCTCATTAACCAGCAGACAAGACAGCAGCACGTTTTGTTACTATGTGCTAAATGGTATCTGCTGACGTTTCAAATGTTGTACCCTCATGTTGTTACTACACGTTGTTTTGTTGTGCTTATAGCCATAAACTCATTTTTAAATGTAGGACGTGCGGCGGCCCCGCAGCACACTTTCAAAGTAGAGCAAGGCTGAAGGCTACTAATAAACGAGGTATGTTCAACATAAAACCTTAGTTCTCTGTGTCACGAAGGTGTCTCTCTTTTACCCTGGCCATATCACCATACTAGCTGGTGCAACTCTTCTGGTCTGGACAAAAGTAACAGTTTTAGATGGAAAGCATCTTAAAATTGCCTCTTTTTTGCTGAACATCTCATTTGAAAGTAGCATCATGTGAGTCACACTTGTTAAGGTAATACATGCTAAATGAGCCGTAGCTTTCAATGCATCACCGGATGAAGCCTTGCAGTTACAGTAGCTCACTGCGGGTATCACGTTGCCAAGGGAACTAATAAAGCATACAGTGATCGGAATGATTTTGTATTGATGCAGGTTGTCATTAATCATGCTGAACTACTTAAACTCCAAGTAGACAATCGCTCCATTCCTCATTACCATAGATAATATCTAAGTAATAAAACAATCATTATCAAATTCTGATTTGCCATACACAGCAAATTCAAAAGTGTTAAATTTTTTGGTGTTAATAGTCTCCTTGCAAAAGTAGAGTTAATTTTACTCTAAGTAGAGTCACATTCTTTTAATGTAACCCTGAGGTGTAAAATGATAGTAGTTAAAATCGAGTGTTAAAAATGAGTGTTTCTCTGTCAAATCTGGAGGTGTTACAATGGAAACATTAACTCTTGACCTCTTAACTCTGAACTCCTACAGGGGCTATGACACCAATAGAGTAAATTCACAGACTCCGCCCCCAGCACGGCTCCAATCGAAGCTGAAGTGAAGCCGTTTCAGAACATTTTGCTCTACATATTTGAGTTGTTTGCCATGCTTGGTAAGTCATTTTTTCAAAGATTGTTTCAATTATTATTATGAGCTTTTACTTCTGTGGCTCTTTGGAGTTGAGACAAAGCTGTGTGGAAGGCATTAGCCATGTTGCTCGCTGATAGCATAATATTCTGTTTTAGCTAGCTGAAAGGTATTGTTTGCAGGCAAATACCACAGCCTTGGAAAAAAAGCTTGCATGTGAATTTTCAGTCAAACCTTTGGTCAAATACACCTAAAACAATGTCTAGAATGTGAAATGTTGGTATAATGGTGCTACTTGAAGCCTGAAAACGATCGCCCATAAAAAAAACGAGCAAACAGCAGTAGCAGACGTCCTGACTGGGTTCGACGTTAGCATAGATCCATCCAGAGTTTTGTGCACACGGTTTAGGTAAAAATGAAAAAGGTTGAGGTTTTACATTTAGTTCAGTATTACCTGTTGCCTGTGTCTTTGTCTTTTGAGAAAATAGTTTACACAAGTAATGGCTCAAAGAGGATTTCCTTTTTTTTTTTTACTGTGCTGCAATTGTTTACTGGATTATTTGTGCCATTAATTAGTGTCAACTAATTTTTATTCAATCTCCGCACAGGATATGCTTGTGAAGATGGAATATGGGGGAGAGCAGAAGTGCGTTGAAGTTCCACAAAGGGATGAATGAAGGACATGCATATTGTATTGAAGAAATAAGTGATGAGAATGCTGTTATTTGCATTTACCATGTCAGACCTTTTGATAAATAAAATTCTAATGAAAGTGAGAACATGTATACTGTTACATCTTTCAGAAAATGTTTTGAAATTGTGGTGCACAGTTCAGAATAAATGTTTTTCAAAAACCATTGCATCTTTTTAGTAAATGTTTATTTCCAAAAGAAATTTCTAGAAGTTCAGAACAGTAAAATTCCTGCTTTTTAGAATGAATTAGAAGATAACTCTTACGTAGTTAAATTAAAATACTCTTTGAGAGTTAATATATAAACTCTTAACACCAAGTGTTAAATTATCAACTCCAGACAGATTTGGTGGTTAACACTAAATCAGAGTTAACGTACCAACTCTCCAAAAAGAGTTAAATTAACATGGGGAAGGAAGTGGTGTTTTGCGGGACTGCCTGACAGAATTTTGGATGGATTTCTATGACAGCTGCACATTGGGAGTTGAGGTGAAAGTCCCATTCATCCGGCATGACTTTCAGTGTGAAGAATGGCAGGCTATAGCTAGAGTGTTTGTTGTAGGGTGGAAACAAGCTGGTTACTTCCCAGTGAAGCTTGCAATACCCTTTCTGGAGGAGATATACCAAGGACACACTGCTCCCTGTTTTGGCACAGATAGGACACAAAGTACTTATTCAGGCCCCAATGTTTGTAATCAAGTGCTGGCGTCCCGTTGTGGGTTCTGTAGCTGGTTTACTCCCACCAGAAGGACTGCATCATTTCATAGCAGAAAAAAAAAACCGACTGTAAAAACAGTGAAGGAGCTTCTAATCTTTCCAGAGGAGATGACAGCTGCCCAGTCAACAGTTTCTCGTTACCTGAAAAGGTACATTGGAGAAATTGATTTCAATTATCTTCAGCTTTTCCTGCGGTTCTGTACAGGATCCAATCTGTTGGATAAAGCCATACTAATTGAGTTCATAGAAACTACAGATTTCCTCCGCAGACCACAATCCCACACATGTGGATGTGTACTAAAGCTGCCCCTTGGTTATCACAGCTATCCAGACTTTCGCAGTGAATTTAACAGCATTCTCGCAAGCTCTATGTGGGTGATGGATGTGGTGTAGGTCAGTGTTACCCAACCTTGGTCCTCAAGGCACTCTGCCCTACAGTTCATAGAAACACGGGTGTAGTTAACAGTAACATGAAGGAATGAATGTGAATATTCATAAGACTGGGTGGTTAAGTTCTCAAAACAGTGTAGCCCGTTGTGCCTTTTTCATGTGCAGCCTTTTTTTTTCATCTGGTCAGTAATTGCTTTCTTAGTTTCTCCCCCCAATTAAAATAGTAAGCTAAAGGGAATGTTCAGGTTTTTTGAAGTGGAGTTACCTGTAGTAGACAGCACTTAGCACTCTGATTTTGCAGAAGCAGCAGTGAGTGTTGGGGACAAAATAAGGCAACAAATTGCTTGGGGAATGAGACCACAAAACAACACCAGTTGAAAATACATATACATATTTAAATAACATTTTCAGTGCTTCACCTGGTAGGAATCCGTACACTAAACATAGAAGTGCATCTGTTCCTGCTGCACACATTGTTACTGTGTTTCTGGTTAGTGCAAAAATAAATTACTAATTTTAACATTCTAATACTTTTTTACTACAGGAAGAGTAACAAATATTTCCAATATAGCATACAGTAACAGTTCTACAAACTGGAAGATTGCTGAGTGCTGTCTACTGTATATACATACATAAGTACAACACCATTACAAATACCATATTCCAACTGATTAAGCATGTTCTGTATTAAAGTATTTCAGATGTTTGCAGAAATCTTAATAGAAACAAGAATGTGAACCTTTATGTTCCTAATGGGTTTAGAAGAAAAGTTGTCAATTACAGAGATTGGTTACATTGTAAAGAGGTTTGTATAACATTTTAGAAATAACTGTTATTTTATCCTGTTATTATATGCAAAATACAACCTGTTTTTGAGTATGGTGTATTTTGAAAGACACCAGTAAACCATTCTCATTTGTACAAAACTTTGTCCTCTCTGTTACATTCTATACATCTTTAAACATGAACATGTCTAATGACACCGCTGAAAGTTATTTAACTACTCATTCTATAATGTCATACACGTGCTATGATTTTTAAGAAAAGAAGCCGTTCTTTATCAAACATGGGATTGCTTTAATCTATTCCACAATAACAAAATTATAGGCTCAAGAAACATTTAGAGCATTGGTGACACAACTATGATTCTACACTTTAGCCTACTTGGTCTTCTTGTCTAATTGATCACAACATTAGATATATTGCCAGTCTATGTGGTTGTTATCCAAAGTGCTCTTGTTTTTGTTAGAAATGAACACATTTTTGGTACCAAAAACTATTATGAACAACTTTTGATGCTTTAACAGTGTGATAAGTTTAACTAAATCCCAAAAGGATTTATTTTTTTCTAACCTGTATGATATTTTAGTTTAATACTCCACGCTTTGTAGCTACCAAGAGCAAGCAACACTTCATGATGAGTTAATTTACTGACATGGATAAAATGAAAATTATGTTATACAGTCTTTTCTGATAATTTTGATACAAAGACAAGATAACTACACACTGGAGAAAAACAATTACTTAATAATAAGTACATTAAGCTGTAGGAATACGTACTGAAGTACAAAATGTACTACATTTGTCAGGGTCCTGGGACTGGGCGACCCAGGATCCCTGAGCAGTCATGTATTATATTATTATTATTATTATTGTTGTGTATTTTGGTGTTGCTCCCCCTTCCCTGTGCTTGTGTATATGTGTGTGTGGGTGGCTGAGCACTTGTTTATAGGCGGCGTCAGGCCTGGAGGGTGTGGCCCTGCAAGGGGACTGGCCACACCCGAAGCCACACACCTGCTGCTGATCAGGCCTCGTCGGGGGAGCTACTTAAGAGAGTCTTGGAGCTCCCACCGACGCGGGATCATTGCTTGGGACTCCACGTTAGTTACCCAGTTTAGGTTTTGGTCGTGTAGTGTATGCCTGCCATTGTTCAGTGTCCTGACTGCTGCCGCTATTGTTTCCCGCAGGAGGAGCGTGGAAGGCTTAAGGAGCAGCGAGCACAGGGAGTGCAGACACGGGAGCAGAGAGCACTTGGAGGACACGACACGGGAGTCTGGGGAGAAACACGGGGATTTATTGTTGTTTGATATCACCCTCTGTAAATAAACACTGTCTATACGTAGAGCACCGCGCCTGGGTCCTCCTTCCCCACTCCTTCCACGGTGTGCCATGCCGCACCGTGACAACATTTGTATGTTTGTGTCCATTTAAGTAGCCTCGCATCTGTAATCGGAAGGTCGCCGGTTTGATCCCTGGGCTCTCTGTCCTGGTCGTTGTGTCCCTGGGCAAGACACTTTACCCTACTTGTCTACTGGTGTTGGCCAGAGGGGCCGATGGCGCGATATGGCAGCCTCGCTTCTGTCAGTCTGCCCCAGGGCAGCTGTGGCTACAACCGTAGCTTGCCTCCAACAGTGTATGAATGTGAGAGTGAATGAATAGTGGCATTGTAAAGCGCTTTGGGTGCCTTGAAAAGCGCTATATAAATCCAATCCATTATTATTATTAAACACTTGCACATCACATGGGACTGAACTAACAAAAGTGCAGCTATTTTTACACAAGGCCAAATCTTCTGTCAGTGGAACGAGACAGTCTTCTGCACCCCAAAGGTGAGGGGCCATGTACATGACATCAGGTATCCCACAGGGCACGTTGTTATTCTTTGAGGGCCTTATATGGTGAGCATTCCAAACACTCCGGATGTCATTCAATACCTCCTGATGAAGAAACAAGAATTAGGTCAGAGCTGTAATACAGGGCATTTTTTAAATGGTCGAAAATAAGTGTGGTGCATCCTTAAATGAATTGAAAAGCAGCAATGTTTGGATGCAGTTTAATGAAAACCAAAGGAAGAGGGAGTGATGCCAAAAAAAAGAAAAGAAAGAACCACACCAGGCAAACCACTGAGTTGTGGGATCTGGGCTTTATACTAATACTAATACTAATCTCGGTCCGGATGCGCAAAGCTTTTCAACTTTATGCGCATAATACAGGTGACAAAATCAATATTTTTCAATCCCATGAGGGGATCCAATATCATCTCAGACCTGAATGCACCAATGATAGAGCGCTGAAGAGTTACTGATGCGTGAAGCCTGACTGCTTTTGACAGACTGGCAGTGACAGATCGGTAGCTGCAGCATAACTGATGCAGAATGAGCGCAGACAAGGATAATGTCCTCCGATCAGAAAAAAACATTTAATTCATGCTGACTTCTGATCAGTTCAATTGGCAAAGTGTTCCCTGATTTAAAAACTTTGGCTGGGTTGATGCTTCAGCCTCCATTACGCACATACAGAGCGCAGTTGACCTACAGTGGGGCAAAAAAGTATTTAGTCAGCCACCGATTGTGCAAGTTCCCCCACCTAAAATGATGACAGAGGTCAGTAATTTGCACCAGAGGTACACTTCAACTGTGAGAGACAGAATGTGAAAAAAAAATCCATGAATTCACATGGTAGGATTTGTAAAGAATTTATTCGTAAATTAGGGTGGAAAATAAGTATTTGGTCACCTCAAACAAGGAAAATCTCTGGCTCTCACAGACCTGTAACGTCTTCTGTAAGAAGCTTTTCTGTCCCCCACTCGTTACCTGTATGAATGGCACCTGTTTGAACTCATCATCTATATAAAAGACACCTGTCCACAGCCTCAAACAGTCAGACTCCAAACTCCGCCATGGCCAAGACCAAAGAGCTTTCGAAGGACACCAGGAAAAGTATTGTAGACCTGCACCAGACTGGGAAGAGTGAATCTACAATAGGCAAGCAGCTTGGTGTGAAAAAATCAACTGTGGGAGCAATCATCAGAAAATGGAAGACATACAAGACCACTGATAATCTCCCTCGATCTGGGGCTCCACGCAAGATCTCATCCCGTGGGGTCAAAATGATCATGAGAACGGTGAGCAAAGATCCCAGAACCACACGGGGGGACCTGGTGAATGACCTGCAGAGAGCTGGGACCAAAGTAACAATGGCCACCATCAGTAACACACTACAACGGCAGGGAATCAAATCCCGCAGTGCCAGACGTGTTCCGCTGCTGAAGCCAGTGCATGTCCAGGCCCGTCTGAAGTTTGCCAGAGAGCACATGGATGATACAGCAGAGGATTGGGAGAATGTCATGTGGTCAGATGAAACCAAAGTAGAACTTTTTGGTATAAACTCAACTCGTCGTGTTTGGAGGACGAAGAATACTGAGTTGCATCCCAAGAACACCATACCTACTGTGAAGCATGGGGGTGGAAACATCATGCTATGGGGCTGTTTTTCTGCCAAGGGGACAGGACGACTGATCCGTGTTAAGGACAGAATGAATGGGGCCATGTATCGTGAGATTTTGAGCCAAAACCTCCTTCCATCAGTGAGAACTTTGAAGATGAAACGAGGCTGGGTCTTCCAACATGACAATGATCCAAAACACACCGCCCGGGCAACAAAGGAGTGGCTCCGTAAGAAGCATTTGAAAGTCCTGGAGTGGCCTAGCCAGTCTCCAGACCTCAACCCCATAGAAAATCTGTGACGGGAGTTGAAAGTCCGTGTTGCTCGGCGACAGCCCCAAAACATCACTGCTCTCGAGAAGATCTGCATGGAGGAATGGGCCAAAATACCAGCTACTGTGTGTGCAAACCTGGTAAAGACCTATAGTAAACGTTTGACCTCTGTTATTGCCAACAAAGGTTATGTTACAAAGTATTGAGTTGTATTTTTGTTATTGACCAAATACTTATTTTCCACCCTGATTTACGAATAAATTCTTTACAAATCCTACCATGTGGATTCATGGATTTTTTTTTCACATTCTGTCTCTCACAGTTGAAGTGTACCTCTGGTGCAAATTACTGACCTTTGTCTTCATTTTAGGTGGGGGAACTTGCACAATCGGTGGCTGACTAAATACTTTTTTGCCCCACTGTACTTCAACAACGTTAGGAATACATTGCATTTACCGTTCCGTAAAGGTAATGTCGTTTTAACTATGTAAACGATTATTTTGTTACCCTTACTGCTAAAACAGCGTAATTTAATGTAAATAATTACCACCACTAGTTATCATAATATGGGCCATTTACCTGAATGATTGGCATGAAGCAGAACTGTGACAGAGCTTTGTCAATGAAATCCCCAAAGAAAAATCCTTCGTCCTTCAGTTCTCCTAGAAGCTTGATCCATGACTCGACTCCTTCTTTTCTCATCACTCCCCACCAGGGGCGGAGCGTGGGGGTGGCTTACTGGGCTTAAGCCCGGGTTGTTTTGTCAGAAGCCCGGGGTATTTTGGAGTGCAATTTTTTTCATAGTTAGATGCCTGGCTGACAACTGTATAAAACAAAAAGTACACACAATATTCGAAGCACATAGTGCACACTGTGGGAATTTACGACTGTGCGTGAATCCCCCCCTGATATTGGTATGATCCAAGCTCAGGCACTAAGCGACTGAGCGAGGGGGCGGGGCAGCTGCTGCCCGTCAGTGCGCTGTTGGAGAGACGGAGCCAGCCATACTAAGGAGAGCTTAAGTTTGACCAGGTACCAAAGCAAATCATTCGTACTGTACAAATAATGTAAATATGACGGTGCATCACGAAAGATTGATATCAAACTGATCACTTGACCAATATTACGTTACTTGCTCTTCAAGTGAATCAACAAATGGCGAAATGAAAAGCCGAACAAATGCTATTTTTTTTAGAGATTCTTAGCTTACGTGTGTTTATTTCATATTTTCAGTTCTTACCCTCCCCGACTAAATCGGTTTCAGTTATGTACTGAAATATAAGAATGGACATTAGAGGGTTCTTTCAAAGAAAAACTCAGGTAAATGTTATTTTATATATTATGCTTTGTATGTTGTTCAGTATATTTGTATGCAAAACAAGAGGAATTTCAGTACACAGCAGGATATTCACATTTGTAACCAGATATTTACACTTTAGGGAGAAAACATAAAACATTTTTACTGCACAACATCAATTTAGAGTAAACTTTTGTTTTAGATAAATATTGAAATATCTTTTGAATTAGTTAAATGTCACAATAAAGAGAGACAGAGCTTTCTGTTTTTTATCACTTTCATCAAATTTAGGAGTACATGTACACTAAGTTTATTGTTAATTAATAAGAAAACTCCAGACGATTCCATTCTGAGCTGAAGAAGCTTCTGATAGGTTAGTAGAGTCCATGTGAGTAAACAGGTGGCACAGCTGTGGATGCATATTAGGCAAAACACAGAGCCTGTTTCTGTGACATGGGAAAATCAAGAGATGTCAACCAAAACACCAGGAAAAGAACTGTGGAGCTCCATAAGTGTGGCTCAATTTTGAATACAATTTGGTGCCATTTGCAATTAAGAAATACAGACGATTTCTCTCTTTACTCTTAAAGTTAACAAATATGTTTTTTATATTTATCAATCTAAAAAAATAAACATTTAGTCTGATTTGATGTTACAATTAAAAAGTGTTTGTGTTTTTATCTGAAGAGTTTGTAAATATCTGTATATTTGATGATTGTCAGCACAAAGAGGGAGAGAGGAACAGAGAGGGAGTTGGAGAATGAGGACAGAACAGAGATGAACAAGAGCAGGTGAGACACACATGTTAGTCAAATGGTTGTTTACCAAAAGTATCACCGTATCATAGGTACTCATGTATCTCATACCTAGTGTTTCTTTTTAGGTTTGTTATTTTTCAAATTCTATATTTATTAAGTTATGAAGGCTTGTTTGCACAACAAGGCTAAATAATTATATAAACCTTTCTCAATCTAAATATTGTACTTTGGTAAAATTAAAAAATAAATGTAGTGCAGGTCTATGATGATTTTTAGTGCTACTATCATCTAGTTCTGATTCTGGTTCTGTCTTGGTTAAGTCCCAAGTAGTGCTGATTTTGAACTGTTGTAGTCCTGTTTTAATTCTGGATCAGTTCTTGGTCTGGTTGAATTGGGGTTTAGTCCTCGTGTCTTGATACAGCCCTGATTTTGTTCTGCCTTGCTGCTTAATTAAAAAACTAGTTTAAGGTGTTCTGCACATGTGATATATATTTTTCCCTATATGAAGTCATTCTTTTTTGAACAAAACTCAAAACAGAGCCAATTAATCTTTCAGTCATTTCTACCCCCCCCCCCCCCCCCCCCCCAAGGGAAAAAAAATCCCACATGCATACTATCCTTTTGGGCTAAGCCCCGGGTGTTTCAAATGTCTGGCTCCGCCTCTGCTCCCCACCAGCTCTCAATTCTCTGGTTTGCGATACTTGCTCCTGTGACGTAGCTTCTGTCTCCTGCTCTATCATCCCCGTCATTTCTCCGTAAATAACGCTGGAGGTCTCTGACCAACACATTCTCAGTGCCCATGTCAGTTTGTACGAGCCTGGGGAAACCCCCACGACTCTCCACTGCTTCCACAAAGTAACCTCCGATAACCTTTGGGTCACTGTTAGTGTGTGCGGCCAAATGATGTTGCGTGAGAAACCGTCGATGCATCCATTAATACATATCCCATATGGCTTTAGTTTGTCATAAGAGTCTATGTGCCACACAAAGTTAGGCCCCTGAGCAAAATATTGCCTCCTTCTGAGACGTCTGGTCTGGCGAACCTGGGAACCTACTGGGTCCAGTAAAGAGATGAGGATCCTGACGTCTTCTTTCCTGATCACAATGCCGTGTTGTTTGCACTTTGTAAACATCCACCGATAACCGTGATCCTTCCCAGGCCCTTGCAGTTGGTTCACAATAAAATCTATCCCGGCGTCCAGGTCGTACTTACGTCTGTAAAGCGACTTGGCTCTCAATATCCGGTTTAAATGTCTCTCCGTAATGATGGTTCCTTGCATTGCCAGGCTTTTCAAAATGCATTTGTAGCTCATTCCCAGCCTGAAATAAAACTCAATCAGACTGTCTCTGTCCATGGTGTATTTAGCCTACTTTTATGCTTGTGTCTCTACGCAGCTGTCCAGGAATTCTATCAATAAGATGTGCGCACGTTATCTATTTCGTGGCCACAAATGCGTAATTCGTTGCCACGTTATACCCAATTCGTGCCCACAAATTAGCATTTCGTGCGCACGTTATACCTATTCCGTGCCCTCGAAATAGTATTTCGTGGCCACAAATAAGTATTTCGTGGCCACAAATTAGCATTTCGTGGGCACGTTATACCTATTTCGTGCCCTCGAAGTAGTATTTTGTGGCCACAATTTATTTATTTTTTGTACCATGTCATCAGAGGGGCTCCGTAACTTTTTACATCTTTCTTCAAATTTTGACCTAGAAGTAAAATAAGGTCACCAAACATAACAAAAGCAAAACCAAAATTGCACTTATTAATTCAAATTCTCAATCTGGGAGTCTTTGTGTGACATTTTGTTTATTCCTTCAAAAAAGACCAAACATACTTATGGTTGTGCAATATGGCAAAAATATCAGATGATGACATTAAAATTTTTTGTGCATTGGTAAAAACGCTCGACTGCAGGTAGAAACTGCTCAGCTGAAAACACTTCACACAAGACAAGCTGTCTCATTTATATAATGAGGAAATTGGCAATGCAGCACACTATGCTGCACCAACGGCATGAACGTCTCTGTATTAGGTTAACGGTGGACACTCTGCAGTCCATGTTTGCAGACAAGGCTAGTTTTCTGATGACCATACAGGAGCAGCTTTTGTGTGATTGCATGGGGGTCATTTAGCATGTGTCGCTATGGCATAATGCTACTTAAGGCCTATATTTATTTCATTTTTGATGATTTAATCCACCCATTCTCTTCTGCTTATCTTTATCAGCAAACTCCATACAGAAAAGCCGAGGCAAGATGGCATAGTTGAACTCAGGACCTTAACACTGGTCAAGACGGTAAAAGTTGCAGATCAGAAAATGACAATGATGTGTTGTTTTATTCCATTTTGCCATTGGTTCCCACTTTTGTTCTTGTTTACATTTGGAGTTTATAATGTAGCGTGACTCAAACTGCTGAAGAACACCCCCCTCATAAATGCAGCAGACCGAGCTCTTAATATCCTGGATTGCTTTAAAAATATTACAATACATAGAATGCTTCTCCAGGTAATCAGCAGTGTGTCACAGATTAGTTACAAAATAACCTCAGCAGCCCTGGAAGACCCATGCGCATACACAAAAGCACACCCCTCCTGTATAATTTTCTGCTCTCAAATGATAATTAACAATTTAGTGTCACAGCACATATTTGCAGATGAGGGGAATTAATCACATTATCTCAATTTCATAGCGGCTGAGAAGTGTCCAAACAAAGCCGAGCTTACTTGCGCGGCGTGTCTGTTTAAGTTCCCTTGTGGGGTTTTTGTAAGACCTGGGAACTAACTTGTTCTTAATCCCCCATCAATAACAAGAGCACTCCTTCATCCTACCTCATTCATTTAGCCTTGTTTACTGTAGAGCGCCACTTGAATAATCGGGACTTTGCATTTCTTGTGGCGGACAGTTTGACATTAGCTGAGACATTAAGAAAGGATTGATGCTTGTATGATAACATTAATTTCTACCCATCCGCCTCCTCCACCCACCCAACCTGTCTGGATATTGAAACCTGTGATCAATTCTTGATTTGATTAAAAGTATTAAAAGACAGGAAGAAAAACACTTCCTTAAAAATCGATTTTTAAAACTAGAATCACTGTTTTATAGCAATTTGAAAAAAAAAATAAAGTAAAAATTAAAGTAAAGTAAGTATCTTAACCAAACTTTCTACTCCTGGGCACTTGACTTGTCAGTGACATTTAGGAGAAGCAAGCAGCCTTCCTCAGATAATGAAAAAGTCAAACCGTGTCTACATCAAAGAAAACACACATGTAGTCTGCGCATCCACACGCACTCACAGGAGTAGCCGTACCACATTAACATTTCATTTTGTGTGATAAACAGGATTTGGTGTCGCATTTTAAAGTAAATCTCCGCTGGTAGTACATTGTAAAGATAAGGTCATATGGAGAGTAAGTTCAGCACCTATCAGCTGGAGCAATTGTGCATGTGTGTGTGTGTTGTCCACACTGCAAACAAATTTTTCCCCAGCAACGTTATATTATTAAAACTCCAAAGTTGTAGTGCTAATCTAGAGTGTCCAGATGCCTTGGACTGTGTAATCATATGATTGCAAGGATGGGAATGCACTTTGAACAAAATGCATCATGGAAAATGGTATAAGCTCATTTAAAAAAAAAACAAAAAAAAAACCTGTGGCTTCTGTGCTTGCATACAGAGAAATATGACCGAGATGCTGTGATTGACACGTTACTGCTGATGCTAAAACACCCTGTCCATTTTCAGCACACCGAGTGAGTCTGTCTAATAATGTGACATCCTGAGATGTTTTATATGCGCTTTCCCAAATAAATCAAACGGTCCAAATCACATCTGAGTCATAAAACAAAGGCCTGTAGGGTTCCTGGTGGCTCAGCTGGCATCTGCACGTGACATTCAAAGCTTTAAATGTGGCCAACAACTGGGAGCTCGTGGTCAGTGAGAGCAGGAAAGTAGGACAAAATACCCCAGAAATACAAGCAAACATTAAACGAGCTTGGATAGCTTGTTTTCTCCAACATTTTATTAAAACTTTGCATCTTTTTTCCATACCTTCTTAAGTCCAGCATATAATCAAAAGATAATCAAGATTTTGTAAGCACCAAAAAAAAAAAACAAAACTGATAGGTTTGTAGCATAAACCTATTCGCTGGAACGTTAAGACAATATAATTACACTGCAAGCAAGACGCAAGTAGGCAAACTTCTTCATGTTACTCGTGCACGGGAGAGAACCGGACAACCGCTTGACTCCAGTTGGTCTCGTCCGTTCTCCCATACACTGTCCTTTTATTGAGGTTACATGAATATGCATAGGTTCATTAACATACGACGTCTACATACAAACAAAGAGTACCTTGCCTGTGTGTGTGTGTGTGTGTGTGTGTGTGTGTGTGGGGACTGCTGATCAAAGGGTCAAACATCCTTGGTCAGGAAGAGGGTAGCCTCCCCCTCACCCTAGATGGTTCATCCTAGATAACACGGTGAGGAAGTCCTGCAGTTCATCTAAACAAAGAGCACCTAGACTAGAACAGACGTAGCTACGTTAATCCTACCATAAAACAATAAGACACGGTATGACCTCTCATGCTCCCAAAGTGCTGTCTAATACACACAAAGTTTGCAGACTATCAAGGATCAAAACCTCTACCAATCTACAACTAATTACAAAACTCTAAGCATATATAAGTAAATATTTCTAAGCATAAATGACAATCAACAATACAAATCTAACAAAAACCAGCAAAAGAAAACTTTAATCTTTCATCTTTGTAACATTCCACTTCTTACTCGAGTACTCTGAAAAATTGCTCAACATAATTTACGGCGGGAAGTACGCAAATCATCCCGTTCTGAACTATTTTCTTAATCAGGGCACATGTTCTTTCAAGGTCAGCCTTCATTCACTTTTTTCTCCCTCATTAATTTAGCACAGCCACTTATTTCATCAAGAGAAAAAAAGCATGCTCATACACATGGCTTTCTTCTCAGTTCATGTATTTCTTCCTACACTTTGCAGATCACATATTTAGATGGGTAGATTCTGACTCTAAAGTTATGGATAAAATCATTGATCAGCTCCCCTTCCCGTCACATTTTAGTAAATCAAGTACCCTCTTTAAAAGTAGTGTTTAGATGGTGATGATGAAGGGAAATTTCCAGAATATGTTTTTGCAGAATGAAGGTCAGGAAGAAATTGTGGAAAACAACAACAAAAAAGCCAAATGATAGGAATCTGCGTCTAGGGCATAATCATATGACTGCCAAGTGAGACGTTTTTCATGTCTCCAAGTGATATTTTTACACTTTAATTTAATGTTTTATCTCAAATGATCCTTATTCTGCCATAGTTAGGATTTTAGGTGCCAGTTCTATTTCGTTTAGGTGTTAAAGCTTCAGTGCAGCTTGGTAGGCACCAGTCTTACTTGGTGGAGGTTTTGGGAACCAGCACTTCTTAGAAGGTACCAGGATTACCTTAAAGAAACCAATGCCACTTGGTGGCCAGCTATGCTACCTCACTGGGGATTTAGACTCCAGTGTTGGTTACCTGTCTTCAATAGTACTTTATTGGGATTTTCAAAACCAACACTAGGTAATAATAATAACAGATACTTTATTGATCCCCATGGGGAAATTACTTGTTTTTCCTCTGCATTTGACCCATTCACTCAGTGAAGCAGTGGGCAGCCCACTAAGCAGGCGCCCGGGGAGCAGTGTCTAGGGACGGTACCTTGCTCAGGGGTACCTCAGGGTAGCCGTTAAGTGGATTCGAACCGCCGACCTTCCGATCATGGGGAGACCACTTTACCTACTGAGCTATCCCTGCCCCAGGTAGATACCCAGATTAGTGTGTTGGGGTTTAAGGTGTTTGGTTTATCTTAGGAAAACACTATGATTTGAGACTAAATTCACTCTTCAGTTTGGCTTCAGTTCACAAGGCAAAACTTTCTCATCTGCAAAAAATTACCAAACCACTTCCTTGTTTACCAGAGTTGTATATCCCACAACAATGACAGCTCCATAAGAGCATTTTCCTTCGGCCACATGGTGTCTGTTTCAAAGAGAGGCAGTTCTATTGAAGACTGTTGGACCATGCATTTTGAAAACGGAAAGATGTGAAGCCTGACCAAGCGTCACTATGCAAAGACTTGGCAGTAAGAACTGATTGTGGAAAACAACAATACTAAGAATGTATTTCTAAATCAAAACCACATGTAAAACATTCTTTACGCGGAAATGCACCAATGACAATAAACAGTAGTCATAGCCCAATATAACATAACAGAGCGTTTGCAGGGTAGGAGAGCTGTTTTTACATAAAGGGGTACTCAAGCAGTCAAGAGTTGTTATAAAAAGCTGAGTGACACTAAAATGGTCAAAGTCATTGAAGCAAATATAATAACTTTAGCCTCTTTTAAATAGCCTCTTTTATGGGAAAGTTTTCCACACTCTAGCTTGCTCTCAGGGTCACAAAAGACATTATACAATTGTGGAGTGAGTGTTGAGTAAACTTCATATGTAAAATTAGTGGCATGCCCCATAACGTAATACGCTAATGGCAGTAGGTTTTCCAGTGGCGCAAGTTAGTATTCAAGGGAAAGTTCTGTACTGATAGTGGTTACAGATACACATCATATTCATTAAAGCCATTTCTTTATTTGCTGTACCTTTACATGTATGGCTTGACTTCCTGTATATATAGCTATAAAGATTTAACATTACCAAAAACATTTGGGATAATCACAATTTATACACAAATAGCTCTTTTGCTAGGCAGAGAAACATGCGCTAGTAGTAGCAGCAATTACAATACTATTCAAAGCAATTATAACAAGATTATTTATAGCTCCCTTTACAGCCATTGGGATTTCTCAATAAAGACAGGTCAGCAGTTGCTGCCAGCTATGGCTCAGGTCCTCAGATATACTGCAGTGTACTAAATGAAGCTTCCCAAAACATGCCAGTCTGCACAATGCAGGTGAGGAGGCAGTGGTTTAGCATTGGGAGCAGCTTATTGAGCTTCCCCCAGGTGCCATCCCCCTAATTCAGTGTGATGTGTGTTCAGTGCGGCCATCTGTCAGAAGAGGTGCACACTTCCCTGCTTCTGTGAAATTCAAAGTCACTGGAAAGAGCATAACTACTGTGCACAACACTCACAGAAGACGGTTTCTGGTTTGTCGTTTTTATTCAGTTCATCAACATTCAAAGATGGTGCGTGAGGCTCAGATTGCAGTATGATGTAAACTGAGATCCGGTGAGATTTACTGGAATTAAATGATTAACTGGTGTCTGACCCGATGTTCCCCTTTGTGTTTGGCTAAACTCATCACAGAACACGGATTTAACTCGGTTTACAACTTCTAGAACTGTCATGTTGTTTACAGCTGAAACTTTCACAGCACTCTTCACTTAATCCTTTCTCCTAACCTCCTTTCTTGAAAGCGCATACACAGCATTGTCAGTCTCTCACAGTAAAAAAGTGGCTCCGTTTGTACTTTGATGTTAAAAAGGCAGGATCCCCTCTTCCTCTTCCGTAACCCAAGAGATTGGAAGACGGGTGCAGTTTAGGTGCGCATCTGGGATATAATAAGTCATCAGTGATGTTTATGACTTGTAAAAGCTCTCTCTGGACTGCTCTTTAAAACAACCCCAGCCTGTGTATAATGCTTATCATGGAGCTATTTGAAGGCAATATAAAAGGCGACTTTTGGCAAGAGTTCATTTGCAGGTTGGCAAATAATGAGTTACTTGTTAATGTGGGAATATCTTCTGCTGAAAGCATTGTGTAACATTAGCACAAGAAGCAAGAATAATAAAGTCAGTGCACGCACACAGAAATGTCAATTTCACAGCAATATCGAATTGTAAATTAACTACGTTTAGCGCACATTAGCTTTCATAAAAGTCTTTTTCATAAAATAATGTTCTTATTTCCCATCATTTCTACTTATTATTAGTGGCAGTAAGTTTCATCATCTTGCTTTAATAAAAATGTAGAGACTTTTGAAATGTTTCACCTGGACTTAATGAGCTCTAATCTATATAAGCCAGAGGGATTGTTGTAGGGAACATTGAGGATGGCAGTGTGGTCTTCTTTTACCTTGCCTACCTTCTATATCGGGGTGGAAAACTTTTATTACCTGAGGGCCACACTGACTTAGATAAAGTAAGGGAAGGACCACATATTGGACAGTTTAAAGAATGTACTTTTAGAAAATGTTGCTAGTTTGACACATAAGGGGCTTTTTTACAGCCTCATTAATAGCATTGCATTAAATGGACACTGCGGCTCCAAACCTTAGGCTACAGCCTACACCATAACCTGATGTGCACCCACTGAGGAATCAACTACCGATGGCGACAGACCTCAGCAGCTGTGATAAGCCTTTTTGGTAGTGTTAATTACCACAAGGATAATTTTAAGAAAAGAAATGTAAGGCTGTAATGGGCTGCAACTGTATCTAACATACTCGTTATTCTAATGCAACAGCAACGGTCCAGCTAATGGACCATTTTCTCTTTTCGAAAGCTTTTACAATCTGTTAATAAACTCTGTCGTCTCTGAGGTCATCCCTGCTTTATGTCTTTTTTACTTTCAGTAAAGCCTGATTCATTATTTTGAAGTCCAACATGAAAAGCTAAGTTTTACTCTTGAGAGTGAGCAATGTAGACACATCGGTGCACCAGCATAAAAGAAACTGGGTTCTATATCAAATCAGAGGCACATGATTGCTGTCAGTTTGTATTGCCATTTTAGCAAGTAAGTAATTTTTTGATTTCAGCTTATGTGTCTGAAAAAAAGACACTTTTTTTTTGCTAAAAGCTGCTTCTTCCTTCTTCAACTGCTCCCTTTTGGGATCGCCACAGCGGATCATCTGCCACCATTTCACCCAACATTGTCCCTTCTGCATATTTTGCATGTAAATAATGGATAAGTATTGGTCCTTAGTCATTGGGCGAGAAAACAGCCTGTTTATAATAATTTCATTATGAATTCAGTTCAGTTTAGTTTTGTTTATATAGTGCCAAATCACAACAACACTTTCCTTAAGACGCTTTATACTGTGAGGTAAGGACCCTGCAATAACACAAAGAAAACAGAGAAAATCCCAGTCATATGATACTCTACTCTTTGAGCAAGTATTTTGGTGACAATGGGAAGGAAAAACTCCCTTTTAGCAGGAAGAAACCTGCGGGAGGATCAGTGAGGGGGCGACCATCTGCTGCACCTGGTTGGTGGTGCAGGGAGGAACACAGGACGAAGACAGACTGTGTGAGTCAGAGATTAATAATAACTAAACGCATAGTGAGTGGAAAAAGAAACACGGAAAAAGAAACACTCTGTGCATCATGGGAGGCACCAACCACCTTGGACATCGTATTAACACCCCCCCCCCCCTTTTTTTTTTTACAATGATGTTTCTTTGTACAGTAGCACAACAATTAAATAGTAAGTGTATAGTAATGTCTATACCAATAAAAACTACCTTGCATCTTCTTGTGTAGAAGACGCAATCATATATGTCTATCAAATACATGGAACCTGACATTCAACAGTGTGCATGGTCCTCTGGGACAGAAAATGAAGAGCTCTGTTCTACATAATACCAAGTTTATGGGAACTCAAAGACATGCACACAGGACACAAGCATGCGCGTATTCAGACTCAGTTTAATTGCCTCTGAATGTCTTCCTCAAAATCAGAATTCACAGCAATCCCCTCCTCAAGTAATTATTTGAATTTCTAAAATATAGTTCAGAGAAAGCTGAGATCATGAATGACACTTTTCTTCTTTTTCATTTATTTTTTATCAAACCAGTAATCCCTGCTTTAATTGAGCAACCTCTGACTTTGCTGCTCACTCAAGACACAAAACACTGTGGCACTCTTTCTCCATCTTGTGGGGCCTTACAATCATCACACCCCTGGCTTCCTGTAATAATGCTGACCTAAAAAAAATGCTAGTCTATTTCATGCATCATTAACATGCATCAACTACTGACAATAATGAGGATAATTGGATTTTAAATGAACACAGTTCATAATTTGCTCCAGAAATTGATGGGGATTATTGATGTGTGCAGCCTCCCACCAGCCCAGTGTTCATTGACACTCATGTGTCATCACTGTCTCCTAGTGGCTGTCTTAAAATCAACCTGCCTGTGTATTTAACAATGAGGCAAACATGGGTCTTAGACTTGGCAAACTAAAATGTCCAAATCAGTGTCAACACAGGCGATTTTCTCTGTGACAGGGCCTAACAAGTTGTGGCAGCAAGAGTAAAATCTTCAGCAAACTGCATTATAAAGCCAGAGGTTGAGTGGGTTGTGAGGTTAACTTATCTGTAGTTAGAGCAAATTGACCACAATTACCTTTAGTTAATAGACAGATAGGAATACCCACATAAAAGCTAAGTTACATAACAGCCAGACAGTAAAAACCTGCCAAATCCCACTACCAACAACAACAAAAACGACCAATAACCACCAACACCCCTAACAACAATCAGCCAATAACCAATAACAGAAAATTAGCCACTCAAGGCTTGATCTCTTGCTGTGTTATTTTAATCATGACACATCATGAAAAATGACTATTTGAAATTCTAATGATGAAGGCAGATTCAGAGCATAGAGTCCATTTTTGGTACATTTGAAGGACGGGAGAGCAGAGGAAGTATTGTTGGATGCTTTTACATTGCCTGCTGTGAGCTTCTCTGGAGTCTTACAGACGACACCTTGAGCCATTATTGGATTCTTGCGCGAATTAGTCTCACTGTTTGCTCCAAAACACACTGATTGTCTTTAACAAGGACTCTCCGTTTTGTTGTTTCTCCAGTGAGTGATTCAAACCGCACTGTAAAAAAGCAGCAGTGGTTTGTTATCTGCTCGTTGAAACTCAAAATGTTCCTCAGCTAATTTACAACTGGAGGCAAGAAAAACATGGAAATATCAGTCCATCTGTTGCATATCACCACTGATTAATTCAAATATAGACAATAACACAAATATGTCATTTTGAGTAGCTCAACTCCTTAAGATAACTTGAATGCAGATTATATAGTTTAGTTGGATGAGGCTGATGTACAAAAGACCAACCCTTCATGCTTATGCTGATTTGTTGAGGTAACAGGTTCATTTTCCCCATTCTTTCTTTGTTTTCTTTAACATCTTGAATACAAATTCTACAGCAAAGATTATTTTATTGTGAAAAATGCATTTTACAGTGAACAGTTTAGAAAAAACAGAACTAAATAAACACCAAACTATTTTTATATTTCTGCAAAAAACAATTGATTTTGAAATATGATAGCTATAAACAAACCTTAATGTTTTCATTAAACTCATTCATATAGTAATACATGTAATAATATAAATATTTGAATTAGGGCTGGGCCATATTATACCGTTCACGGTTTGCCGGTACAATGTTAGGCAACAATAAGAAAAGGAAATATCACGATAGAATATGGGTAAAACGCGCATGCGATAAAAGTTAACGTGAAGGTTCCTGAGGGTTAGAGGCAAATGCAATCGCATGGCAGGATGCTGTAAACGGACCAAACTTCAGTCAGGAGAACAACTGAGATAATCCATCCACAATATGAGGTTAGTCATTAATATATGCAACAACATGGGAATAGAGCAGCTGTGATAGAATACAGCTGCAATGAATCAATGGTACAGAAGTGGAGGAAGCAAGAAGAATGAGTTGAATAAAGTTTGATTTATCTGACTGCTTTGTTTCGCTTAATGTGCCTTATAATCCCGTGCACCTTATGGTCCGAAAAATACGTATTTGACTTTTTTATTTGGCACACTGCAGTTTAATGTTGCAAAGCACCTCTTTTTAACTTCAGTGGATATTATACATGGTTATGCTGAGGATATGTCAGCCCATTTCTACTGGAAATGCCTTTTGGTTAAACTTTCAGCAAGGAATTTGCATTTGCACTGTTAAATTTTTATATAGCTTTAATGCACATAAAAAAACAGCTTCTTGTTTAAGTGAAAATAAATGGATGGTGTTTTTTTGCGCGTAAAGTTGTGGAGTTGTATTTTGTCTCTCATCAATTATATCGTCAGTTATATCGTTATCGCAAATTTTAAAATATATATCGTGATAAATATTTTTGGCCATATCGCCCTGCTCTAATTTGAATATATATACAATATTATATGTATATGTATATTATATGCATATTATATGCAGATATATAATTTGAATATTGCATGCATGGTTTTGTACTTTATGTATTATATACAGTATTTAATACATAAAGTACAAAACCATGCATTTCCATAGAAGTGAAATTCTTATGGAACCAAACAGGAAACAGTTTACACATTCAACAAATAAGAAAAAGAGTGCTGGTTAGATCCCTTGGGGATTGCATAAGGAAGAAGGATGTAAAATTCTGACAGATCAATCAAATGTCGGCCTCCCCGCTGTGGTCACCCCCTTTAAAGGATTCGATCAAAAAAGACGATAGGACCTCCTGAGAAGGGAACTTCCCAATCTACAGATATTACAATCAATCTGTAAATAGGTCAAGTCAGATAAGATGACTGCACAAGTAAACTGATTTTCAAATATTAGCATGCAGCTTCACTAGAGAATTCTAAAAATATATCAGATGTTCTGTCTTAAATATTATATATGGAAGTGCTAAAAATCAGACAGCCTTTGAAGTATTTAAAGTAGCCTGCAAGTATTTTAAAGCTAAGTTTTTCTTTCAGCTGTGCACAGATGTTATTTTGACAGCGGTACCCATTGTGCTGTGTTCGAGAATAGAAATGGAGTGACAAAAGCTCAGCTTTGATATAAAGTGATATGTTTTTCATTGGATCGCTGCTGTAATTAGCATGTGTATTGTGAAAAGTCTTCTGTATGAATAATTTAAAAAGAACATTAGAAGTTCCTATTAATGTTAGTTATATAAAGAGTAGTGCCAGTATGACTGACTTGAAACTCATTTAGCAAAGAACATGTTGTGAAAGGCCAGCCCTGGTATTTCTTTGTAGGATTCTACTAATTAAACAGGTATACTGTGTCTTTTACCCCATGTTATCGTTGCAGCACTAAGGTGCAACAATCTGTTTCTGCTCTCTTTTTTCTTCTGCTAGCTCAACATTATGGAGAAAAATGTCTGTCTGCATTGTTAAGCGTCGCTAAATCTATCTATTAGGTGTCCTTCCTGTGGCTTTTCCTAATGATTTTTCCTGATCTCAGTGGAAAACAGCATGTGCTCAAGCAACGATGTGAAGGAGAATTGATTAGGACTATCTAATCTAATCTAATTCGTCATCTTGTGTTTTTGCCATGCTGTATAAATATGGCCGTCTTTAAGCTAAATTAACTATTCAGCCACTACCTTATTCTTTAACATTTAGCAAATGTTAAAGAATAATATAATTTCTTTTTCTAAAGGACAAAAATCTGTTTTACTCAGTGTTTTAATGGCCTAAGCATCTATGTGTGTCCCTACAAGGCCCCCATCCTTTCCACATAAACCAATCCAGCTGAATAATTACTGGAATTAGTTCCACTGCATCTCATAGCTCCACTCCTGATGTCGCTCTGCTATGACTGCTGTGACTGACCATAATTACAGTAAAGAATAATTACACAGCACAAGGCCTTTTTTAGCAAATTTTAACTGAGGCAGGCTATTAGCAATGCAGGCAGTCACATCTGACATCAGCGGGCACCCTACAGTGCAAGCATTTTATGTTGTGAAAATTACTGACCAGAAAAGTGAAAGAGCTTTTACCACCACTGGAAAGAGCATTTGATTCTTTCCTTTTCATGGTTTCTGCGAATTCATCTGAACCTGTTGATTCATTTCCAGGACAAATATCTCCATGATCTGCTATTGCAGATGGATTTTATCGAGCAGCCTCCTGCATCTCTTTGCTTGGCGGCTCTAACAGACTGCTGTTTCCAAGTTGACTCGTAAGCTCTTGGTTTTGACCTTGCTCCCATAATGACAGCAAATATTGACAAAGGCCTCCTCAGTAAATACTATTCAAATGCAATGCGTGGTATGGTCAATGCAAGCCCACGCACATCCTTGAGAAGATGATAAATTATAACTTGTTTTATTTTTTTCTGCATGTCTCCCACTTATACATCTCTCTCCAAAGCAATTCCAAGTTGATTTCGCCTTCAGGTCATTTTAACACTCGAGTACTGATCGAGAAACGTTCCCTTTTTTTTCCAGTGCCCAAACCTCTCCTCCACATTCAACTTTGAGCCTCTGCTTAAATATTTTTCTTGTAGAAACAGAAAGAAGAGATGTGGGTTTGGCTTGGTAATTTTTGGTACTGTGGCTTCACAGCCTACATACATGAGTTGTTTGAACTGAGAGGGCCAGAGGTAAGAACAGCAGAGAGAATGAGAGCAAAGTCGAGGAGGCAAGTGTGCAGATAAACTCTTTTAGTTTGCTAAAAACTGACCTCTTGTGGTCACAAGTGATAAGATGACAGAATACATCTTTTGGCTGCTTTTGGAAATAAATACAGTTCTTCACAGTTATACATAGTTAATCAGAGAGGCCCAATGCTATGGAAATAAAAGAAATTAAATAAAACCAAAATGGAATTTGAATAAAACAATGGCAATAAAAAGTCACAGCAGATTTGGAACAAAACACAACAGAAATAATAACAGGAAAAAAGCTCATTCAAAACCCTCACAAAACACAATGACAGTGGTTTTTGGCAACGCAGAACAGCTGCAGTGACAAGCTAACACTAAACGGCTAATATCAAACGTGTATCTACAGCATTATACGAATATTGTTTGATATTATATGAATGGTGCGTTTTAAACAAACATTACCCTTGCATCTTTTTTCTCCCTAACAACACTGAAGAATCCTCCACTGCTTTTATGTGTGTCTCAGTGCAATCCGTCGCACGTGTTCCATCACGTTATTGTCTCCCCAAAAACACTTCCAGTGTATTTTGTGAGATTTTGTGTTATTCAACTTCTGTTATGTTTTTTTTTTCTATTTCAATTACTTTTTACTTTTAACTGGCACAAACAAGACAGCACACATTACTCCAGTTCTGGCTTCTCTTCATTGGTTGCCAGTAAACTTTAGGGTTCATTTGAAAATTTTAGTTGTAACTCTTAGAGCTCTGCACAGTGAAGCTCCCCATGATATCTCTGACCTGTTGAAACCTCATGCTTCATCCCAAGCACTTAGGTCGTCAGGTTAGAGGTTACTGGTGGTCATTCAGTCACGTACTAGGTTTCAAACACGTGGGTCATCGGGCTTTTCAGGCACTGGCACTCCCTGCCGTTGTCTTTATGCTGTCTAGACTCCATTGACTCCTTTAAAAAGCAGCTGAAGACATTTTTAAACAAACAAGCTTTTAATTAATTTTTCACTGTTTTATATTATTTTATTTGTATCTCTGATTTTATTGTGAAGCACCTTGTGATTTATATCTGTGAAATGTGCTATAAAAATAAATTTTACTCACTTACTTACTTTTTATTTAATATGTTCTGTGTTGTTGTTGTTACCTGGAGTGTGCTTTTTTTGAAAGATGATTAGTTGCATTTGATAATTATTTGAATATTTAATACTTATAATTATTCCAATATGATACAGTTTATAATATTTTCTAATTATAAACTTAGCTCATGACATCAAATCCCATTTAAGAGGATGTAATAGCCAACAGTTTTTTCTTCTGTAATCCTGCTAAACTGCACTTTTCGCAGCCCCTTCTTTGACTTTCCTTGTCATCACCTACAGCTACAAATGCCAGCCGAGCGCCCTGAGGAACAGCGTTACATCTCTGACCTGTTATTATTAGTGACACAAAGACAACGGTA
Organism: Copadichromis virginalis; assembly: GCF_057382275.1. Classification (NCBI taxonomy): domain Eukaryota; kingdom Metazoa; phylum Chordata; class Actinopteri; order Cichliformes; family Cichlidae; genus Copadichromis; species Copadichromis virginalis. The sequence goes on along the minus strand of NC_140639.1, from coordinate 41,246,883 downwards.
GAGTTTGCCTTTTATAAGTTAATGATAGGCTATTCAAACCAGTGAGAGACATGGATGAAATGGGCAAACTAGTGGGACCTAAAATGTACAAGTGAGACTGATTCACCCTTTCTTCTGACGACAGAAAGAATTACAAGATCATTATGCAAATATTTTGTTGCAAGAAATCTTTGCCCTCAACCTCGACTCATATATCTCAGCTTGTATGGAATTTCTACAATCTTCATTGCTCAGAGGCTTAGTCAAAAATCTTTTGGCTTGCTATGAAATCACAACCATGCACTGTTGGATGAAACAAAGTGCAGACATGAGGAAGAGATTTCTCTGTGAGTGGACTGTTCAGCGTTACAAGTCAAATAAAAGAAAATGTCAAAGGTTATGCATGAGTCTGTGAGACATTAAGGAGCACTGAAAAAAACCAGGAGATACAACCAGAGTCGGTTTGTGTGTGATATTCTTGTTAGTGTGGTTAATTTATTGACCAAAAGATAGAGCTGTGTGAAATCGCAAATTTTGGTGGTGATCTGATACCAAGTAAATACAGGGCCACTATGGCCGCTACCAATACCGATACCAATACTTTTAACCAGGGGCGATTCTAGGATCAGAGCTTTGGGGGTGCTGAGCACCCAAAGAGATGCCCAGCCAGGCAAGATAAACTTTACACGTCACGATGAGACTTCTTCCCTGTCTCTTTCAGTCCCTGCATCCTTAAATGTCTCCAGTTGTCCCAAGTTCTCTATGACTGTCTCCTTGGTCCTCCCACCAAAAGAAATTCAAATATAATACATTTTTAAAAATTATACATTTTAACCGCTAACTAACATACATTTATCATTAATAATTTATCATATACTTATCAGGGAACCATATTTAAGCAGCTTGGTTCTGCTGGCGGTTTCTTCCTGTTAAAAGGTGTTACCTACTTTCCCCAAGCGCACCCTTTTAGAGGGTCTTCTGATTCTCATAATTTTCTCTGTATTATTGTAGGGTATTAACTTTACCATATAAAAGCCTCTTAGGCAGCTGTTGTTTTTAGGCGCTATATAAATAAATTGAAATGAATATTGATTTTGACACAGCTGTGTTCAAAATGCTCTTGCATCACAGAATGAGTCACTGCCACCAAAGAGACACATTCCTTTGATTTTGTTTAAACCAGAGTGCAGCCATCATTAGGACCAAATAAGCATCCTCAATGCTTATTTGGTCCTAATGATGGCTGCATTCCTCATTTGCTAATTTCCAAACATTCCTCTCTGACATGTTTCTCCAACATTGAATGCCTGCTGCCCCAGGCTGTTATTTGTCTGCTAAAATGTATAAAAGTGAATATTATGTATTCACATAATCCGGGACCCGATGGGGTGAGTCTCCATGTCTTCAAGGCCCGTACCCCCAGCTTTGTGGAGTCTTTCATAAATTGTTCATGTTGAGTCCACAGAGGGCCCCAGTGCTGGGGAGGACATCAGGCCTAGTTCCTGTGCCAAAGACGCCACGTTCCAGTGGTCCCCCAGGATTACAGACTTGTGGCACTGACTTCCCATGTCATGAAGATCCTGTAAAGACTCATCCTTGAGCAGCTCCAACTTAATGTCAGGCCACATCAGGATGCCCTTCAGTTGACTTACCAGCGCAACCTCAGAGCTGAGGACGCCATCATCTACCAGCCCAATTGTGTCTACGCCCAACTAAACTAGCCGGCGAGCATCGTGAGGGTCATGTTTTTTTTCTTTTCCAGTTCATTCAATACCATTAGGCCGATAATAACCTGACAGTGATGCAGGTGGATGCCTCTCTTGTGATCTAGATTGTGATTACCTACAGGAAGACCACAATATGTGCGTCTTCAACACAGTGGCACAACAAGGGATCGTACTCTCCCCTTTCATCTTTGCCCACTACTCCACAGACGTCAGCCACTGCAGAGAGACCTGCCATCTTCATAGGTTTTCTGATGACTCAGACATCAGCCAAGGGTCTGATGACCCTTGGCTGCATCAGCAAGGGTGATAAGACAGAGTACCCACCTGTGGCTGACTCCTGTGTCACATGGTGCGAGCTAATCATTTAGAGCTCAGTGTGACAAAGACCTAAGAACTGATTGATTGTGGACTTTAGGAGGACCAGGAAACCCGTGACCCCTACTTCAATCCAGGGGTCGATATGGACATTGCGGAGGACTAGAAATACCTCAGAGTACACATAGATAATAAACTGGACTGGGTTAAAGCACCACTGCACTCTACAGGAAGGGCCAGAGTCTATGCTGTTGCATGCTGGGACAGCAGGTTGAGGGTCACAGATACCAACAGACTCAATAAACTGATCCACAAGGCCAGTAATGTTATGGGGATAGAGCTGGATTCCCTTAAGGTAGTGTTGGAGAGGTGGATGTTGTCTAAGATAAAGACAGTGCCTCCCACTCACTCCTTGACGTGCTGGCTGGTTCCAGGACCACGTTCAGTGAGACTGGGATTACCCACATGCACCGCTGAATGACAGAAAATCATTCCTGCCTGTGGCTATCTAGCTGTACAACTTCTCCATCTAATGCACAGTGCAATAGTTACACCCTTTTGCACACCCTCTACAGTGAAAATAACAATTTTACAGTTTTGAGTAAAATGTCAATCATATATATTTAGTCACTGTAATATTCTAGATATTTATAACTGTAACCACATAATTTCCTCGGGATTAATAAAGTATTCTGATTCTCACGATGGTTTCAGGAGCACATGGTTTTATATTGTTCTTCATGAAGGCAAAAATGACATTTTCATGAGTATGTATTGTAGAGAAGAAATATTTTCCTGTAAAATGCAATGACAGTAACAAAGAACCCCAGATTCTCAATGACCTCATGCTTAACATTGTGCTTAGCAAGATAATGCAGGGAGAACCGCCATGTATGCTGCATCCACCCTCCACTCTTCTGCATCTTCAACATATTCCCATTCCTCTTCCTTTCCCGTTGGCAGACTGCCACCCCCTGCAAACTGTGTGCAAGCCTCTTCATACTGTAACTCTGCTGCACCAAAGCTCTTTAAACATTTTCCTCATGACTTGTGTTTGCGGGCTTGGATCTGGGCAATTAGATTAACTATTTTGCACATCTTGAATACCACGCATATTTTGGAGAGTAGAACTATCCAGTGGGTAGAATCTCCAAATTATTTACAAAAGCCAAAAAAGAAACGAGAAAGTCTCTTGCTGGCGTGCACAAGTAACAAACTCATTTGAAGGATTCACAGATTGTTTTGCAAGCTTCTACAGTTGTTTGAGGATTAAAATAAAACAGAACGAAAATGGAATATATACATGGAATTTGCAGATAAAGAATGATTTCCGTTTGCTTTAAAACAAATGCATTTCAGTTTGCAGATCTATTCCAAAAATATAGAACCATAAAAAAACACAAGCTAAAATGGTTCAGACAGATATTGTGGGGCATAGACATAAAGGCTTTTAGACAAGTAGTATAATTTGTAATCAGTTCTGCAATTAACTAGAAGTCACTGCTGGTATCAAGAGGTGTCTTTATATGTGATTAAAATTAGTTTTCTCTTGTTAGGGCAAATGGCTCATCATATGATTAAATAAAGTTTTTTTGTCAGCTTTTTTGAACGAAAAGTTCACCAAAAACTGAGAAAAACATCTGTTTTAGGTGAAATGCACACCAGCCGAGTGCTTCTTTTGATTAGGATCAATTCTGTTAAATCCCACAATCAAAGCAAATACTACAAAAACAATGCCTCTGGAAGATTAGACATTAGAAATCAGATGATGATGTTAATTAGAGACAGAAGTTAGGGCTTTTTGCCTGCATTAAAAAAAAGTCATTACTTTTTTATCCTGTATGGGAAGGATTCGGGGCTAGAAATATTAAGCGGGTCTATGTCCATTCTCTAACGAAATCTGTGACCAATTGGGGAGATTCTCTGGAGGTAGAGCCACTTTCACCCTGTTGTCATCATCCCCTGCACATTTATAGCAAACTTTTATTCACATTTAGTGTGCAAAAGGTCAAGTGTGTTCAAGGTCAGTAGAGTGAAGATTGCAGTCAAAAGAGTTCTGTTTACTTACTCCTTCCAATTCCAAGTGGATAATCATATTTACCGTGGCAAATTAACATATTTGAATAGTTATAAGAGCTTTAAGTGTTATTTTAGGGTCTTTACAGTATAAAACACCTTGATGCAGCTGTTATTGTGATTTGATACTATATAAATTGAACTGATTTAAATTAATCTCAACACAACATGCGAAAAAATCATGAAATAAAATATATATGGACAGTTTAAGGCCAGTTAAATATCTTGCTGTATTTTATGTTCTTATCTATGAGTCACATTGAAACCTCTGGTCAGAACACTGTTTACCTCAGCTCTCAGTCCTGGGTGAGAATTGTTCTCATCTATTTGCTCTGGAGAAAACTGGTAAATCTTTACAAAAGGAATCCAATACAAGTCGATGAGTCATTGAAGCTCACTTTGGACTGATGACGGCAATACTGAGATGATACTGTTGTTGAGGATATGCTGAACTTTTCTGCTGGTTAGCACTGGTGTTTGTGCTGCTGTAGGCTGTTATAAGCTACTGTTAGTTGGCCTAAGTAAAATTTAAGTGCTACAATATTGAGAATAGATAAGAAGGTTTATGCAAATTTTTGTTAGAGCCCTGATGAGGTGAGGAGGAAGACGATGCCATTTTATTCCGACGTTGTTAGGCAAGGCAAGGCAAGGCAAGTTTATTTGTATAGCACAATTCAACAACAAGGTGATTCAAAGTGCTTTACAGAGACATTAGAAACAAGAACAAATAAAAAGCATGATTTAAAATTGATTAAAACAAGCAAATAAACTAACTAACTAATTAACAAACAAACAAACAAACAAACAACAGTATATAAAATCAAAACAGATAAAATCAGAACAGTAGATAAAATCAGTAGTTTTGAAATTTAAGCTTAAAGAGTGGATTTGGTGCTTTATTCAAATGCAGCTGAGAACAGGTGAGTCTTCAACCTGGATTTAAATAAACTGAGTGTTTCAGCTGATCTGAGGCTTTCTGGGAGTTTGTTCCAGATATAAGGAGCATAAAAGCTGAATGCAGCTTCTCCGTGTCTGGTTCTGACTCTGGGAACTGATAAAAGACCGGATCCAGATGACCTGAGGGATCTGGATGGTTCATACTGGGTCAGGAGGTCATTGATGTATTTTGGTCCTAAACCATTCAGAGCTTTATAGGCCAGCATCAGAACTTTAAAGTCTATCCTCTGACGGACAGGCAGCCAGTGTTAGTGTTGTTGTCTCTTTCCTTGGTGTTTTTGCTTTCTTGGTGACTATAAAAACATGAGAAGGAAGCTTCTTATCTTGAGTCTGAAATCAGACTCATTCATGTGCCTGTACCTTTGATGTAATACGTATGAGGACACGGCAGCTTCCACAAACCGGCGCCTACTCCTATGTATTTTTAATGGATTCATTTTAAATTCATGATAATGTATGAGTTTATTGGAATATGTAATTACATGCTAATCTATGCATATGTATCATTACTATCTCCCTTTTTTCTATTAAATAACCTAAAAGAAATTACTGACTACAACTTTAACAAAGATTTTAAATAAGTTTAAGGGAACTTGAAAGTTGGAAGATACCAGATTGTAATATAAAGCATTCATTTAGAGTATTTTTTTTTCTTTTGTCATCGTGACATTCTGATGAATTCAACATGTTTAATATTCTATTTTGTCAATCACGTGTCAACTTCCAACTCATCTTCCCTCAGCCACTGTTGTGTTTATGTTGAGTCGTGTCTTCTCTTTTTTCTTTTTAACAAACCATTGAAAAGTGAAAGCATCTACTCTTCTTGTTCAAGAGTTTTTCTTCTTGGTCATTTCCACCGGGAGCATTGTAAAGCAAGTGAATCTACCTTTAGTCTTGCAAATTGTGACCCTGCTAGGTCCCCAGACACTGACAGATATAGTCTATGATTAAAAACTCGGACTTGTGATACATTGTCATGTCACACTGAGAGAGTTCCAGACTTTTGTCTTAAATAAGGGTTTTCAAAGTTTTCTAGTATATGGTAGGCAGAGTATAGTGTGTTGAAGTCTACCAAAACCAGCATTTTTAAATTTAGATTAAAAAAAAATGCAATTTATGTGCTTTGACAGTTTAACCTAGCTTTATTTGTTGTCATAATATTTTTTTCTTTGTTTTAATGAGGGCTTCTCAAGCAAGAGAAAAAGCCCCTATATCTTGGAATGGTAGGCACTCAAAAATCAAAGGCAAAGTTATACCTTTTCTAAAGGTTGTCAAGTGAAAGCACTTTTAAGGGGTGTACAGAGAGGAAGGTGGCAGGCTATTGCTTACCACTATATTCTGTTCATTGTTAAAATAGCCATAGAGGACAGAATATTGCTGTGTGATGTCAATATAGCAAATCTAAGCAGCGTTTATAAAGACTGAGTACATTCAAGAAGCTAGCTGAGATGCCATCCAGACTGGAAACCCGCTTTCTGAGACCTCTTTCCTCTCGTGGTCTCAAACTCAAACATGATACCATTGCTAATGATATCAGCTAACCCGTCCTTTGCAGTAGTACATCTGGTATGCGTCACAACACTGTTCAGAGGAAAGAAAAGAAAATGAACTTTAAAAACGTGAGTCAGATCCACCCTCAGTCTGTCTCTGTCTCCGTCTGGTTTGTTAGCAGTGACTAAATGTCTCTCTGTGGTTGGCTGTCTGTGTGCTTCACTCCCTGCTGTGTTCCTAAGTCTTACTAAGGACTGGATCTTCTTGCAGTTACACTGATATTGTGGTGTTGCTGTTGCTGCTTTCTATCTAGACACTTCTTCATTTTAATTTTCAGTATACACACAGCTACATCCATATACTGTACCATTATGCATGTTAGCTTCAATGGGTAAGACCCCAGTCATGCAGTGTGAGAGACCAGTTGGCGACAACCAGTTTAGAAGGAAACACGCATATTGCCCTACTGATTGCAAGTAGTGGCTGGCAGTTGCATTGAACTGAACTACTAAAGCCTCATTTATGCAATGACACCGGTCAGCGAGAGGCTGGTAACCACCATTCGGTACCTCCAGAAACCTCCAGCAAGCACTCACCATCACTACCGTGAAATTGGTTTCAAATAGAGGTTTCAAATAAGGTGCTACACTGAATATCTCATTGTGATTGCTTTGGTTGCTAGCAGGTTGCCAGGGTTACCAACAGTTTGCATGGAACATGCTAACTTGCCTACAAACACTCACAAACCACTCACCAGGGGTATTTTCTTTAAACAAGCTGGTTGTGGTGTTTTTTACTTTATAGAAATTGATGAGGGTATCCCCTTTGCATTTTTATTAACATATATTTGTCATGTTTTCCACATGGGAGATTTGACCTATAAGTCACGGCTGTTCTAAAATGAGCAAATCCAAATGAAATAAAGCAAATTAAAAGAACAGCTGTACCCAGTTTGGGACAGCTGGTCCCAAAGTAGTTTAAAGAGACTGGATCCACATCTGTATTTTTGTTCTGTGAACCACAACCACTACATTGGCATCAACTTTCCTCTAAGTCGGCATATCATGCTGATATAATATGTGTTTCTTGGCCACTCTATTGGCTGACAATGAAATGTAGATTTGTCCAGCATTCCATTTGTTAGCTATTTGGTATGAAATACGACAGAACCTGCTTGATTATTTTGGGGTATTGTCTAGAGGTTGACGTATCAATCTAAATATCAGCAGTATCGATAGAAATGCTAGTGCGATATAATCAATACTTTATTTCTATCGTCTAAGTTCAGTATGTAGCTCACTGAATTGTGTAAAATTATTTGGAAATGAAAAAATATACCTCATAGATGCCCTGTGAACAAAGTCTGAAACTTTTTGTGTTGACTTTCAAGACTATTTTTTTAGCATTGATTTTTTAAAGTGTTTAAATACACGAAAAGTTGAAAGGTGTGTTTTACTATGTAAACTAGTTATTGTGACTGTCTTTATATGTTAAAAATATCAGTATCAGTATTGGTAAAATATTGGTATCAGTATCAGCATTACTGCCCATTTATTTACTTGGTATCGAATCAATACAAAATCTACTGTATCACACATCACTACTACTGCTAGAAACTGTGGAGAAACTTGTTTCAGGGTTTTTATTCATTTCTATAACAAGCTAAGGTGTTTCTTCTAATCTGAGTTTGAGACGAGCAAGAAAGTTAGTGGGTGAGCTGGGCCTTATATAGTGCAGATGATTAAGGTATGTCCACCGGAGATCCAACAGGATCCAGCAGTAGGAACGCCCATCAGAGGACCACCAGAGTCCCTGTTAAAGAAACATACACACACTAAACAGCAAGACAGAGGCAGAGAGAAATCGTCAGCTGGCACTGAGGGCAAGCAGGGTCCACGACAGGAACTCTATAAACTCTCAAAGCTTTGTGTAATGTTAATGTATCCCTGGTTTGTTGCTCCAGCCCTGATCAATTTCCTCTCTGTGATAAATAAATATAAACTTTGCTCCAAGCTACTCTAAAGTCGCAGCACTCTACAAAGAGAAATATGTCCTGACCCAGTATACAAAATCCCCTCCCATTATGTCACGTCTCTTTTTGCCCAAGCATATTGCAAATATCTAACTCCTGATCCATTAATTATCACTGTGGAACAAGACTATAAATTGTGCTTGTAGATGTCACTGTGCGCGTTGTAAAAGAGATGGAGACAGATGGGGACTAAAATCCTTTTAGATCTGAGCTTTCCTGCCCACTCCGACATGTGGGAGGAATGGGAGGAAGGGAACAGATTGATAATGACTTGTAAGGGAATCACAAGTGTTACTGCAGACCATGTGAGCAGATTCTTCCCAGCTTGAAATGGTCAGTTGCAGTCAGGGAGAAATTTAAAAGGTTATGGGCATTAGGTGAGAAAATGTGCTCATAATGAGAGCCGGTCGTAAATAAATTGGAAATGGCTTTAGCTGTCAAAACAGCTCATGATTCACTTGGCTTAAGAAGCCGCCTAAATCTAATTTTCACAGCACCTCTTGTACGTTTTCATTTATCCTTTCCACAGTGTAAACAAACATAATTTCCTGAATCATCTGGCTGACCCACACAGTTTCATAACATAAATAATCTAGGAATTAGTTATGGTTGCAGATCGATAAATGCTGGCTTTACCCTTTAAATTTTTTACTGAAAGAAGACAAATACGTGCGATGAAATTACATCATGGCTTTTCCTGATGCAACTAACGCTAACACAACTGTTGTTGTCAGATAACATCAGATTTCACATAACAGGGGCCCGTTCTTCGTACCTCGCTAAGTAAGTTAGCTGGATTAGATTGTTGACGATTTCGCATGATCCTGGATCGTTCGGTTCCCCGAAGCTCATCCGGGACTTGCTGTCATAGCAACAGAGCCGTAAGCGTAAACCTGCTCGGGAGCAGGTTTACTTTATGTAAACAGGATTAGATCGCGGGCACGCAGGTATGTCCGCTTCATTTATACGAAAGCAACAGCGATATTCCACCACTGTTTCACCATAAATAAATAATATCAATGTAACTGAAGATAATGCAGCACTTGATCCTTTTATTGATGTCACACAGATACATACAGGTCATTTCCTAAAAAAGGGAAATGTACTATTAACATTCTATTACATGTATGTGATTATTACAGATGTAATTCATATTTCAGAGTAGTAATTGTAAATTACTTCGTGTAATCAAGATGAGAGACCTTTAATAAAACTCTTTAATTTAACCCTTTTGCCTCCTTGTCTCCTTTTTCCCACCTGGACACTTTTTGTTACTTTCCCTCATCGCCTGGACCCTTTTAGGGGAACGTAACAAGTGGGCAGCTTTTTCTCTTTTATAGACTGCATCTATAAAAGAGAAAAAAACTGTTACATTAATAGCAACAGTCATATTTATTTTTTATTTTTTGTGAGATACAACTTTAAAAAACGTCTTCATAGAGTGATGGAGTGGTGTCCTTTGGGGAAAGAAGCAAGGGAACAACAGATTTGAAAATATCTTGAAGAGATGGTGAAAAGACCAAGGGGGAAAGAGGCCAAGGCTGACATGGAGAGGACACAAAGTAAGTTGTAACGCTGGAGAATGTGTGTGGCCGTTTTACAGTTAGCAGGACTCCTCCTGACCAACTCTGCCAGGATTGACATCAGCTTTGTTTGGCAGTGAAGCATCGTGGGAGTGGGGACCACTTGAGACTCCAGTCACATTCTTAGGGACACTACAGAGGTATCTGACTGAGTGCCAGATGCACACACACATGCACACACACACACACACAGTGATAGCTTAGTCCTGACTTGTGTTGGATTGGCACTAGCTTTGTGGAGCAGTGAAACGATGCGGTACTGCAAAGAAGCTGAAAAGCAGCTCACAAATGCAACCAACACAGTAGTCCAGAAGAGTGAAGACGATGCTGTGTCTGCATATGCAGCTGCCAGACGGCAGATGAACATTAGCATTAGTTTAAAGAAATAAAACAAAAAAAACAGCTGACACCAAAAACCTTCCAGAATATAACAGCAAGTGTCTTTTATCTCTCATCAATCTAAAGCTTCCTTCTGCAACACACTCAGGCTGTTTATGCTTTTAGTCACAGTTCTTTAGCCTGACGCAGTGTTTTACGGTTTATTAAAATTAGATTCAAATCTTCTTCAATTAGATCTTTTTGTGTGTTCTTTCTTTCATAATTTCTGCTATCTAGGTACACTTTGTGGGAAAGCACAAAACACCGGATAAAAAGGATCAAATGGGGAAAAAGCTTGACAAGAAAAACTGCCTAAAACAAAACATTTCAAGCAGTTTGAAGCATGAGCTTTTAGATCTTGGTATTACTTGCACAGATGTACATTATTGGAAACTTTAACCAAAGTTAAATATAATATAACACTTTGGGCAGTGTAAATCTGACTGAGAATAAGGAAGAGCACATTGAGTTCCCTTTTATCTTTCAGTCATGTAGATGCAGCAGAGTCATAAGATATTACAGAGGGGAATATTTACAGAGGAGATGTAAGTGCCAGAACTAAAAATTGCATGTAGTATTGCACTTTATGACTTTATGAAGAAAGAAAATGGAAAATTCTGTATTTAGTGTTGTTTAGTCTTTATGTGAAAGTCTAGCGGGAGGTTATGTGTACATTTATGTGGCATATTATCTGCTTCATCATTCCTGAGTGACCGCTGTGGCAGAAACATAGCAACTTACAAAAAGGACTGCTTTTATATCCACCAATCAGTGTGGTTTACAGTAAATGCTACATTTACCATCTATGCAGCTGTTTATCATCTCCATTCAGTGCTTTTAATGACTCTCTGAAACACACACACAAAAGCTGATTGTAATTTTGGAGGTTCTGCATCTTTCCCAAGGATTTGGAATTACCAGGACTGAGGATCCAGGGATCAGGATCCAGGAACCATTTGATTTCACTTGAGCAATTGAACAAGACATCCAAAGACATCCCTAATTTTGAGAAGCTACCCATTAAATAAGATTATTTAGATTTATCTAGATCTGCATATTTAACATACATTATGTGATAGGGTCAACTGTGTGTCTGCATCGTGATTCAGGATGTGTTGACAGTCACCTTAGTCAATTGAAGCAACTGAAGAGTTCAGGCCCCTGTCCTGTCAGTGTCCCATCAATATGGATACATAATCCAACATATCATAGTGCAGATTAAAACAAAGCATCATTATTATTAATTATTTTATTGTAGCTTGGCCTGCTTTCCTCCTACTCTGGTACTTTTTGATGGAATATGTTGTCTCTAATAAACTGAATTTCACTTTCAATCTGTTGAGGGGATTTCAGGAACACGCCCTTATGGGAAACATATGAAACCACACACTGCAATTACAAATGGATGATGCAGTTTGAGGGAAAACGGCCACAGCACAAGCTGTATTTACAACACCTCATCATGAAACGCCTCCAGGGGCCCAGTGATGGATACTGTGTTTTACACTGTGAGATGGCAAACTTTTTCTTTAAGGGTCAGCGTGTTGGAATGTTTTCTAGCACAAGGGATTACAGAAAGCAAAAGAGAAATGGCATTTTTCCATCAGCTTATTCATTTACACCTAGCTGCGCAGTAAAAATAGGAACCTTTGATTTAGCTACTTCATACGCCAAATGCCAAAGAAGCTGTCAGCCATGTTGATTTGACATTTGGCATAAGGAATCATGTCTTTTTAGATCAGAATTCACAAATTTCCAACTTCCAAGTTAAATAAATGTAACATCAGACCTGGTCTCTCCACACAGATAATGCAATGTAATTACTAGGGGTGCAACGATACTCGTATCGATATTGAACCGTTCGATACAGTGCTTTCGGTTCGGTACGCATATGTATCGAACAATACAAAAGTTTTAATTTATTTTATCAACTTTCCTTCTGATGATGCTGTCTGTGTTGAGCGCTCAGTGGATCTGCGCTCGACAGTGCAGCCTAGACGGAGTAGTCGAACGCAGATTCACTGAGCGCAGCGCAAGCTAGCGAGACAGAAGTTAAGCTCTCCTTGCAACATGGCAAATTGAACCCTCCCCCACCCTCATTCAGATCTGGCGTTTGGAGCTATTTTGGTTTTCATGTGACGTGTGACCCTGAAGGTAAGCGCGTCATGGACAAAAGTAAAATAGTATGTTGGATGTGCCATGCAATGCTCAATTACATTGGTGGGAACTAGTGCGTTAGCGCAGTTTGCTCGTTAACGTGTTGGCCGTCCAGCCCCATGTACGGGGCGATCCGCGGTAGCTCGTTAACGGAGATTTGCCGTGTTGTGGCGTTAACGTCATTTCAATGAGATTAACGCTGACAGCACTAGTGGGAACACAATGAATATGACTGCACATTTACTCCGACATCATCCTAGTGCAAAGACAAGTGGAAGCAGACAAAAACAACAAGCACGCATGCTACAAACTTTACCCGAGTCATTTAGACAGCCGTTAGCACATGATTCTCCTTATGGGGACCTGATATGTTTAATATGCTGCTGAGAATATAGCCCAGAAGAAGCGTATAGTATAGCTTTTATTTTGGAAAGAGAAATTTCTCTGTAATAAACTCTCTTTTCCAAAGATGAGTGATTTCTTGATCGATTCTTTTTTGTATTACTTTGTTGTTTCAGCAACATTAAATTTAAAAATTGTTCTTTTGAGTTAAAATATATATTTATAATTTTAATAAATGACAAATTAAAAAGGCATGAACATTTTTTGTATTGAAAAAATATCGAACCGTGACTCCAAAGTATCGAACCGAACTGAACCGTGAATTTTGTGTATCGTTGCACCCCTAGTAATTACAGTAAATACAGCTATTATAGTTTCAAAGTCACTCCTTAAAATCTTATTGACAATGAATATCATTTGTTTTCCATGTTGAACATATGCCACTTCAGGAATTCAGTCATTCCATAAAGTAGATTCTCTAAAGAATGAACAAAATAAAAATCTCAGGCCATAAATGATTCATATTAGCAGTATCTAAATAAATGACTCAGGCCGAGGGCTGAATATTTAGTATGAGAGGAACGGTTTCAATTTGCTCAGTAAATTAAACGGATTAAGAATGCATTGACCCTCAACCCAGCCACACATACACACCCAGACACACAGAAAGCCTTTGCTGCACTGAAGGGAAGTCTGGTATAAAAAGGAATAAGAAAAAATTATATTCAGCATATTGCAACATGTTTTTGAAATACAGTGCCATTTTAATTATATTTTTTTTACCGCTACTATAATTCTGTGTTTGCATTTGAAACTATTTTAAGCTGTACAGTAAAGAAGCTGTAGCTACATATAAAAATCAAAATCGTCTAACATCGTATGATGTATTCTTACAGATGAAGCTGCTCAGCTGTATGTAAGACACATTAATAAATCAGCAGGCTAATTAACATCCAATAATATATTACATGTTATTCTACTTAATCAGTACTTTTGTTTTAATAATTTTAAAGGTGCATTATTTATGATTCTTTTGGAAAAATGAAACAAAACTGTGACCACAAGGGGGCAGCATTTTACAAGTATTGACATAGTGTCTAAAAAACAAGAATAAGCTTAAAGCTTATATATAGGTTTATAGTTATATCTCTCATGTGTAGATTCTGTTGAAAATGATTGTTCACAAATACCTGAAAATCAACAAGCACATGTAATATTGTAGGATGTACATAAAAGCTGCTAGGACCCACGACCCACCAGGAAGTCCACTATTTTGATTTTGGCGCCTTTTTCACATTTCCAGTTGCTTTACTTTAAAAAAATCGAAGAAATGTAATAAGACCATCTTGATCTAAAGACCTTTACTTTGGCCAATTTAATGAAGTACGTGTTACTGGCAGGTTTTCATGTTTTCCCATGAACCCTTTCATAAGATTTACATATATCTTCATTTCTATTCTAATATCTCTCAGCACTTTTATATAAATATTCACTTTCTGTATCAGTGTTGCTCGCCAAGCCACCAAGACAAATTTGTTGTTTGTGTATAACCTGATAGATGTTTACACCCACTGGTGTTTGTTGGCATTTCCTGTTGGCACCCCAAGTGTTGTGTTATATAGTTATATATAGTATATAGTGTTATATAGTACTCTTGGTTGTATGTCTCGAGGTTTTACAGATTCATGTCACATACATTTAGCCTCACATATCCAACACAAGTTGCTATACCAACAACTTGCGTTTTAGTTAATATTGGATGGCAGGGTGAGAGAAAAGGTGTCATGGTAGATGCTACCTCAAAAAAGAAAAAGTCTTGTTCAATTAATCAAACCTGTTGTGGTGGGCACACAAATAAATCATTAATATGCAGGCAAAGCTGACATCAATAAAATCTAACAGCCTTAATGAGGGAAGGGAAGGAAAAAAAATGAGATATGAGCAGATGTTCAAAATGAAAACCTCATCAACAATGGTTATGTAAAAAATACTGTTCAGGGGCTGAGACACTGGGTGGCGCTGTTGAACTGGAGAAAGATGCGGAAAGTTGTGGGGAGCATGTGAGATGTATCAAGTGCCTGTGTGAAATGCAGAAAGGGGAACAGAGGAGAGATACAGCAAGAGCGTGAAGGCCGAAAGATATACAAGAGAGAAGCAACCCGGAGAAGTAAAGAAAGAAGGAGCTGGATGGGCGGAGAAGGGTGGGGAATGGTGGAGGGGTAAGCGCTCATTTTCTCAGGTTTTGAGAAACTGCCACGGAGAGAAGGGTTAAAGACAGAAATGGGTGGAGGGTATATGCGGCACAAACATCATATCAGTTTTCCCGCTGTGTTAATTACACCCATTATTGGCCGCTAGTTCTGGGTCAGATGAGCTTTCTCTCTCGACAACAACCTTGGAGGAAAGATTAGTGAAAATTACACAAGAATACCTAAGACCTCGCTGTGGAAGGCCTGGTCTTGTTTACCTATAATTGTGAAAAAGCAATACAGCGCCCTGCAAAAATGTGTTTACCTCTCAACCTCTCCCCGAGGGCCGCGTGGCGAGCGTTGTATTTGTTTAGGTTCCCTGGTGCTCTGTCCTATTTGCCCCCCCACCATCTTTTCTTCCCTCTTGTACTTCATGCGTTCACCCTGAGAGCCTAATGAAAATGCACTGTGTGCATTACAGTGGCACTGTGAAACCATTTAATCACCAGAGGAGAGAGGTGTCGTGGCTTTCAAGTGAGTGTGTGAGTGTGCAAAGTCTTACCTGCTTCTGTGAACGCCCCCCCAACCAAAAAAAAAAGTGCAGCAGAGTCAGCCTGCGTGCTCTGGCTTTTGATGAGAGGATATCTGAAGACTAACAGCTTGTCAGCTGCATGTACCAGTTTGCTCGGTGGTCTGTTCAGCCTGCAATGTTCTGCTAGGTGACAACAACTTCTGAGAGAGTGATGTAACTCCGAGAGGAGGAGGGAGGGGGGGGGCGTGTGTGAGGGGGGGAGGGATCCGCAGACAGATCAGCACATTGGGGGTAGATCTTGTGACAGATCAGCTTGTCGTCAAATTGGTGAGACTCGCTCCCAGGGCGGGGTGGGAGTTGCTTCTTAAAGCCAGACGTGGAATGATGCAGCAAATCTGTAATGACTGCAACACACACTCGCGAGCATGAATCATTTATTTATGGCCGCATAAATCAGGCAGCGCGGCGAGATAAACAGTAAAGACGAGTCTGCGAGATCTGTCAGTTACATGACGCGGCGGATAAAAACACACACACACTCAAACAAAAAAATCAAGGGTAACACAGACGAATCAGCCAGCGACAGCTGACACACACCAGCCTGTTGTGTGTCTGTGTCTGTTTTTTATTCTTTAACTGAGAGCTTCTCTTTTGTGATGGATTAATCATCTGGAAGCTCCTCACCTGGCCTCCAGTGAAGAATTTTAAAATCTCCTGTAAAATGTTGTGCGTGGGAAGGAAGTGGCAATTACCTGAAACTGCAGGTTTCCAGGTCCTTTTTAACTGGAGGAAGGCGTTCCTGGGTTTCACTTAGAGCGTTTCCAACAAATGTGTCGCTTTGAAACGGATCTAAACGTAAACACTGGAGCTGTTTAGTGGCTATCGCTGAACGCTGACAGAGAGACGTGCCTATAAAGGAACACAGGAGCCTATAGGGAGCTAAAGCCTCACGCTTTCTTGTTGTGTATGCCTGCACTCTTTTGTCCATTATACAGTATTTTGCTGAATAGTTGTGCTTTCACTTAAAGTTGACCTTCAGCTCATTCAAGCTGATAGAGCGGGCGCATGCAGAATATTTCTTCAACTGCACTGCAGTGAGATCAAACAAAACACTTATGATGGTGGAAAATCAAAAGATTTCAAAAGAACTGTAACTGTGCAGGAGATACACATAAGACTTTTTCTTATTAAAGCTGGTGAAAGCCTCCATAAATCTATGCAATATATCAATGTAAAACAATATGTAGCGTAGTCTTTATAAACAGCATCCGATCTTTTCTATGTAGAAGAGTTAAATTTTGTAATTCATTGAAAGCAGCAAGCAGGAGCAAGAGAAGTAAGAGATAAGATAAGATAAGATAAGATAGAACTTTATTAATCCCTCGGGTGGGTTCCTCTGGGAAATTCGACTTCCAAAAAAAGCACAGCAACGACCGAAGTTACAGTTACAGAATTGTTATATATATATATATATATATATACACACACACACACACACACACACACACACACACACACACACACACACACACACACACACACACACACATATAAATACAGAGACAAATATAAATAAAGTATACAAAGGGGATAAGTAGAATAAATAGGAATAAAAAATAAAATTTCAAGTGAATTGCACATTTCAAGTATTGAGTCTATTGCACTGTTGACTATTTACAAAAAGTATTGCACAAGGTATTGTACAGTGAGGTGAAGAGGCACTACAGCTTAGTTGTTCCCCCCTCCTTTGTCCTCCTGTTTCCTGTTTCCCCTCCCTCTCCCCTCCAGAGAGGAGTTAAACAGTTTGATGGCGTGTGGGACAAAGGAGTTTTTAAGTCTGTTAGTTCTTGTCTTGGGGAGAAGCAACCTGTCACTGAACAGACTCTTCTGATTGTTTATGGCCGTGTGCAGAGGATGCCCAGCATTGTCCATAATGTCCATCAGTTTCTTTAATGTCCTTTTCTCTGCCACTGTCACCAGAGTGTCCAGCTTCATGCCGACCACAGAGCTAGCCTTCCTGATCAGTTTCTCCAGCCTGTAAACCATGAATGCTTTGAATGGTGGTAGAAGATTCTAGAGTATCATCATCATCATCATCATCAACTTTATTTATAAAGCACTTTAAAACAACCACAGCTGACACAAAGTGCTGTACACTGGAACTGTAAAATAAGATTACATGAGATATAAATTAAAAAAACAAATACAAGAAGAGTGAAATCATTAATTAAATAACTACTTCAATTAAAAGAGAAAACTAAGTCTCACTGAGGTTAAAAGCCAAGGAATAAAAGTGGATTTTAAGACGTGATTTAAAAGTGGACAGTGAAGGGGCCTCTCTAACATGCATGGGCAAATTATTCCATAACTTTGGAGCCACAATAGATAAGGCCCTGTCCCCTCTGAGCTTCCTCCTGGATCTCGGTACCTCCAGGAGCAGCTGGTCAGCTGACCTGAGAGACCGACAGGGTATGTGGGGATGAAGAAGCTCAGAGAGGTAAGGCGGGGCAAGACTGTGAAGGCATTTAAAAACAAACATAAGAATTTTAAAATTAACTCTAAAAGACACAGGCAGCCAGTGCGGAGAGGCTAGCACGGGGGTTATATGCTCTCTTTTTCAAGTTCCTGTTAGGAGTCGTGCAGCCGCATTTTGAACCAGCTGCAGACGTGAGAGCAATGACTGACTGAGCCCCACATAAAGTGAGTTACAGTAGTCCAGGCGGGAAGAAATGAAAGCACGCATCACTGTTTCAAGGTGCTGCCTCGAAAGAAAAGATTTTACTCTTGCCAGTCGCCTTAACCTTCCTGCCATCCTTTAAAAAACTCACACCCATCACCCTAGGGACCATTCTCAGCCACGCCATAAAAAGACCATATATCCATATTTTATTCCACTTTAAATTAGCCAACCTTGTAAAACTACTTCTCCCTGAAATATTCATGTAAAGTTTTAATTATATTTTCGTTGTTTTAACCCTTCAAATCCCAGTGTTATTACATGAGCGCCCTGTGTTATAAGCCCCAAAAACCAAAAAACGAAACTAAATATTTCCACAAAAAACCAGTTGAAGTAATATGTGATTGTCATTATAAGTAGGCCTTTAGATGGACCAAAGATTGGCACCAACATACATTTTGACCTGCCATTATTTTTTTTGCATTTTTTTTGCAATTTAAAAATTAAAACTTCAAGGCCCTGAGTCTTCATTGACATCCAAGAAAAGAAGAAAGTCTTTGAGAATTTGAAATGATACATGCAGTAAAAGTACTAAATTGGCCTCTTGGAGAACAGTCTGACATTTCGCAGGTGTGGATGACAGAAACAAGAAAGCATGTGGAGGGGACTGGCGAGTATGGTTCAAAATAATGATTACTTTGATTTGTGACTCATGTAAAGTAATTCTAGCCCAAGTATGAAACAATGGAGCTGAAGATTAACATAACAGGTTCACTTCAAGCCGAGTGGTTTGGAAAATAGCAATTTATTCAACATTTTACAACAATTCCAAATCTGAAAACTGCCTTGAAGTCTTGAATTTAAACATAAACCGTCCAATGAGTCTACTGCAACGAGACTCTCTTCCCTAAAAAAACAGTAAAATACTAAAAGAAATCAATTCCACATTTTGAGATTTTAAAAGTGCTGAAAACTCAATGCAACTAATTAAAAAATAATAAAAAATGTAGTATACCTCCACTACTTAAAAGTTTATAGGGGACATTGTTTGAATACTATATAGAGGTACTTAAACCGTCTGTATAAGGCTGATTGTCCACTGAAAGAGAAACTATTAAAGTTTGGCTATCCTCTTCAATCAGTGTGTGAAGGTAAAGCAGTGAGAGCTGGTTCAGTGTGCTCTAATGATGATTTTAACCATGAAAAAAAAGATCAAACATGGGAGCAAAATGTTGTCAGTGTCACACTGAAAACAAAGAAATCCAATTTAATGGTAATGTACAAAACAGGAACATGTAGTAGCTTCATTACCATTCGTGTCTGTGCGTCTAGAATCACTTCAAATGAAGTGGATTGATTGGTTAAAAAAATTAAATATCCTTATGTCACATGTAGTAGCGACCCCACAGCCTTGCTAATTGTTTTTAAATGAAATGTATTAATTACAGTAAAACCACTGAGCCAAAACCATTAAATCAATTAATCAATTGAATTTGCCTTAGTTTCCCTAAGTTGTGTGTAAAGATCTTAAAAAGGAAAAAGAAAAAGGGATCCCAGCATTAATTTCTGTGCTTGCTCCCGCATTGAACAGCTTCGCTTATATTTGCCTCTCATTTAACACTGACATTCACGTAGACTAGAGGGGTCAGATTGAGACCAAGCACTTTTTCTGTTTCTCTCTCTCTCCCTTTTTGCTCCACGCCATGCTACACAGCAGTAGCCTGGTGGGTGTAAGAATGCCCTGTCTAGTCATATGCGCTGATGCATCACTGCTGTTCGTCTGGGCCAGACGGCAGGGCAGGGACTGACCGAGGTTTAGCTGGCTGCACACTGACTGTACACGATGAGGAGCACATTTGACCATTTTGCCTGCTATAATTTACAAATCCTCAATATTGCCTAGCACATAGAAATGTGAGCAATGAAGCAAATGGAGGAAAAGCATCACCATTGTTGGATTTACTACTCTTTTAAATGGCTTTTGTATAATAATATATTTATCTCCATATAGTCCCTGTCATCATGTGAGTGTATTTAAGGAGCATAATTCAATTATATATATAGTATTTTTTATCAGATGACAGAAAACGTGCAACAAACAAAGATCATTCTTGTCAAACTAATTTAACCTAAAATTGTACAGCTGGTTTAAAATGCCAAAATAATTTGTGAGAAAGTTGTCAGCCCGCCTACCTAATACGAGCTTGCTGATTAGAAATGAAATACACACAAATCTCTGAAAAATTAATCATGTAATATTTCTGGAAATATTTTATTCCAGGCCCTATATTCAAATTGGTCTACACTGGTGTTTTTTAATTAGTGTTTGTATCTTAAATAAGATATTTTTGAGTATTAATGAAAGAATTCTAATAACTAAAAGAAACCTACTCAATTATTGGTTTGTTTTTTTACAAGCTCTGTTTTAATGTAATTTTTTAAATAGATTTAAGGGTTGTTTTTCTTTACCATTCTGTGCAATGGTAAAATAGCATAAACTAATGACCGTGCAGCAGCATCTAACACCATTACTTACATCCCTATAAATTTGTGTAAAGGAGCCATCACAATATCAGATTTTACCTGTTTTTTTTTTTTATGTTCTAG
This sequence comes from Copadichromis virginalis, assembly GCF_057382275.1. Taxonomy (NCBI): domain Eukaryota; kingdom Metazoa; phylum Chordata; class Actinopteri; order Cichliformes; family Cichlidae; genus Copadichromis; species Copadichromis virginalis. The sequence continues at coordinate 41,225,841 of NC_140639.1, read as the reverse complement.
CACGTCTGATCCATTAGAAGGTAGTGAGAATTGGTACTCATGTCTTTACGAAAGCATATAGAAAGAACAATAACACAATTACAATATTATCATATGTACATTGTTGGCATAACATCTTTATTTTTGTATTTTATTTTTGTCTTTCTTAAGTATGTCAGAGTAACATTAACACAAGGTTATCATGAAACCACCCTCTGTATACCCGACTTATTTTATAAGCGACAGATAGATCCAAAGGGCAACTGTGAGGAGTTGACTGAGTGGCCTATATCCAATATTGAAGAAAGAGTTGCAATACACATTTGAAATTTAGGTTACAGTAGACAAACACACACAAACCACAAAGCGCCAGAAACTCTGCACTAGTTAGATTTTTCCATTGACTTGACAATCACAAGCTTGGCCATAGCTGGAGGCATATTCAATTAAGATGTGTGGACTTGCACAGCTAATTGCCACTGGTTCTGTTTTGAGACACATTTCACTGAGCTTTGGCACCGCAGTACAAATACTACGATGGGGACAGCTGTAGGATAAGTGGGCAAGAAAAAGGAATGAATGGTTATTATTATTATTATTATTAGTAGTAGTAGTAGTAGTAGTATTAGCATTATTAGCATTATTAGCTATCTTTTATGGCGTGGTCTGCTGGGGCGGCAGCATCTCTGCTGGGGACAGGAAGAGACTGAACAGGGTGATCCGAAGGGCCAGCTCTGTTCTAGGATGCCCTCTGGACCCAGTGGAGGTGGTGAGTGACAGGAGAACGGCGGCTAAGCTGTCATCCCTGATGGACAACATCTCCCACCCCATGCAGCAGACTGTGACAGCACTGAGCAGCTCCTTCAGTGGGAGACTGCGGCACCCACGGTGTGGGACGGAGAGATTTCGCAGGTCTTTCCTCCCCACTGCTGTCAGACTCCATAATAAAGACTTTAACTGATCAAGCACACACATCCATACATATGCAATAATACTAAGTGCAATAATCCTTTCTGTCATCGTTGTATTTTTACTCAGTTGTATATAGTATTTGTATTTGTATTCTATTTTTATCTTATTGTATATTTATTTTATTTTATTCTACTGTATATAGTATTTTATTTTATTCTATTCTGTACAGTTGTGTACTGTATTTATTCTTATTGTATTCTAATTTTTGCCTCATAACTTTTGCACTGTCCACTTCCTGCTGTGACAAAACAAATTTCCCACGTGTGGGACTAATAAAGGTTATCTTATCTTATCTTATCTTATTATTATTAGCATTATTATTAGCATTAGCATTTTTAATAGTGAGCACATCCCAATAAAAAAAGCTACCAAGCGAGTAAGTCTAATGGGTGAACACTAGCATATGAACGGCTTCATAAGCGATTTACTGCTCCCAGAGTCATGTAAGCTATTATGAAAAATCCCCAGCATGAGACAGATTTGTGTGAAACAGCAGAGCCATTTACTTCATAAAAGAAGTAGTCACATAATGCACTGCAGTACTTTATTGGTGTGGTTCAAAGACATAATGATGGAAAAATCCCCTTTTAAGTCAAGCACCATGATATGTAATGATTCAAATGACTCCCTCTTAAGCAACAGAAAACTGAAATGATCCTAATGAGTCCTCCTCTTCATGTAGCATGGCATAATTGGAGCTCGTCCATTTCCCTTCATTGTTAAGAGTCTAGATGGCTCCATCTTCATTCACATTAAGAGCATCACTAAAACTCTATATGTCATACATTCAAACATATGCTTGCTTCTTTTTTATGATTGCAGCAATAGATGGCTGGAGATGAAAAGGTGGATGGATAATTTAGATCAAGGGGAGTACTAACAACAGCCATTACAAGGGCCATGCAAGTTAAAAGGTGCATCTCCATCCGCTGATAGCTGTAGGAGTGATGGTTGTGTTTAGATTTGAGCTGATTTTATTAGAACGTCCCAAAGGTGCCAAAGGAAGGATTTTACAACCGCAATATTCTGACATATATACATTTGTTGTCAGCTCCAAATGTATATATTCTGTAAGTTTGCTGTTTTGGCTGAAGAAACAAGTTTTTAATCCAAGATTTTATGGTACGTGACCCCATCCACTGGAAGCTTGATGTGGTGAAGTTATCATGACCTTAGCAGAAAAGCAGCAGTGGAGCATAATTTTTACACTTTTATGCTTGACTGTTGGGATGATGCTCTTTGGATCATATTTTTTTTCCTCCATATTTTATATTTCTGAATAATTGTACTAACAGTTGTCAGCTTCTCACCAAGCTTGTTGCTGATGGTCTTGTGGTCCTGTGTTGCATTTCAGCCGTGTCAAGGTCTACAGTCTTGTTCCTGATGTCTTTTGACAGCTGTTTGGTCCTGCCCATGGTGGTGGAGAGTTTGGAATCAAAGACATTGATTCTGTAGGTAGGTGTGATCAGGATTATCTGTAACTGACTGATTCTAATCTGTCTTACATAGACTGACTTTAAGGTAATTAGTTTTTTCTTGATTTTTAGTTGATATTGTGTCACCCTCCATTAAAATGAAGTAACCATAACAATTTGAGCTGGTACATTTCTTTTAAATAAACAAACTTACAAATTCAGATGAGGCTCAAATAGTATCTACAGTACGGGAAATAATTAACAGATATCATCTTATTGTCTTAGGAGGACTTCACATAAGCTGCTGTTAAAATATACTTTCTACATTTGATATTCTTTATTATTAATAATAAAGTGAGTTAAATAGTAAAATATCAAGGTTAAAATATGGAACTGTACATGAAGTTTACCTAGGCAATTAAAGCCTGGGATGTACATCATAGTCATTAATGGTCATCTATGCAATTGAGCGTCAAGCAAGTTGCTTTATATTTATACTAGACTTTAAAAGTTGATGTCCAAAAATTTACTATAACATAAGGTACAGTGACCATTACAAATCTCTCTAGTATACTAGCTTTCTTTGAAATTAACAATATCTTTAGCCACATAGGTTGCACAGTATTCACAGCAGTAGTGGGTTACTGTGTAAGAACAGCGTTGCCAGTTTTTATGCCTCAACATAAAATGACCTCTTTTGCCCACAGTTTATGTCGGAATAGATGCTGAAAGGAGCCGAAGAAGGGTCATGAACAGAAAAACACTGGTAGTTTCAGAGACTGGGTCCCCATGTTCTGTACGTGTGTATTTAGCCCAAGTTATTTTCCAAAGCCAGTCCCTTGAGTGACATTGAAATATATAATAATGTAACCAAGTACTAAATGTGGTAAATGAGCACTTAAGGCAAACACATACCTGAACCAACTAGTAAAAACACAACATTTTTTATAATATGAGTTCATGCACTATATACACAATTAATACATAGTCAATGTGTTATGTAGTGCTGTAGTTCTGGCCAAATGTTTACCAGGACTAGTTGTACAGAAAACTTTAAATGTGCTTCAGACTAGCAGGTAAGCAGTTCCAGAAATAAGTGGCTGTATTAAAGTGTCGAACTATACAATATCTTTCTAATATGTTACAAGTGTTAGTTACACTATATCTAGTGAAATCTAGTTAGAAAAGCCTTAGATCTTAGATGCCCTTGCTCTAAAATGTCAACAAAATACAGGTAAGAAATACACGTTTAGAAAAGTAAATTATATAAATTAAAATGTAATTTAATGCAGAAAGTCCTCTTTTGAATTCAGTAATTATATAACAAATTTTCATGATTACAACAAATATGGGAAAAAGTACTTGTGCTGTTAATGGCTGCCAGGCTAAACAAATACAATATTTATTTATGTGTATATGTTTCTCTGTTTCTTGGTATACTTGTTTGTTTGACTGAATGATTAATTACCCCAGTGAGTTTCATGCACTTCAGGACTATCAGTAGAAAACAGCAAACAGTCAATGCCAGAGAGCATTAGCTTATTACTTTGGCAGGATGAAGTAGCAGCTTCATGTCAATTAGAAAGGAATAAATGAGTTGGTGAAAAACTGCTGTTTGATGCTTCATCGTTGTGGAACACTTACATTTGGCATTCAAAACGACAGAAGGCTGTTTGAAGGCAAACTTCAGATTGTGGGCATTTTGGTGAACTGGGCTCACACAGAAGAAAACAAAACAAAATGGAAAAGTACAATAATAAGAGCGTGTCAAATATATTTTTAAACCAAATATTTTGAGCTACAAAAGAGTATTGTTGCCGGGTGGGTGTAGGTCAAGGACTTTGCCTTTAGTGCCAAGCTGTTGAGTGGCAGGGAAGAAAATATCAAGGGTGGGCTGAGGTACAGACGCACACATGCTCTACAGAATGTTCTGTTGCTACAGCGCTCTGTTGAGTAACTAGACAAATGACATTCTTTGAATCGAGCATACAGAGGTCTCAAACATTGGCCCCAAGCAAAATATTCTCTGCTGAATGCCATCTGTGAGTCGCTTTATCTCTTTCTTGTCTCCTCTTTGTATTGCTAACAATCTGTGTGTTTAGCAGAACGGTTCTAAACACGACAGACTTGCTCTTTTCTAGCATTTCTGCATGTATTTGATAGAGATGGCACGATACCACTTTTTTATGTCCGATACCGATATCATAAATTTGGATATCTGCCGATAACGATATGAATCCGATATAGTGTTTTTTAATCAACAAAACAGTTTTTTTAAATATCTTGCTGCATTTTGTATAAGTTCATACTCAAGTTTAAAACAACAACTACACTAAAGCTATTCTCTTATACCTGTATGCAAAAAAAAAAAAAATTCATAATTCAGCAATACTGATCAATCTAATAAACTTAAACCTACACCATCCTCCCTATTCTGGTATTTTAAAGAGTACTTAGCGTAAATATTAAGCAACCTAACTAATAGGGTTCCAACTCCCAGCAACAACAAAAATAAATAAATAAAAAATGGGGAACCACCCCTCACGCTCCACCTCATGATGCTTAATCGACGTAATTAACCTTAATTTGATGCAGTGTGAAAAAAAATGCACAGAAATCAATTATTTTTCAAGAAATATTAAATAGATTCAACATCTTTCTTCAACAAAATTGCAGACTGCACAGATGGTACCTTCCCAAAGGAAAAAGTACTATAGCTTACTAGGGTATATATATTAGACTTAATAGTTACTATACAGTAATTGACTTCTATTCATTTTACATCAAATTAAAACTTTGGGTGTCAGATAATTATTTATTAAAAGCTAGACATTTTAAATGAGAATAAGAAAGAAAAGTATTTCTTTGTGCCCCCTTTTCCCTGTTCATGCCCTATCGGCCCCCCTGGCTAAACTTTGCTAGATCTGCCCGTGCACAGTTACCAGCCGTCAGCTGCGTAGAAAAAGATCCTGGAGTAGAAAGTAATATTAAATAAATTCTAACAACAGCTTATCAAGCTTAAACGTGTTGCTGTTGTTCAGCCGCTGGTTTCCTCTTTCTGGTGCAAAGTGGGCCAAAAAACAAACAAGAGAGACGGACTCGCGACAGAGAAGCCGATCAGCTGATCATTAAGCAGTTTCATGATTGAAGTAGCAGCAAGAAGAGGCAGTCGCTTGTTAAGCTTAACGCAGGAATGCTTTACAAACATTCAGAGATGGACTTACACACTTGCTTTACTTCTCTCGGGGATAACTTTGTCGGAGATGAAATGCCGGGTTGCTAGCGAAGCTCCACATGCTATTCAGACCACCAACAGGTCCTGCATGCCACTGCCGCTCTATCACGTGATGCATACTGCTCCGACGTGCTAACGTTCTGAGGCGAGTTACGGCGTGTTGCAAGTTTTGTGAGGTGCTTTCGTGATATTTAATGGATCGGATTACATTTTTTATTTTTCTCCGATATCCGATCCAGTAATTTAGGTCAGTATCATATTATAAACGTAATATCGGATCGGTCCATCTCTAGTATTTGATATAGAAACTAACACGGTAAAGGCATTTAAAAAGTCAGGCATTTATGAACCAGCATTACTGATCCTAATGTTAACAGATTTATTACATGGCTTTGCAAGAGGACTGAATATTTACACTCGTCTGATTAGCTGCACAGTTGAGTATGTTTTGGGTGCAGTGTGTGTGTGTTCTGAACCATGCCGGTCGGGGCCGTTTGCTTCTTTTAGTCTTTTGTTTGTTTGTTTGTTAAAATGTTACTGTGAGCAGGTTGCTTCATCACCCCAGGGTCAGCCATTGCAGTCACTTACTGTTCATATTTTTTGTTGTAGTAGAGGCAAATTTACATGTAGCTTACATTAGTGTGGCATTGTCTATCCGACTAGTGGATGTGCAGTTGTTTTACAGAAACATTACTATGTTTAGTGTAGATTATTGTGGTGGTGTGGTGTGATGTTGAATTTTTCACTTCACCTCACTGGTATGAGAAAAAATACAGAACAAAATATCCATCCATCGATCCATTCTCTTCCGCTTATCCATTTCAGGGTCGCGGGGTGCTGGAGCCTATCCCAGCTGTCTTAGGGTGAGAGGCAGGGTACACCCTGGACAGGTCACCAGTCTGTCACAGGGCCAATTAACCTGTCCCCACTAGCTGCATGTCTTTGGACTGTGGGAGGAATCCGGAGTACCTGGGGAGAAATCGGGGAGAACATGCAAACTCCACATAGAAAGACCCTGGCCTGATGGTGGAATTGAACTCAGGACCTTGCTGTAAGGCAACAGTAGTAACCTCCATGTCTTTATGAATCTGTCACATTGTTGTGAAGGAATCTTTTGCCTTTTTTGCTTCACTTCTGTTTTCCTGTGCATGTCTTGAGATGTTTTCATGTCATTCTTTTGACTTTTAATACACATTTACAGCACGGTAGCTGTTGACTTTTTTTTTCTTTCTAGCCCTTTTCTTGTTAGCCTAGCATTGTAAAGAGGACTTTATTGCTGCACCGTCTTATGGCATAAGATGGTATTACAGTACTGCACAGTCCAGTCCTGGCTTTTATTGATAGCGCTTCAACATAATATGTAGATATTTTAGACATGAATTCACAATAGTTGTTTTATAATATGTTGTAGATGGCTTTGGTTAATTTTGGAAAATTTAAACTATTCTTAAAACACAGAAATGTATAAAACATACCTTTAACAAATAACATCTGTGTTATAATTGTATTTAATTACTGTTAATTAAGTAAATCACTGTGCATAATGTGCTGTAGTGAGTGCAAATTTGTTTAGAAATCTACAAATATTGTCTAATTTAGTGAAAACTGATTAAAATTTTGCTAAAAAAGTGATTTATTTAAATAAATTAGCTGAGAATATTGTTATTTTTGTATTTTGAGAGAATAACCCTATTGAAAATAGTTCTACCTTCTAACAACAGATGTGTATGGCAGCAGTAGGAAGAAGAAATCAAAATTGTTTTCTGAGTGTATTTTATAGTATTGTAAATTATGGTTGAATGTTTTATGATTTTCAGCATAGCGGAGTTACTGTGGTTACAGCCTATAAAAAAGAGTAAAATTGGAAATCATTGCAATAACTGGGGTTTAGTTTCATGAATAAAAATAAACTTTATGGTCATTATAGGAAAGAAAAAGTCAGCTGATGCAATAAAGCAGAGCAGTGGTCATCATCTTGCCTTGCATGAATGGGTGGCTTACTGTAGAACAAAGCCAGCTGGTGGGCTTCAGGGTCTGTATGACAATGATATTGACAGCACATTCACTCCCACGTTTATTTTTACTTCCATAGTTTTTATCCTCCATACATGAGTCTGTGCACTTCAGCAACACGCATCTCTTACCCAGCTAAGCCTCAGCTGTCACCTTGCTGTCTTGTTTGCTCACTCATCTGCCACTACTGTCTCCCCGATTAGAGAAAAGCAAAGTTGTTCAGGATAACACACACTGAAAGCCTTTTTGGCTTCTATTGAGCATGCCGGTTTGTTTGTTTGAGGCTGGTGTCAGTACCCCAGGAAAACAGCAGTCAATAAAACAAACAACCTGGTAGAGATGCACTTTTATTCTACAAAAGAGACTGATACTAACTCTCTGATAAATGAAGGTGTGTGTTGATTGGGTTTCTCAACATCTGTCCATCTGATCCACTTCAAATATGCCTCTTGTACCGTGGCGGCAAGCACAGCATAACAGTCTCACACATTTTGCAGTATATTATTATATGATACTGTGCAAAAGTCTCAAGCCATTTTTTAGAAGTAATTTTTAGAAGTTGTCTTGAGCAGTATGTCTGTGAAGCTTCTCGTCATCTAGGTCATCATACTCGTCTGGACTTCTTGAAGTTTCTTGAAGACATTTCACTTCTCATCTGAGGAGCTTCTTCAGTTCTAAGAGCAAATGGTGGAGAGTCCCAGATTTTTAAGCCCTATTGGGAGTGTCCCTAAGAGGGTGATGGACCTCCTATTGATCCTCTGCCTAATCACACAACCCAAGGTGTGAAAATGGGTGGGGGTCACAACAAGCCAAGACCGTGTCCACACGAATACGTTTTTGTTTGAAAACGCATCTTTTTCTCTCCATTTTGGCCTTCCGTCCACACTGAGACGGTGTTTCCGGTCAAGGAAAACACAGCGTTTTGAAAACACTCTCCAAAGCGGATACATTTCGTGTCGCAGTGTGGACAGTGAACCCAGAGCCTTTTCGAAAATGACGACACATTCATATGATGCAGTCATGTGACCAATTAAACTAAGATAGCGGAGGGCATTATACAGCAGTTGTTTTGTTTGCTCTCAATTTTGACAGCTCTATTAAATCTTAATATCAGTTTGTACATGCTACAGTACCAATAATAACCAAGGTAATGAGTAATTTGGGCTAGTATCAGAAGATTAAGAACGACTCTTAGAGCTCTGGTACATGAACGACAGAGAAACCAGACAAAACACCGTTGTGTGGCTTAAAAGTACTTTAGTGATGTTAAGCCTTTTAAAAGAATTTTGTAAACAATACAGGATTACAACAGGTTTTAACAGAACTTCAAGTATAAAAATTTCCCCCCAAAGTAGCAAAACACAAGGATTCAGTCTACAAATAGGAGTATTAAAATAGATGTGCTTAATCCCGCTTGTACCATAGGCCTACTAGTACAAGTGGAAATACACTAAAAATTACCTCCAAGTATTCAATACTGAGCATTGTAAAATAACTGATTGACATCAAAACAGTATCAGGAAGCAACATAAAGTCTAATTACAATTACCATAAAACTTATTTTCAGCTGCTTTAACCATTTACAGCTTTTCACATGTTAATGACTTGGTTAACAATCTAACTAGCTTAACAACCGTATGTTTCAGAGACACCAAACAATTGTAACCGCACTCTGTACATCATGTGTCTAATTAGCCACATTTAGCTTACCACTGCGAAGTGGGATGCTCAGTGTTTACGTGACGCCACAGCTTGGTAAAATCTCCGTTTTCACTCTGTCCTCTACGACAACAAGTGCAAAACCATACTTTGTGAACAATATCAGTTTAAATGGTATTTTAAGTTGTTAGAGATTAATTTCTCCAGCTAACCGATAACAAAGTTTTAGCCTGCCTGCTCTGTTTGGCTGTAGAAGCAAGAGACTGAAGACTTGGGAGCTCGTACTAAGGAGGGGCAAGAGCTGCCTACAGCTTCAACGATTGGCTGACACGCCAGGAGTGCAGTAAAACAATGCCACTAGCTCAGTCTCCTAAACCTCCAGTTCAGTCTTCAGTTCAGTCCCTTAGTCTGCTGCACACTCACCCACCTGGTCAGCTACACATTCAGCCAGGGGTCCCAATACCCTCTGCAGGGTCCGAGGAGCCCGTCCAGCCTCATGCCTCATCAGAAAAAGTCCCGGATGTGTTCTTGCTACGCCTGTTTTATCGAGCATGCATTGGTGGTTACTTGTGTGGTCTTGATACAGCTAAATATCCCAGAATGCATTTCGTCCAAAACTCTAACGCAGCAATGGCGGACGAGCGGGGCTAAAAACTTTGAAATATTACTCTTTCTGCGTCACAAAATAAACTTTTGTTATTTTCAAGTGAGAATGTAGCGGTGTAAGCTTCAAATATCTGCTAGATTTATCAAGATATCATATATTTCCAAACGTGCTCCGACGTTTTCGGAGACGTCTGTGACCCGCCAGCTCCATAGCAGACAGCGAGGTCGAGGATCACTAGAGCCGGCGAGAACAGCGGACTCCCGGCACATCATTTTCAACCCCCCCGTGGTTTTTTCGCTACTCAGGTTAAACAAACCCCAGCAGCTGTCTATTGTACTAAAATAAAAATAAAGGCGTTCTAACATCTCACGTGCTTGTTTTTATTAAGACATACATGTACACTATTTTTATTAATAGAGATTTCGCTACATGATATATAAGTAACTTAGATCACTTCTAAATATTAATGGACTGATTCTTATATAGCGCTTTTCTACTCTCACGTACTCAAAGCGCTCTATACAACACGCCTCATTCACCCAATCACTTTATCTATATTTAGTGCTTTCTAACGACATTCATGCACATTCATACTCCGATGGATGCAGCGGAGAGCCAGTTGGGGTTAGTATCTTGCCCAAGGATACTTGACATAGAGACTGGAGGAGCCAGGGATAGAACCACCGACCTTCCGATCAGTAGGTGACCTGCTCTACCTCCTGAGCTACAGCCACCCTGTTTGGTTCATTTCAGTGTTTTATTTGTTCCTGAGTAAATCGGTTTGGCTGTGATTAAAGTTAAGCTTCATAACATATCACTCAAAGTTAAATTAAGAGGGGACGGTAGTAAAAACTCCGGACCTGTGACATCATCAAGTACGCTGGTGTTCCAATTGTACAAATCGCGAGTCCGTGCTTGCGTTCTCGGCAAGTCCAGTCTCGCCGAGAACGCGAGTACGTACTTGCGTACTTAGAATTGAGAAAGGGCCTCTGTGTTTTTCCTCAACATTTTGCCGCGACGTTTCAAGTAAATAAACGGCAGACAGAAATGAGGTAGGTCGAATCGTCTTGCATTTCACGCATGCGCAGTACTGGAACGCAAGTGTTTTTGGCCATTTCAACGTGGACGCACAACTCTGTGAAAACGACTAAAAACGATAGTGTGGATGCAGAGCGTTTTCAGACGAAAATTCCGTTTTCAGATTTATCCTGGCTAGTGTAGACGTAACCAGAGGTTTCGGGTGAACCCAGGGTTGGAGGAGATGAAAGTCACCTGAAGCTCATGCATAAAATAGGAAAAAAAATCCAGTAAAGACCTGATGCAGGACTTAAGCGATACAAGATTTGACCATCTTCTGTTCACTGAAATCTCATCAGAAATGGTTCTAACGGAAAGGTGGCTGTCAATAAACCATTGACAAGGAAAAGGGAGAAAAGGCTGAGGTATGTAAAATTACAAAAGTACTGGCATGCAAATCGGTAACAACAGGTCTTATTGAGGAATTAATCCAAATTTTTAATACTCACATCTCTAAAAGATTTTAGAGGTTCTGTGTGGATTGTTGAATTATGATCACAGAAAAGGACAATCAGATTTTGATCTGCCATCATCAGCATGACAGTGATCCCAAATACACTGCCAATACGGTAAAAGTATATCTGAATAGAAAAGCTCACAGTGGGAAAGTATTAGTCATGGATTGGCCTCCAAAGAGCCTGGACCTCAACATTATTGAAGCAGTGTGGGATCGTCTTGACAGAGAACGAAACTAAAGGCAGTCAACATCCAAAAGAAGAGCTTTGAATGTCTATCAAGATAAACTTGGAGAACTATTGCTGAAGACTACTTAAAGAAATAATATAAAACTTTGCCTAAGAGAATTACTAATTGAAGAATCAAGGTGGTCATACTAAATAATGACTTTGAAGCTTCATAGAATTGTACAAACTGTATTTTTGCTTAATACAGATATATTAATCACTCAAAATTAATCAAAATATAAAGAAATGTGTTATTGCTCAAGACTTTTGCACATTTACTGAAGCAAAGACAAACCTTAAAAATTTCCAAATTTCAGGTTTTTACTCATTATGTGGACTGATGGAAGATATCAGCATGATGATTCTAAGGTGATTGCTTCTGTACATGATCTAATAAGCATAATAAAGAAAAACAGATCAGACTATGGTGCATTCACGTTTGTTCCACTCCATATGAAGCTGCTATAGGATCATTTTTGCTGCTGAAGACCAGCGGTTACCAAACCAATCACCATCTGCACATTTATTCTCTGGAACAGGAACACTGTTCATACACACACAGGGACAGACTTACAAGCACCGCTATAATTAACACCTTTGCAGCAGCTGTAGCGAAAACAAAAGCAAATGATGTGTAAAGTTAATATTCAATGAAAAAAGTAATGTCTTTACATTACATTAAATGCAAATATAAACATATCTTCAGCTAAAAAAAAAAATCTAAGTGCTCGTGTTTACAAGGAGCACATTTATATTCTGCTGGGCTGCCCTTTCAAAGCATCGCTACCATAAATCATAAAAATAACAATTCAACACAAAATGCAAATATAAGTAAAAAGTTAAAATACACACACACACACACAGGTGTCCTATAGACCGTCAGACAAGAGCTCTGGGAGACACAATGCTCTGTTGATTACACTGCTGGGGTGAGCAGTGTGGGAAACCTATAGCCAGCCTGTAATATTTTTTTCCCCCACTGGCTGAAACAAGCTATGCTTCTTTTTTCACCAACACTTGTATAGCAGCTGCGTAAAATTTAAATAAATGATCCTGAAACCTTCAAATCTGTGTAACTCCAGGGCTTCTCTTTCTATTCCGACTCACACCCGCAAGTCACAGCACTGCAAGCACAGAATTGACGTATTTACAGGGAGTGCATAATTATTAGGCAAATGAGTATTTTGTCCACATCATCCTCTTCATGCATGTTGTGTTACTCCAAGCTGTATAGGCTCGAAAGCCTACTACCAATTAAGCATATTAGGTGATGTGCATCTCTGTAATGAGAAGGGGTGTAGTCTAATGACATCAACACCCTATATCAGGTCTGCATAATTATTAGGCAACGTCCTTTCCTTTGGCAAAATGGGTCAAAAGAAGGACTTGACAGGCTCAGAAAAGTCAAAAATAGTGAGATATCTTGCAGAGGGATGCAGCAGTCTCAAAATTGCAAAGCTTCTGAAGCGTGATCATCGAACAATCAAGCGTTTCATTCAAAATAGTCAACAGGGTCGCAAGAAGCGTGTGGAAAAACCAAGGCGCAAAATAACTGCCCATGAACTGAGAAAAGTCAAGCGTGCAGCTGCCAAGATGCCACTTGCCACCAGTTTGGCCATATTTCAGAGCTGCAACATCACTGGAGTGCCCAAAAGCACAAGGTGTGCAATACTCAGAGACATGGCCAAGGTAAGAAAGGCTGAAAGACGACCACCACTGAACAAGACACACAAGCTGAAACGTCAAGACTGGGCCAAGAAATATCTCAAGACTGATTTTTCTAAGGTTTTATGGACTGATGAAATGAGAGTGAGTCTTGATGGGCCAGATGGATGGGCCCGTGGCTGGATTGGTAAAGGGCAGAGAGCTCCAGTCCGACTCAGACGCCAGCAAGGTGGAGGTGGAGTACTGGTTTGGGCTGGTATCATCAAAGATGAGCTTGTGGGGCCTTTTCGGGTTGAGGATGGAGTCAAGCTCAACTCCCAGTCCTACTGCCAGTTTCTGGAAGACACCTTCTTCAAGCAGTGGTACAGGAAGAAGTCTGCATCCTTCAAGAAAAACATGATTTTCATGCAGGACAATGCTCCATCACACGCGTCCAAGTACTCCACAGCGTGGCTGGCAAGAAAGGGTATAAAAGAAGAAAAACTAATGACATGGCCTCCTTGTTCACCTGATCTGAACCCCATTGAGAACCTGTGGTCCATCATCAAATGTGAGATTTACAAGGAAGGAAAACAGTACACCTCTCTGAACAGTGTCTGGGAGGCTGTGGTTGCTGCTGCACGCAATGTTGATGGTGAACAGATCAAAACACTGACAGAATCCATGGATGGCAGGCTTTTGAGTGTCCTTGCAAAGAAAGGTGGCTATATTGGTCGCTGATTTGTTTTTGTTTTGTTTTTGAATGTTAGAAATGTATATTTGTGAATGTGGAGATGTCATATTGGTTTCACTGGTAAAAATACATAATTGAAATGGGTATATATTTGTTTTTTGTTAAGTTGCCTAATAATTATGCACAGTAATAGTCACCTGCACACACAGATCTTCTTCCTCCTAGCGTTTTTCCCGCTCGGTTGCAGGGTCCGCTTTTCTGCAAAGTCGTCTCCACTTGGGTCGGTCAAGGGCGTCGGTCAGATCGGCTTCGATCTTCTTCACGTCGTCCTTGATTCGGTCCATCCATCTCCGCTTTGGTCTGCCTCTAGGTCGACGTCCTTGGGGGCTGAGCCGCAGTGCTGTTCTCACCACTGAGTTCTCATCGCTCCGTACCACATGTCCGTACCACCGCAGCCTCGCTTCTTGCATCTTATCTGTGATTGGCGCGATTCCCATCCTCTTTCTAACGTCGGTGTTCATGACGTGGTCCCATCGTGTCAGGCCTAGGCACCATCGCAGCATCCGCATTTCCATCGTGTGAAGGGCTTGTTCGTGCTTTGCGGTGGCTGGCCAGCACTCGGATCCATAGAGGGCGACGGGGCGCACTACACTCTTGTAGATCTTTGACTTGAGGCGATTGGGCATTCTTCGGTCACACAGGACGCCGGTGACTTGGCGCCATTTCATCCACGCTGCGTTGATCCTGGCTCGTACATCTAGTAGGATATCGCCGTCATTGCTGATCATCGATCCGATGTATTTGAAATGAGGTACTTTCGCCAGATCTTCTCCATCGACGCTGATCGTGCCGTCGGTCTGGGGGCCAGCCTCTAAGTATTCGGTCTTGTTGGTGTTGAGCCTCAGGCCGAAGTCAGCTAGGCGAGTCCTCCACTGCTGCGTTTGGTATTGCAGTTCTATTCGCGATTCATCGGCCAGGAAGACATCGTCGGCGTAGAGAAGTGTCCAGGGATGGGGTGACTGGAGATCCGCCGTCGCAGTGTCCATGCAAAGGATGAAGAGCAGCGGGGAGAGTGCCGAGCCTTGGTGGACGCCCACATTGATGTTAAAGGGCGGCGATGTTCCCACTGGGCTTCTGACCACGCTGGTGACTTGTCAGTAGAGGAGCTTTGTCCAGTTGACGTAGGCTTCAGGAACTCCATGTGATCGCAGGGAGTGCCAGATGAGATCGTGTGGGACACGGTCAAACGCCTTTTCCAAGTCGAGGAAGGCCATGTGGATGGTCTTGGACTTCTCTCGGTGCTTCTCCAAAAGCAGGCGGGCAGCATGGATGGCGTCCGTCGTGCCACGCCCCCTGATGAAGCCACATTGGTTGGGCGTTAAGTTGATGATTTCTCGCGTTAAGTTGACGATTTCTCACATCCTGCACACAAAGATATCCCCCTAAAATAGCTAAAACTAAAAACAAACTAAGAACTACTTCCAAAAACATTCAGCTTTGATATTAATGAGTTTTTTGGGTTCATTGAGAACATGGTTGTTGTTCAATAATAAAATTATTCCTCAAAAATACAACTTGCTTAATAATTCTGCACTCCCTGTATATGCTGAAATTAGACTGAAGAGATTTGTGTGGAACACAATCCCAACTATTTTTTAAGACAAAGTGACGTCACTGTAAGAAAATTCAGTCACATCTCAAGATTCGTATTTGATTGACACTTGTAAATATCTTCTCCAACATTTTTCATACTGGCGATATATTATATTTTGTCACCACATCCCTAAACCCCAAAACAGACAGTTGACTGCATCTCTGAGTATCCTGGCTGCGGCAGCCTTTGTCTCTGTCCTTATGATGACAGATAAAGCACTCTGATGCTCCCTGAGAGAAACACATGGGCAGACACACACACACACAAACACACTTATAGATTCATCTGTTAACTCTCACTTCCTTGTTCAGCATCCCCAGATGTGTGATCAGTCAGACATCTGTCGTTTTCTGTGCAAATTGTACTGTGCAGGAACAGTTGTCCAAATATTCCATAAATTCAACATTTAATAATTGTAAAAAAAAGTACTTTAGCTCTA
The DNA here is from genome assembly GCF_057382275.1 of Copadichromis virginalis. Classification (NCBI taxonomy): domain Eukaryota; kingdom Metazoa; phylum Chordata; class Actinopteri; order Cichliformes; family Cichlidae; genus Copadichromis; species Copadichromis virginalis. Next base: position 41,209,770 of record NC_140639.1, on the reverse strand, counting down.
GCTGTAAGGAAGAATTGGTTACATATACTAGTGGACTGATAAAAGCATCTGTCAAACTGTTGAAGCTCCAGAGGCTTTCTGTTGTTTGTTCTGAAGACAGACATGCCATGCACAACCCTGCCATTTTACATAAAAGCAGCTGTAAGTATCAAATACCTTCCATCACAATAGTCATCGGACAACGCCAAGAAACAAAGCAGCGGATGTGCTGTACAATAAAAGGCTTCCGCAGGCTCGGGCAGGGTGTTTGAGAAGAGACCAGTTGGAATTAATGAATTCAGGAACGCCGCAGCAATGTGGTGAGTCAGCCGGGACAGTTCTGGTGGGAGAGATCTTCAAGGGGATTTCAAAACAGAGGAAAGAAAAAAAATCAGGTTTGTTTGTGAAGGACTTTTCATAAGAAAACAGAACAGAAAAGAAAAATATGGGGGGCATACAGCAGAGTATGTAAAACAACTGAGTAGAATAATTTGTTTACAGCAACTTCATCCTCTTCGTTCCATTTTTAGAATCTGTTGTCCCTTTTCATCCCTTTCTACTGCTCCTACTAAGTTTCTGACTACATCCATCTTATATAAAAGATGGATGTAGCCAACGAGACATTATTAGTTTTTTTGTGATTTACCATTTTGAAGCGTTGAGTTTAGCATTTCAGTCATTTTTCAAAACCAGACTTCATAGCTATATTTAGATGACAGGGTAGCACTGAGTTTTTTCTGGCTAATGCACTGTTGGCAAAGTCCAGTGGCAATTTAAATAGAATGCTGATATCATCTGTTGGGGAAAAAAAGAAAGAACAATAACAAAAAAGAAGTTTGCAGCAAAAGAAACTCAGCCAGCTAACTAGTTCAATTGTCTTTAATACAGATGAATGCTAACAAGACAAAATAACACTTGTAAACATTATATTGATGAAAATCATTTTTTAAAACTTTTTTGTTTTGATATAATAATGACACCTGACTAAAAAAAACAACAAAAGAAAAAACTTACATTGACTTTATGCTAGCATTAGCTAAAATTCCCTCTTGTATCTAATTTGATACCCAAATATTAAATTTCACTGCACTGTAAATGTGTTTATTTCTGTTGGGCATTTTATCTTGGAAGTCTATTCAAATTTAACTACTTTTTGTGTCAGTCTCAAGTGGTCATTGCTCAACTGCAATTTCATTTTTGTCGAGGTTTCTACTCAGATGCCAGGCAGAGTAAAATCTGATTGGCTTATTCAGTAGTTCAGCTATTATCCTGCAGTTCTTTCTCTATCAGCTCACTGTGACTGTCCAAGTAAGTTCCCCTACTGAACTTAGCACGCAGTAAGTTCCCTTACTTGATGTGCTTTCTTTAAAAACTGCACTTTCTCTTCTCTACAACCTAAAAAATAAATAAATAACTAAAGCAAACATGCGTTATGTGTTATCAGTTAAACACCTTAAGTGTGAAGCAGCAGCAGTAGGGTGTAACTCAACACGACTGTACCACAGTGTAAAGAGAGTCGACAAAGAACAGAGACAAAGATATAATCAGGCACACTTGTATTGTTTCCTGTGAAGATAATTTGAATCCACTGAGGGAAAGGCAGAGCCAGATGCTAACAATATACAGGAATGAAAGCAAGTACAGTTAACAGTTTTTCCATGGCTCTGTGGTGTAGTGGTTAACGCATTCACCTTACAACCTGATGATCTCCAATTCAATTCCAGGAAGAGGCACAAACCAGCCTCAGGAGTCACAAGCTACTGCACTCCCACTAGCAGTTGATAAAGCCTGCATCAGGAACGGTATCTGGTGTAAAATATCTGTAAAATCAAATATGTGGATCCATCCACTGTGGTGACCCCTTGGGAAATAAAGGAGCAGCCAAAGATGCCTTTTGGTTTTTCCATCTTCTCAAAGGCAAGGCAACAATTTTAACTAATTACTCTTAATTTAGAGGATAGAGAGAGCAGTGATTTGCTTTGATTAGTGTGCTCAGTGATTTTACTATATATGCATGAGTGTCTCCAGGCTAGTTTTCTATTTTTGTTTTTCATGTTTTATCCATTGTAAATTAATGCATGCAAGCGAATAACTTTGTCAGAAAACAGGAAAACAAAAACTTACCTTGATTATGAGAAAACTTGATAATTTAGAAAACACTAGAAATATAAGCTTAGAACACTTGTAAAGCTTCAAATGTTTTCTTTGTACTTGACAGTAAAGCTCAGGAATCTCTAAAGAGGGCTGATGTTAAAAGCTACCTTTGAGCTAGTTATTTTTCTTTTTTGAAATACCTGAGCCCCACAATTTGAAGATTAAAAACTTGATGTTTGGAATTTTAATATGATTCTGATTAGTAATGCTCTGTGATTTTTGTTTCTTTTTACATAAAATTAGTCCAAAAATCTCAGGAACAAAATCAGGCATTTAAATAAACTCAGCTTCCCCACTTGGCATGGGTGACATTATTTTTTCAGCATTGCATCCAGAATTGATTGGATCAAGTGAGGGTGGATTTTACAAAGGCAGGCCTTCAGCAGAGCAGCGGTCTCCCTCGCACTGAGAGCTTTTCTAACACTGTGCCATAACTCCATTAACAAATGCAATCTCAAAGATCATAACTAATCTTCTGAATTAATTAAAAATCTTTTTTTATATACATTTTTTTTTTATGTCGTACATTGGCGTAATTGAGCTAGTGTAGGCTTCGGTTGCGACTGACAAAGCTAATCCCCTTTTTCAAATGAGATTGAAAATTCTGCAAATCAACAAGATACTCTCCCCGTCTAGTTATAATTATTTCATTATGTGCCGCTGTGGGTGTTAACTAGGAAGAATTGATTGGAGCAGCTGGCGATACGGTCGACCTGATGAGGCTACTGTTGACTTCACTCTGGTGGGAAATTGTCGGGCTCCTGCTACCGACTGTTTTCCAGCAACTCCAAACTACTCAGCCTAATTAGCTTTACTACTGCATCTTCAGGCAAATATCCACATCTAGCCTGTCTTTAAAATAAGCGTCACCATTAGGACCACCATCACACTGCTGCTGAACTCACTCTCCTCTTTAAGCGCCACACTGTTGCTGTTAACCTTAAGACTGAGATAATGGCAGCTCTTTTCCAAAACATGACATTTACCTTGCTATCAGTAACAGCGACAATAAAAATTACCTCAGTGTTGAAACCTTAAGGTCGTGCCGGCGTCCCGCTCTTTCCTCTTGCACAAGCTGGGTTCCGGTTTGTTTTTATTACCCTGTGACAGGCGCTTGATCCTCTCACCTTGGTATTTCTTTCTTTTTTTTTTTTCTACACAGCTAGGCTGACACTAACAAGCAGCATGCCTTCCTATCTCCTCAACCCCATCGTCTAGGCTGCCATGAATGTACCTGGCTTTGATGCACAGCGCAACAACAACAAGTCATTTAGTCGTTTTGGTTCATCGAACAGGCTGTTTGTTAGTTAGCCCCAGGGTAAAGCTGTCTGCGGGAGGCTGGGGAGCAGAGGAGTATGATCAGGAGGTTTGGGTGATTCTATATAGTGCTTACAGCAAAGTTTTAACCCTTATATAATACCTCTAGAGTCATATGAAGAGGAAACCTAATAGGGCTGCAAATGTCAGAGAAGTTAAGTACAGTAAAAAGCATTGAACTAATGAGAAAGATAGTGGATTAACTGCAATTCTCAAGTGTAAGCCTTAAATCGCAGCTTGCTAATTTTCTTCAAAAAATCGAGTGAATTCTTTCAACACTTTGTTGCACTCTAATTGCTGCTTTTTTAAAAGCTCACCTCAGAAGGTCTTGAAGGCTTAATGCACGGATGATCTCATTGTCAAAGCAACATAACAATCAACACTTAAGAAGGACACAAAAACATTGGCTAATATCACAAAGTATTAATAAGGTTATCTCGTTTCACGCTTGGTTTCTTTTGTCGTAAAGAAGCAAAACACCTCCCCGCCAATGAATTATTACACTTCCCAGTCTATTCGCAACACCAAACCCCATTATAGTTGGATAGATATGTCGCTTCTGTTGATTGATGTTGCTTTTGCATAGCAGGGTGTTTAAAAGGCCATACAATGTATCAGGGATTTTAATTTATATAAATATTATTCAGGAAAGACCTCGCTCTTTCAGACAGATGAAACGGCTTAGGACTTTTGACATTAAATGCCTCTGTGACCTTTTGACTTTGGACCACAGATTTTATTTGCCTGTGCGTGTAGGAGTCAAGTGTGTGCAAGCATGCAGTAATATATATTTTGCTAATGCATGAATGCGCATTTAAGGGATGCTCTTAGCTTATTTGAAGCATAGTTGTATAGTTAGACACATAGTTGGTGAGCTATGCATCCTGTAGCTGTTTGCAAAAGCCTGTCCCAGCTCTTATAGAGCGAGAGGCAGGGTACACAGGTCATCAATCTGCCATGGCATTCCAATCTGTAAGATAAAAACAATATTGTTTAAATAAGTAAAGTCATTCTTCCTTTCAATCATTCATTTTCTTTCTTACTAAACACATATTTGGGGCAAGTGAAGCTGAGCCACAGTCCCAGTAGTGAAGCTGATCTCAGTGCTTTAGTCTGCTTGTATTTGCTACACATCTGCAAGCCACTTTGCAACCGATCTGTGTATGTATGAAAGTGTTGGTGCTAAATAAAAACTGTTATCTTCTGACATACAGTGAGCTTGACTGAAACCAAACAGAAGCAGCATTATCCAGATACAGTTTTAACATGCCAAGGGTCATAGTCACACAGATAAATACATTAAAAATATATAACAAAAGAAATGTCAAGTGTTCCATTTTTTCTAAAATGTACTCAAACAAACACATATCTACACTATATATGTATTTTTACATGATAATATTAAAATCTGGTAGTGCATCTGTTTTCGCAGATATGTGTTACATTACGTATTGTTAATGTTGTTATGTGTTGTAACCTAAAGCTGAATTATGTGTGAAGTAAAACAATGCCAAGCGATAACACATGTTTGTATTACCCTTCCAAGAGTGGTGTAAACACAATAATAATGGCACAGCACCACATCGCTATAAATGAGTGGGCTATTTCAAAAGTCCACAAACACTATTTTTACATCACTGAATTGTGACCCAACAGCTTGACCTCTACATGGAAGCAGCTCCATATGTTACAGAATTCAGTTCAAAAAACAGCTAGCATTTAAAATCAACTTTAAAAGGTGAGGGAAATATGAAATAAGGCCCTTTTTAAAAAAAATCTCTGGCAATATAACTTGATTTAAAATCAGAATCAGAATATAAGCATACAGTATAAAAGACGAATGTAGCCTCTGTAATCATTTTCCTGCCAAGTTTATGAGCTCACTCATTTTCATTCATTGGCTTCTAACCAAGAATCTGCTCAGTACAATTTTCGAACCATTGATATTACCAAAAAACATTGCATGACAGATGCATTTAGCAAATGTTATGTCACCCAATGGTTTCTGGACTCTTCATTCAAAGGCTTCAACATTAGTATTTTAGTAATTTTTGGAGGCAGAAGGGTGAGGTGCTACCTTATCATCCAAGGCTACCAAGCTTGGCTAGCAAGCTGCATTAACAGATACAGGTGTAACACAAAAACTCACATACCTGCTAGTTAATGGAACTCAACTTCTTGGATGAAAGCAGCCACACAGCATGTTATGTTAGTTCCATCTAAAAGGCTTCAAAAGGCACCAGCAATGCAAACATGTTCAAGACATCCAGTTCAATAACATACACTGGGGCAAAAAAGTATTTAGTCAGCCACCAATTGTGCAAGTTCCCCCGCTTAAAATGATGACAGAGGTCAGTAATTTGCACCAGAGGTACACTTCAACTGTGAGAGACAGAATGTGAAAAAAAAATCCATGAATTCACATGGTAGGATTTGTAAAGAATTTATTCGTAAATTAGGGTGGAAAATAAGTATTTGGTCACCTCAAACAAGGAAAATCTCTGGCTCTCACAGACCTGTAACGTCTTCTGTAAGAAGCTTTTCTGTCCCCCACTCGTTACCTGTATGAATGGCACCTGTTTGAACTCATCATCTGTATAAAAGACACCTGTCCACAGCCTCAAACAGTCAGACTCCAAACTCCGCCATGGCCAAGACCAAAGAGCTTTCGAAGGACACCAGGAAAAGTATTGTAGACCTGCACCAGACTGGGAAGAGTGAATCTACAATAGGCAAGCAGCTTGGTGTGAAAAAATCAACTGTGGGAGCAATCATCAGAAAATGGAAGACATACAAGACCACTGATAATCTCCCTCGATCTGGGGCTCCACGCAAGATCTCATCCCGTGGGGTCAAAATGATCATGAGAACGGTGAGCAAAGATCCCAGAACCACACGGGGGGACCTGGTGAATGACCTGCAGAGAGCTGGGACCAAAGTAACAAAGGTCACCATCAGTAACACACTACAACGGCAGGGAATCGAATCCCGCAGTGCCAGACGTGTTCCGCTGCTGAAGCCAGTGCATGTCCAGGCCCGTCTGAAGTTTGCCAGAGAGCACATGGATGATACAGCAGAGGATTGGGAGAATGTCATGTGGTCAGATGAAACCAAAGTAGAACTTTTTGGTATAAACTGAACTCGTCGTGTTTGGAGGAAGAAGAATACTGAGTTGCATCCCAAGAACACCATACCTACTGTGAAGCATGGGGGTGGAAACATCATGCTATGGGGCTGTTTTTCTGCCAAGGGGACAGGACGACTGATCCATGTTAAGGACAGAATGAATGGGACCATGTATCGTGAGATTTTGAGCCAAAACCTCCTTCCATCAGTGAGAACTTTGAAGATGAAACGAGGCTGGGTCTTCCAACATGACAATGATCCAAAACACACCGCCCGGGCAACAAAGGAGTGGCTCCGTAAGAAGCATTTGAAAGTCCTGGAGTGGCCTAGCCAGTCTCCAGACCTCAACCCCATAGAAAATCTGTGGCGGGAGTTGAAAGTCCGTGTTGCTCGGCGACAGCCCCAAAACATCACTGCTCTCGAGAAGATCTGCATGGAGGAATGGGCCAAAATACCAGCTACTGTGTGTGCAAACCTGGTAAAGACCTATAGTAAACGTTTGACCTCTGTTATTGCCAACAAAGGTTATGTTACAAAGTATTGAGTTGTATTTTTGTTATTGACCAAATACTTATTTTCCACCCTGATTTACGAATAAATTCTTTACAAATCCTACCATGTGGATTCATGGATTTTTTTTTTCACATTCTGTCTCTCACAGTTGAAGTGTACCTCTGGTGCAAATTACTGACCTCTGTTATCATTTTAGGTGGGGGAACTTGCACAATCGGTGGCTTTTTTGCCCCACTGTAAGTTTTCAGGTGTCCTATCAGTGAGGCACTCAACACCTATTATGAAGGGGGAAAGCTGGAATTAATGTTGCTTAGTCCCAGCTAACTGAATAACCCATGTGTCTTGCTTGCTAATGTTATCGCTAGCAAAATCATATGAGTGGAAGTAGCTAACTTGCCAATTTTCTTTACCAGCTAATTTAGCAAACATGGACTCTCGGGGCGTGTGTATCAGTTTATGATCCATGATATTTACTTGTGTAAAATGGCCTACAGTATTATTTTAGCTAATAATAAGTCATATACTATACAAAGCAGAGATGTATAGTTTGTGCTTTCCACTGTGCAGGCATTTCTTCTTCTTTTTTTTAAAGAAAATAAAAAATTCACATAAATTATAAACATAAATAAACTCTCCGCTTTTGGTCTCAGTTTCAGCGTGGCATAAATAAGGCCAAAGCGTGCATTAGATGTTGCTCGCTGCACCAAATAAACTGCTGTTTTTATTTTCTCATCACATTAACCCTTCCATTAATCACCCTGCATCATACCTATGCAAGCTAGTGTGTCTGTACAAGACTGTGTCATCCGTGAACACAGCAGCCCTCGAGATCATTAATCAACTAAAGTCAAGCCCGCCAAGGGTTTTCCAAAATGTCGGGGGGGAGGCGAGAGTTTGCTGTGCTCTGTGCTCCTGTGTGCTCCTACACCAGGGAGCTGATCGCAGCACATCACTCCCATCGGCTCCAGATGGTGGGAACAAGCAGGAGGATAGCAGGAGAATAGAGAATCTCTACATGTGTGTATGTGCTGGAGAAAGCCCAGTGAATCTGCAGGACTTGGACAAGTTAATGGCAAAATTAAAAAAAACAATCTTACTCTCATAATATTTTGCCAGGCTAAAATTAAACTTTTAACAGCTTTGTAAACTACTTTGAACTGATATCAGAAAGATAATAAGCTCCATTTCACACTGAGGCAGACAGTGGCTCTCAGCTTTTATTTTGGTGCCATGCAGGTTCTAAGCGTCTGTTTAACATAACAATGCCTGCTGTGATAAGGTGACAGTAGGAATGGAGAGAGAGAGAGGAACATTAAAATGAAAACAGAAAATGAGAGAAGCGGTGGCGTGCTGAAAAAGAAAAAAAGCCAGCAGATTTTATATAAGGCCAAGAACCTGTCAGTTTAAAAGTGGTAAACACAATTTTGAAAAACTATTTATTCCTGAGCATGATATTGCAAATCAAACCGGGGGCGAGAAAAGTCACGGACGGCCATTTTAAGCGCTGAGTTTCAATTCTGGATTTCAGTGCAGTGGTGATCTGACAGTTGCTTGACTTATCTTCTTCTAAGAATGAGATGAGGAAGAGAAGCTGAAGGAATTAAAAAAAGAAGAAGAGGTGAGAAGGGAATAGAGTTTGAATCTGCAGCAAAGAGAAGAGATTAGGAAGTTTTCACTTGATGAGAAGATGCAGCAGACAATTAATATTTCACCAAGTTGTAATCTTGACACTTTTAAATGGATACAACTTCAAGCACAACTTTAGACAAGCAACTTTAGACTAGCTACGCTAACACATAGCTAGCCAAAAACCCAGAGTGGTGAAAAATCTGAGTGTATGTTTACCCCAGCCATGCATCCAGAACTTGAATTTAAACAGGTATTTAAGTAATGAGCAGTCATGCTTACAGCATTTTAGCCTCCATGTTTCTACAGTAGAACCACTGTGGCGACTTTGATGTCTCTTTGTACTTGTTGCAATTTTTCTTGCAGATTTTGATATGTAAACACTAAAACAACATGAAATTGACAATGTATTTCATTTGATTTTATGGACTAACATTAAAGTAATGTACAGTGTAACACACTACTTTCTTTCACATTATATAACCCATGTGGAACACATTCATTTTTTTCAAGTAACAGCTTCAACACTGGTTGGTAATGACCACCAACTGCCAATTCCTAGTGTTCAATTAGCATTTAGGGTTTGTGAAAACATGCATGCACATCAAGAAAGTTTGGTGCCACCCAATTAACTTAGCATATATAAGATATGTATGTATGGACCACATGGCTAGTGTTCCCACGTGGGCCTTAGAGCTGTCAAGTATCTAGCAGATGTATAATTATCTATATATATGCACATACATGTCAATCATCTGTGTTAGCACCTTTTTATTCATCGCTGCCAGTGACAGCTGTGACTGGAGGCATAATGTTTTTAGATATTCTGGTACATATACATGAATATATTCAGTATATCGGGGACACCTGGAGGGTCTTTCATTGCATTTGGCAAAGATATCCACTTGGATTAAATGATGAACTTATTAGAATTTGGTCATCAAAAATCACTGCAACCTTATATAACACTGGTTAATAACTTGAGTTAGGTGGCGTTTTTATGCTTGAAGGTTTCATAGATTGGTGTTAAACGACTTATTAAAGAAACAAACAAAAAATAACCTTCCTTTGAAAATGGTTAGGTACAAGGACTGGACTGAGTGAAAACGGAGCCAATGTAAAAAGAAAAACTTCAGAAAACCTGGGCAGCGTTTGCTCAAGGAATACTCCTTGGAAGCAAAATATAAAGAAATGAGGGCCACGAGACCTTTGCACAGTACTACACATATATCATCTGAAGGTTCTTAGACCCCTGTTTCAATCCAGGGTGTCAATGTGGACATTGTGGAGGACTATAAATACCTTGGAGTACACATAGACATTAAACTGGACTGGGTTAAAAACCCCACTGCGCTCTACGGGAAGGGCAGAAGGCTCTTGTTTTTTTAAGGCGGCAGAGGTCTTTCAACATCTGTCGGACAATGTTCAGGATTTTTTACAAGTCTGTTGTGGCCAGTGCCATCCTCTATGCTGTTGCATGCTGGGGCAGCAGGTTGAGGGTCACAGATGCCAACAGACTCAATAAACTGATCCGCAAGGCCAGTAATTTTGTGGGGACAGAGCTGGACTCCCTTAGGGTGGTGTCTCAGAGACTGTTACTGTGTTGGAGCAGCAGAAACCCATATAATTTAATTAGGGATTATTAGATTATTCTGAGTCTGATTCTTTCATTGTATTTGGGAAATACATCCGATTACATACAACACTGATTAGAATGCTGTCAAACACCACTGCAATTTCACGCAACATTTTAGTTTCTAATACTCAAGAATTCATTTTTAATTATGGCATTGTATAATGTTTGATTGGACACTGAACTGATAACACTAATATGGGCCTTCCAAGTCTTATGATTTCACAAACCTTCTTTGCCAAGTTGAAGAACTGTTTGAGACATATATATGAATCTGAAAAGACATGGAAGTAAAAAGCAACTCGAGTGATTGGCAGAGCCATGCGACTGCCAAGTGGTAATTCCATTTGTCGCATGCAGTGCAGTCAATATTAATAAAGTCAGGAGGATTTGGTGGCAAATGATTTGAAATGCCAAGACTTAGCCGTTAATTTTGAGTCTAATGAAGTGATATCCAGCAAGACAGAGAATGGGGGTTGAAGGGTTTTTTTTTTTTGTTTTTTGTTTTTTTGGGGGGGGGGGGGGGGGGGGTGTTTTAGAAAGGATTTGGATGGAGCTGCTTTAGATACCGTGTGTCACTGTTAGGAGTACCAGAGTGGATACACAGGGGAAAGCTGTGCTGGCTGACAGCTAGCCTGAGGTGTAGCATAAATAAGGGATGGTTATGCCAAGCAATGCACAGCTCACCTCATGTGAAATAACCTAGAGGAGTTTAACAAGGCTATAAATGTAGCTTTCTGTATATCAGTGTGTTTGTATGTGTGTGTATGTTGGGTGGGGGCAAATCAGGTTTTGGAGACACATGGCATAAACAAATTAAGAAAGAGCACTAGCAATGACGGCTGAGTCCCTTCAGGATACTGTACACAACAACAGATACACATTAAACTTTACATGAGCACTCATACACACACACACACACATATGCATAATGCCTTCCCATAAGAAAAGACTAGCAAACTCAGCTCTGTAATTTTCTTTTACCTCATTCATCACCCATGAACATCCGGGCGCCTGTACGCTCAGAAACACCCACTCTGCAGCTCATCTTTGTCCGTGTCCTCTGCACCAGAGTCGGCCATTATCTCGGCGTGCCCTTGTTTGAGTGTGAAACATTTTCATCTGCTATGAGTCATTGCTTTGAGAGTATACCAGCTGCCCAGTGCCCAAGTGTGTGATCATGGCATAAAGTGTACGGAGGCAAGCAGTGGCTGCCTGAAAAGCCTCAGCAAAGGACTAATTAAGCTGCTAACAGCAAAAAAAAAGGCAACAGGCTTGACGAGCAGATGCCACGTGAGGGGAAACTGTAATGATATAAGCTTTTCTCTCAGTTAGTAGCAGAAACACCCCACAAGCTTTGCATGCTCGTTGTTTACAAAGTGATCCCTGGGCTGGAAAAAAGCATCAGTTTGAACACGTGAATGACACTTGAATGTCTGCAATTAACATGGAGCTGCCCTCAAGTCAGACTCCCCGCTGTTTCTGCACAGTTGCTCAGCCGGCCGACAGTTAGATTTTCTTCGGCTGCCGAGAGCAGCCTCCAGGTGTGAATGTATCTGGGTGAAACTGGAGCTTGACATTCCCCCAGAATAATGAAGCTCAGACTGATCTGTTTATGCTCGTCTGGGAAGCCATTATGTGATTAAGTTCAAATGTAAAGTCATGCTGCGCTGTATTGTCATGTCATTTCCTGCTGGAAACACCAAACAACTGTCTGTTTGTTCCACTGGCTGATTAATTAATTTCACACTACTGTTATCTGAATTACATATTTGCAGACTCTTAGTGATTCCCAACTCAAGTCAGTTATAACTAATGAATCACCAAACTGGATTCTGCTTGTCAATATTAATTTGCTACTTTGCTTTGCTTTATGTTAATATACATGTTTTCTAGAGGTTTTTTGTGGCGTGATGAAACCATGGCACACCTCCATCCATTAATCCATCTGTTTTCTCTAGCTTACAGCCAGCATTGGATTTAAGGTGTTAGAAAGTAATACATCACATTTTTCAATAATGCAGTAAATGTAATGCGTTACTGTAAATTCAGTAATCACATTACAAGTAGAGATGGCACGATACCACTTTTTTATGTCCGATACCGATACCGATATCATAAATTTGGATATCTGCCGATACCGATATGAATCCGATATAGTGTTTTTTAAATTCAAATTCAAATTTTATTTGTCACGTACACAGTCATACACAGTACGATATGTAGTGAAATGCTTGGACAACTGCTCGTGACCTAAAGAGAACAAAAAAGGAAAAGGCTATGAATAAGATAGGAAATAAATATGAAAAATTAAAAAGGGTAAATTTAACTAGGAAGGAATAAAATATAAATTAAGGTTAAAAATGAAATAACTGTACAACACAAATTAGAATGAAGGGTAAATTTAACTGGGAAGAATAAGATAAAGATAAATATATAAATTAAAGTTGAAAATAAAATAACTGTACAACAAAATACACAATACACAATATAGAACTATATAAGAATGTATGAAGAAATCTAAATATAAATAAATATATACACAATAACAGCAGCTGTACAAGTATTAACCGGAAATGAAGAATATAGTGACCAGTGTTGTGCAAAACCAAAGTCCAGAAAGTCCAGTGTGTGTGTAAGAACCATATGTGTGGGTCAGTACTGTGTGGTGGTGTGATTGAGAGACCGTATCGCCTGCGGGAAGAAGCTCCTCCTCAGTCTCTCTGTGTTCGTCTTCAGGGAGCGGAATCGCTTTCCTGACCTCAACAGAGAGAACAGTCTGTTGTTGGGATGGCTGAGGTCCTTCACGATCTTCCTGGCCTTGGTCCAGCACCGCCTGCTGTAGATTGAGTGCAGGTCAGGGAGCTCGGAGCGGATGGTGCGCTCAGCTGACCGCACAACCCTCTGTAGAGCTCGTCTGTCCTGCATGGTGCTGTTCCCGAACCAGGTTAAGATGTTTCCCGCCAGGATGCTCTCTATGGTGCACGAGTAAAAGTTCCTGAGCACCTTGGAGGGCAGTTGGAAGTCTCTCAAGCGTCTGAGGTGGTAGAGACGCTGTCGGGCCTTTTTCACCACGGTGTTGATGTGACAGGACCATGACAGGTCCTGCGTGATGTGAACTCTGAGGTATTTGAAGCTGTCCACTCTCTCCACTGGGCACTCGTTGATGACGGGGGTCTGGTAGTTCCTCTCCTGCTTAGTGCTGAAGTCCACTATCAGCTCCTTTGTCTTACTGACGTTTAGAAGGAGGTTGTTCCTCTGGCACCAGTTCTCCAGATTCCTAATCTCCTTCAGGTAGGCCGTCTCGTTGTTATCAGAGATCAGGCCCACCACGACGGTGTCGTCAGCAAACTTGATGATGGTGGTGGAGCTGGTAGTGGCCACACAGTCATATGTGTACAAAGAGTACAGCAGGGGGCTCAGAACACACCCCTGGGGGGCTCCAGTGCTGAGAGTGATGGAGGCTGAGACATGTCCGCCCATCCTTACTGCCTGTGGTCTGCCAGTTAGGAAGTTGGAGATCCACTGACACATAGATGAACAAAACTGTTTTTTTTTTAATATCTTGCTGCATTTTGTATAAGTTCATACTCAAGTTTAAAACAACAACTACACTAAAGCTATTCTGTTATACCTGTATGCAAAAAAAAATATTTCATAGTTCACCAATACTGATCAATCTAATAAACTTAAACCTACACCATCCTCCCTATTCTGGTATTTTAAAGAGTACTTAGCGTAAATATTAAGCAACCTAACTAATAGGGTTCCAAGTCCCAGCAACAACAAAAATAAATAAATAAAAAATAGGGAACCACCCCTCACGCTCCACCTCATGATGCTTAATCGACGTAATCAACCTTAATTTGATGCAGTGTGAAAAAAAATGCACAGAAATCAATTATTTTTCAAGGAATATTAAATAGATTCAACATCTTTCTTCAACAAAATTGCAGACTGCACAGATGGTACCTTCCCAAAGGAAAAAGTACTATAGCTTACTAGGGTATATATATTAGACTTAATAGTTACTATATACAGTAATTGACTTCTATTCCTTTTACATCAAATTAAAACTTTGGGTGTCAGATAATTATTTATTAAAAGCTAGAAATTTTAAATGAGAATAAGAAAGAAAAGTATGTCTTTGTGCCCCCTTTTCCCTGTTAATGCCCTATCGGCCCCCCTGGCTAAACTTTGCTAGATCCGCAAAGTTTTGCTAGTTACCAGCGTCAGCTACGTAGAAAAAGATCCTGGTGTAGAAAGTAATATTAAATAAATTCTAACAACAGCTTATCAAGCTTAAACGTGTTGCTGTTGTTCAGCCGCTGGTTTCCTCTTTCTGGTGCAAAGTGGGCCAAAAACAAACAAGAGAGACGGACTCGCGACAGAAAAGCTGATCAGTTGATCATTAAGCAGTTTCATGATTGAAGTAGCAGCAAGAAGAGGCAGTCGCTTGTTAAGCTTAACGCAGGAATGCTTTACAAACATTCAGAGATGGACTTACACACTTGCTTTACTTCTCTCGGGGATAACTTTGTCAGAGATGAAATGCCGGGTTGCTAGCGAAGCTCCAAATGCTATCCAGACCACCGACAGGTCCCGCATGCCACAGCCACTCTATCACGTGATGCATACTGCTCCGACGTGCTAACGTTCTGAGGTGAGTTACGGCGTGTTGCAAGTTTTGTGAGGTGCTTTCGTGATATTTAATGGATCGGATTACATTTTTATTTTTCTCCGATATCCGATCCAGTAATTTAGGTCAGTATCGGACCGATACCGATACGTAATATCGGATCGGTCCATCTCTAATTACAAGTACAATTGTCATTAGTTGTGTTACAAAGATTCTTCAGTTATCTGCACGCTGGGTGCATAGAAACTCAAATCTGCACTACAAAATGCAGATTTCACTTCGAGGAACATGATGGAGCACGCTACAGAGATACAGACATTGCTTTTATTTTTATTGCATAAAAGGCAAACAGTGCAATGCTCAGCTGACAACTGTGTCCGGGAGAGAAACAACTGCAATATACTGCAAACAAAACGTCCGTCCTTAGCATGCTGTCTGTGCAGATGCTTGGAAACACCAGTCAGCCAAGAACCCAGAGTGATGATGAAGTTACGTGTACTGTATGCTGACCCCCAGTCCAGCAGCCAGAGCCTGAACTTCAACAGGTAACAAAGGTAGTGATGAGCAGTCAGGCTTGCAACCAGCATTTCTACCTGTTCGAATCGCTGTGGTAATCCTTATTAGCTTAGGGATTTGTTAATATGTGGGACTGTAGCTCAAGGTTTATACTGTTAACTGGATCTAATTATATTAGACTAAATCTATAACAAATTCAGTTGACCAAAATATAAAGTGTAAAAGTTTGTTGTGTTTTTACTGTGAGAAGGAAAAGCTCCCTTTTAACAGGAAGAAGCAGAACCAGGCTCAGGGAGGGTGGAGCCAATTGTCTTGACCTGTTGGGGGTGATTGGAGAGAGTACGCATCAAGCCGAGAACGCGAAAAAGTCCCGGATGTGTTCTCGCTACGCCTGTTTTATCGAGCATGCATTGGTGGTGACTTGTGTGGACTTGGTACAGCTAAATATCCCAGAATGCATTTCGTCCAAAACTCAAATGCGGCAATGGCGGACGAGCGGGGCTGAAAACTTTTAAATATCACTCTTTCTGCATCACAAAATAAACTTTTGTTATTTTCAAGTGAGAATGTAGCTGTGTAAGCTTCAAATATCTGCTAGATTTATCAAGATATCATATATTTCCAAACGTGCTCCGACGTTTTCGGAGACGTCTGTGACCCGCCAGCTCCATAGCAGACAGTGAGGTGGAGGATCACTAGAGCCGGCGAGAACAGCGGACTCCCGGCACATCATTTTCAACCCCCCCGCGGTTTTTTCGCTACTCAGGTTAAACAAACCCCAGCAGCTGTCTATTGTACTAAAATAAAAATAAAGGCGTTCTAACATCTCACGTGCTTGTTTTTATTAAGACATACATGTACACTATTTTTATTAATAGAGCTTTCGCTACTGAGGTTAAACATGATATATAAGTCACTTTGATCACTTCTAAATGTTAATGTTTGGTTTATTTCAGTGTTTTATTTGTTCCTGAGTAAACCGGTTTGGCTGTGATTAAAGTTAAGCTTCATAACATATTACCCAAAGTTAAATTAAGAGGGGACGGCAGTAAAAACTCTGGACCTGTGACATCATCAAGTACGCTGGTGTTCCAATTGTACAAATTGCGAGTCCGTGCTCGCGCTCTCGGCAAGTTCGGACTTGCCGAGAACGCGAGTACGTACTTGCGTACTTAGAATTGAGAAAGGGCCCGCCTTTTTGTTGTTGTTGTGCTAAGCTAATAGGCAGAATGCTACAGGCATAGCCCTAAAGAATGTTGCCTCGTGGGCAGTGTAGTCCGTTCTGCAGGGAGAATGGACTGCCATACCTGTTATCTGTCTGTGAGCGCCAGGGAGGGAGAAAAAGGAGAATAGAAAAGTATGAGTTGTCACCGAGCAGAAACGGGAGCTGGAAGCATGTAAATATCATAATAACCACTGCAGACAAAAAGAGTGCCTGACGAGCCCAGTTGTAAGTAAGGTATTAAGACTCGACTGTACACTGTGTTCGTGTTTTCCTCCGAAACAATAAGTTCCGTTGGAGCAGCCTTTCAACGCCTCTCTCTGTCTCTGGCTAACAAACTTGACCCAGACAACAAAGTAAAGCTAGTTTTCGGCTACGAGCCCGACACAGAACCCGACGTATTAGCCAGAGGTCCCTTTACTATGGTTAGGAGCCGTAATAGTAATAAATCACACAGCAATAGTACATTCATGTAGTTGTAAAAAAGCATGATAATATATTAATTAATCCAAAGTATTCAGAATACGTTACTCAATGAAAGTAACAAAATACATTTTGGGGCATGTATTCTGTAATCTGTAGTGGAATACACTTTAAAAGTAACCTTCCCAACACTGCATCCTAGACACCCCAACTCCTAAAAATTTGATCCATAAAAGCTGTGCACAGAATTCATGAGAAAAGGCTGATCATTCCTTTCCTGTAAACCATTATCACTAGACCCTTTAAGGGACAATATACCTAAATGAAAACAGACTGTTGTAGACCACTGCACCACAGTTCAGCAATTTATTAGATTGATTGCTTGATTGCTGCTTTTAAGACAGTAAAAAACAGTAGTACTTTAGTGTTTTTATGCTTTTACTCTGATGATTTGTATGCTGGGTTTATCACAGTCTGTTGCACTGTGTACATAAAAAATGATGGTCATAGACATGTTGCTCAATTTTACAAAGGGCTAAAGAAGTGGGAAAAGATTGTTGTAGTTCTGATTAGGATTTTTCATTTTTACCCACAAGTGCTGCATTGCAGATGTTTTCCAAGAAGAAATACTTTCTGGGAGGGTTCAGTATATATACCAGTGTCACTATGACAACTGAGTAAGAAATGGTTTTGCATGATGAGACATCTGTGGGTGAGGTGTAAATGGTTTTGTCAATTAGATACCTCTCTAGAAAACCATGTAAACAACAGGATTCTTATTAAATAAATAAATGTCAGTCTCAGCTTACATGAGGACTAAATAAATGAGGGGGAAAAAAATCAAATGGCCATTTTAACTTAATTTAATGAAGCAGAGCTTCAAAAGAGTTTTTGTTCACATTCCTTTACAGTGAATGTTTTTAAAATCTCAAATCAAACATGTTCCTCCCCCTCGACCTTTCTGTGCTGTGTGTGTACCTGTAGATAAGATTAACAAAATCCTTTTTTCCTATATACTTTGAGCTTTTTGCTCTGAGCGCCTGTCTTTGTTCTCTGTGGTCAGTCATAAATGCCAGTCATACTGCACAGTTGATGGCAGAAATTTCAAACACAAAGAACTTTATCTTGGCTGCTGTTGAAGTCCCTAATCAGCCCCCCTTTCACCTTGTTACTTTGAAGTTGAAAAGTATTCAGCTACGAGTGGTTTGCTGCTTTTTCTGTTTTCACAGTTGTAATTATTAAATGTGGCACAAAAATATTTCCAAGCAGCAGATTACCAGATATAAAGCTGTTTCCAATACCACAGTTCATCTTAGGGTGTGAAAGTTTTGAGTATTTGAGCTGATGCCCAGTAACACTCTGCAACCCCCCAGCATTTGTCACAAACCTGTTTGGACTTAACACATCTTAAATGCTCATCAGCTTTCCTGTGAACATGCAGCAGGTGTTCATAGACAATTCAGCCCAGAGCCAAAGGGCATCAAATCAGCTAATGTTTGCACAATACACTGTATACTGTACAAGGTCTGTCCAAGGAAGTATAAAGGGAGAGGGAATGTGTATGATTTGCAACTTTGTTATATACATAGATGCATTTCCTGTCTTCATATACAGTACAGTTCATGTACAGGAGGCAGACTTTCTTGTAATAGTTCTCTGGACATTGGCATTTTTCACTCACGCCCAGTCTGGTCCTTGTACCTGACTATTTTGATAGGTGTAACGTTGGACCCAAGAAACATATGCTGGAGCGAATATGATGACAGCAGAACTTTTATTTAATACTGTGGTTTTTACTGGGACACAGACACTCCCGCTCTCTCTCTGCTGTCACGTCCGCTTCCCTCCTCCGACTGTCACTGCCAACATATAAAGAGACACAATCACTGTCAGATCCCAGCACACCTGTTCACCCCGCCCCTGCGCCGCCCCGGGAGCTCACTGCGTCACCCCTCCTCTGCAGCTGGCCAGAGACCACACCCACGCCACAATAGGATTTGTTGTTGTTGTTGCTAATTTTAAATTGGTGTCTTTAGACTTTGAAATGTTTACATCAGGTAAACTATATCTGAAAGTCACCTCCAGAAGAAAAAAAAGTCCAGAAAAGACCTGACACAGAAGAAAGCTGCAACTTCAGTTGATCCATCTACTGTTTGCTGAAGCCTGATCAGAAAGGCACCCTTCAATTGGAGAAAAAAGGCTTAGGTATACTAAACTACACAAGAAGATGACTAAAAATCAATGGTAACAAATCTTACAGAATGATAAAACCACAATTTGGGTTCAAGACATTGTCATTGTTGCATTATGCAAATACAAAGCATGGTGGAGGCGCTGTTATTATTTTTTGCACTTTTACATTATCTTAATATTTCAGCCCTAGAACTTGCTATGTTGTCTGATTTGTGCAACCAGAATTCTATAAGGTCGTAAAATCTAATTTAACCCTTTAAAGCCGATAGGAGCGGGCACGCTCTGTTTTGCGTAACTATTTTTAAATCCCGGTAGCTCTGCAACCACGTGAGCTAGCGCAATAATTTTTCTTGCTTATGAAACCGGAGGAGTTGTACTTACATCTTATGCCATCAGCTTGTCCTAGGTCACAGTTTCCTTCCACATATATCTTTGCAAAAACTGCATAAAACGCACTTGCAGCAACAAAAACATAATATTCCAGAAACACGCTTTGCCGATCCGATCAGCTGTTCATAACACTTCTTACGTTGGAATAGACGTCAGCGCGAACTTTTGCATGTCCGCCATTACCTGCTCGAAACCGGAAGTGACGTCATTTTCGCGGAAATGTAGTTTTTTTTTACCATCAGGGCCTCAGGGCCTATACTGGTGTTTTTAAAAGTTATGTTTGACTTTATGACTTTCTGTGTCGTTTCTGGGATGCTTATAACTCATATTGCACTGCTGGAAATAGTTTATTTTGATGCATATGTTGCTTTTTTGCAAATTTGCAGTATAATATTTATTTTTCGTTTTTCCTGCAGTGTATAAAAATTGGTGTATTTCAAAAATAAAACTATGAAGACACTCAAAATAAATTTCCTGTGGTGGGAAACTATTTTGTGCAACTTTTTTGTATTTACAGTTTCTCTAACTAGAAATACATGTTAAAAAAACAAAAACGATTTTCAATTTTTTTGTAGTTTATTGCACTTTTTTGCAATTTATGTAATTACTATGCACTTAATGAATACATATTATCAAAATCTGGGCTATAATTGTTGTATTGATGTGTAGCAACTTGAAATGCTCCCAAAAATGGCTCCACACCATGTAAAAATATAATATAAGCTCTGGCGGACTTGGTTCTGTGGTAGGTCTTAAAGGGTTAAAGTGTAATACAATACATATGGTGATCAAGTATACTGGCTATGAAACAAAACATACAAACTTTTTATTTAACAATGTGTCAGGTGCAAGGTATGATGTGCCTCTCACTCTATGACAGGTGGGTTAGGCTCTGAATTGGTTAAGTGGAAGTGGAAAATGTATAAAATGCATCAGGTTCTTGGCAAATATGAAAAATAACACGGACACTGACTGATAAGCACTCTTCTCATTTTATTGTTGGGTAAGATAAAATATTAGCTCAAAAGAAAAACAGGTTGGCAAGAATTTCCCAACATTAAATTTAAAATCCAGAGACGCACTCCTATGTTTTTCAGGATTGCTCTGTCCATTATGCTAAGATGAGCACCAAGTCATTTTGACTTTACCCTCATTTGTACTGCCGCGCTATAAATATGCCGTCCAGTCACTTTCAGAGCTGGATTCAAAGGACAGTAAATGAGTGTTCATCCACTGAAAGCTTTTCATTTCACCTGGTTTACCTAATTTTAATATTTGGATGAAAATTTGCCCAAGGGGCCCAATAGGAAAAAAAAGAAAAGAAAAAAAGACACTGATTCATAAGCTCAAGAGTGTCTTACCCCATTCACTGTTGGAGGCTCCTCAGTGCTAATGATTTATGGGTGACACATCCAGGTCTAATTGGATCTTTGAAATACCCATCCCCTTTGTCTGAAGGGCTTTAATGGCCAGGCACCGCTGCTCTGCCTTGATGCGGAGCCAAGCTTGTCCTGCATCTTTTCTCCGTAAACACTGGAAATCTGGCGCGCCATGTTACCAACTAAACAAAGAAATGCACCTCACTTGCTCTTACATTAGCCTGTGGGGATGCCCTCGCGCACATCACACGAACATTCGAATGCGCACACATATCTCTCGGGAGAGATGTTGCCAGGCAACAAGAAGCAGCCCCCCCCCCCCCCCGCCTTTTCTTTTCATTACATCTTTGTTTTCTGTGGCTGCTATCAAAGGTGAAAAGAAGGGAAAGGATCAAGCAAAAGCAGTACTTCCCTTTTCTGTTGTCCATGTGAAAGTATGTGTTGTCTTATAATGTTCTGATGCTTTTTATATTATATTGTCATTATACTTATTACTTGCTCCTTTTTTTTTTTTTTTAAACATGCCTATTTCAAAGCCTGCACAAATATGTTGTTAGTTGAGGCTTTTTCGAAAGTGGAAACAGACATTTTCTTTTTTTCTGCTTTCTGGTTCAACACCATCAGTGTGAAAATCACATAACTGAGGCTCACAACTTCAGCCCATAATTTCACATTTGTCATTGTGGTCTGGCACAGCTCAATGGGCTGTTCGCTCACAGACATCAACATAAAGCCTTCACATGAATGGATGAATGCACCGCTCACTGGGCTGTCAGAGGTCTCCAGATCTAATTTCCAATCTGGGGAAATATGGCAGCTGTTTGAGGGGGGGGGGAGGAGGGGGGGGGGGGGGATCCAATAGACCGCTTTCCCCCCAAACTGTCCAGAGATATACAGGTGCTCAGTCCTACTTTGTTGTTTGACAGAGTTGGGAAGCCCAAAGATAGCCAAGCTATTCATAACAGTGATATCTGTGTGAAGTTGTAACTAAGCTAATTGTTCACTCAGTGGGTTTAATGGTTGTTTCAACAATTTAGTGTGTTTAGCTTACAGATTAATAGATCAAAGCCCTCAATGATCAAGATTCATCATATCTTAAAGACCTCATAGTACCGTTTTATCCCAGCAGAACACTTTTAGTGTCAAGGCTGACTTCTCTTATATCCCCTGTGGAGTAAGCTCTCAGTTTGGGTTTAGGAAGTAGAAAGGCTTACAACTTTCCTTTTTGTCATCAAGCCAGATCAGATGGCCCTGAACCTTTTCTTAGGTTTTCTGTTATTGGTGACCTTTTTGATGGCATGCTATACATAGAAAATAGCATTAAGGTAAGTCAAACATTTTTTTTAACATGAGATATGTGTCCTAAAGTAATGTACACAACCACACTTTCCCAAATTCCAAGTTATTTAAATTAAGTCATTATTTATTAGTAATTAGTGTTTATTTATATTTATTTTATTTTATTGCGTTAAAACTGGCATTATTACCCACACTTAATGATTGTGGGTAATAACATAAAAATAAAGCAGAAGGCTGAGATGTCACAAATTACAGTTCCGGTAATGGATACTTGAGGCTGACTCCTGAGACAATCTCCATTGATTGCTGTTGTAGAGAGTGTTAGTGTTAATGTGTGTTTTTGGGGGCGTTGCACCCCAGAACCTTCAGGGGATTTTCAGGGTTATCCCCGTCGGAATGTTATGTTGGGAACTTGTTCCTGTATATGATGTGGCTAACTGTGGATGTCTCAGAACCTGGTCATTAAACGTCCTGATAAAGGCTGAGGTTATAACAAGTGCCATGTCAAAATGATCAACTTTGCAGCATACAAAAGACTACAACGCCTCAATAGATAGTTTCTTCATTCACACCAACTCTCAAGGATTTGTTTTCCCTTGTATAACTTGTCATTATTTTCACTGGCGCTATCTCACAAATATTATATGGCCTTCTGTATGATATAGCCCATCCAAGAAGTTTCAGTTTTGGGGAGTTACTAGTAAAATACTAGGCTTAGTAACTCATCTAGTTAGAACATTGCGCCAGTCTGTAGTTTGTTAGTCAGCTAGCATTTGGTAGCAAGCCATAATCATCCACAGTTAACTGTTAGCAGAGCTGTAGTGAAACTTGAAAAATTTTGCCTTGAAAGTAAAAGTTACGGATTAGCACTGCAGCCGGCGTGTTTCAAAAGGCACAACTTTTACTTTGAAGACAGACTTTTTCAATTTCTGCTTCGAGTCACACTTTCCAAATTTTCACTACGTTTCAGAGGGCAGCTAGCGAGTGTTTGCAGATGAGGCGACATCCTCCAAGCAAACATACAACTAGGCAACTGGCTAACAACCAAAGCAATCACAAGAAGGTTTTCGGTGCCTCACTGTATATTGCCATATGACAGCTAGCAACCAACATCAACGATTCACCAACCAGTTGGGGAGTACATATTTTCAACTTTCCAGATGGCCTGTGTGACTGGGGCCCAAGTTGCCACAGCAAACCCAGAAAGTTCCCCCACACCAGACACTACAATTTTAGGCATTGCTTACTTCGTCTACTAAGCTAAACATAAATAATTTTATAAGCTCAAAAAATGTCGGTAAATATGATGTAAAAAATTAAGTTTACACTACTAAATTACTTTAAAACTCATGAAAAAAAGCAACATGGTGGTCTCACGTTTGCCAAATATAGATGCATGCCTTTTTCCATAAACTTCGACCTTGTGCAGCAACTGACCACAAAGCAGCGTCCTAACATAGCAAAAAGGTTTTCATCCCGTCTGCCATATTTGTCGAGTCATATTACATTCACTCTGCTTATGTTGTTGTGGTGAACTTAGTCACCTTCAAACCTCCATTTCTCAATGAATAGTATAATTAAAAAGTAAAAACATTCAGGAGATTGTCCTCTCATTTCCAGTTATAAGGCAACCAACCCTCCTGTGTCCTTGAGTCCTTGCCAAGACTAATGACAAGCTTTGTTGTCTCTCCATTTGTTTTCCTCATGTCCTCTGCTGTGTCGCTACACAGTTAGAGAGAGATTACAGTTGTATTGGGTGCCGCCTGTCACTGTACAAATGCCTGTCATTAATTTTACAGGCAGAAGGCAATTTCAGAGAAGTGGATAAGTTCTGATAATGGCGCGAGCTCTGTTGTGCTGTCATGCCAGAGAAAGAAACATCAGGTCAAAAGATGTTTCTTCTCTTCATTCTAACTTTTGTATCTGGTTTGTGTTTTTTTTTTTTTACAACACTGTGACCCAGAAGTTTTAGGCCGTTATCTCTCTTAATTTGCCTGCTGACAGACCTGACATAGTGCATGTGTGTGTGTTTTTTCTTTTGTAGCAAAGACTATAAAAATGAAGTGACAGAGCTGAGGATGGGAGAGATTAATGATAAAGACAAAGTATAAGATATTATGAATTGCCAAAAGATCTTTTTAACATTGCCACTGTCCTCTTATGTTCTCATATAAATCACATCATAAGCCTGGTGCTCATAAGGAGCTGTCAGCTGAAATCAGAGGGCACTTGTAGATTTGTTTCTCTCATTCAGAGAGCGGCTCAGATTCATCCCCAGCTATATATTCATGTGATGGCCTGTCTCATCCTCATCCTCCGCTCTCTAATAACTCAGTGTGTGTGATTGCATTAGGAGCATGATAAATGTAAAATAGAAGCTCACCGCCGAGTGCATCATCACAAATTACTCTGCCGCCGATGCTAGTTACAGATGGGACCAGGAGGGATGTGTTGTTTTTGAGCTGTCTGCGTCACAGCACTGTTGTTTTCACACCAAAAGCGAGGATTTTTTTTTTCTTTCTGAAAAAAGGCAAAAAAAAAAAGGGAAATGCTGCCTCTGAATCCACTGAGTCCTCTTCTGGCTGTCGCCGGCTGATGAGATTTGTGCCCACTCAGCCCTGCAGAAAATTTACTAAGGTTTTATACATGCTAATAGGAAACTTATATGAAATATTCAGGAATCTTTTCTCTGTTTTTACCCCTGAAACAATCCACTATGACATATTTGCAACTGACTGTACACACTGTACAGTAAATGGCACAGATAGCCCAACATGGATTACAGATTTATTCATGTCCATGTCATGCTTTTACTGAAGTTATGGTTCTGTTACTGTTTTATAATCTTTTTTTTATCCGACATAAATGTGCCTGTGTTAAAATGTGAAACATCTAGAATCCACAGTTGCTTTTAGGTACAAATATTTATAGTACACATTGAGAGAGAGTCCTCTTTCAGGGAGTGCTAACTAGATTTCTCTCAGTCTTGATTTCAGCACTTGCTGTTAAGGTGTTACTACTGCCTCAGGTTGACGAAGGGTGTCTTGTGCATTCAGCCTATCACAGCTGAAAGGTTTCTTGATATAGTGAAATCTACTTGAAATAACCCCCATCACAACAATTTTAAGTCTTATGTGTCTTTATTCATCCTGAAATGATCCTTCAATAGTACCAACGGCCAGGCTTCATTGTGCTGGAGTCAGCCAGTCCCTCAAGTGCCCAATATAAGAGTAGTTTAACAGGAGAGAGGTTTGTTTGTGAGTCTCTTTTACTGCCATGTGTAAATAAATTGTCTTGACCAAAGCAGTGAACTGAACAGAGAAAACTACTGAATGCCCAGTAATTTGAGGTTTGCCCTCATTCAGGCAGGCCACAGAGCCAAACTTATTCAGTCCTGGCATATCAATGGAACTCAGTGGCAACTCACAGCTTAAATAAAATGATGGCCTTCAGTTCCTGCAACTGGCAAATTGCAAGAACTAAATATTGGGCTATTAAGCTTCTTTAACTTCCTACAACTGCAAGCTGCTTTGCAACCCACCTCCATCCTGCAGTTTCTTTCTTAATGTCATGCATGTAGCTGTGAATGTCAGCCCTACTATTTACAGGCGGTCTTGCACCTGCCTTCTGCTGTGTTGAACAGCGGGGAGGTCCCAGAACAGAGCCATACACCAAATATAAATGACTAGAGATGGAAGAAGAGCAGTTGCTATATTTGCACTGTTGCCATATAGCAAGAGGGTCCTGGGTTTAAATCCAAGTTTTGTCCTTCTGTGTGGAGTGTTCTTCCCATACTTATACAGGTTCTTACCTCTGGTGGCTCTTATGGGAAGTAATGATGATATAGATGTAGGTCATAGCACCAGTTGTTGTGGTTGAACTTATGATTTGTTTTTTGAAAAGCATTATGATAGAATAGAAATTTGATATTCAGGCAGTAGGACTACGGTGCATATTAATTTCACTTAATTAATTGTTTTCAGTTGTAACCCAAGTGATTTGCCAGCAGGCCTGTGTTACTGTTAACAGGAAAATATTATCTATTTTCCCGATCTGTTGGCACCAACATTACTGGTATAACTGCAGATAAAAGAACATTTTAAAAGTGAAGAAGAAATGGGTGAAACAGCCACTGACCATGTTATGAGTGTTGATTTTGCATTGTTGTCCACCACACGAGATTCTACAACTTCCCTGTTGGGAAGTTTGGGTGTTCAGAATGCCACAAACACAACAACAACCATCTGATCCAAGCCTATTGCATAGAGCATAAACAAATGAATAAATAACTACATAAAAGTGCTAAGGTCATCTGTTTATGTGCTGTGTCTTGAAAAGTGAAGATTTTTATATATTTGTTAGTATAATTGTTATAGATAGTTTTGCATTTTATCATGAGTCTTAAAAATCTCATGCCAACCTCGCTCTTTTCTCAATAAACAATATACTTAAAGTTGTGGTCAATGTTACAAAGAAAATTATATAAAGTAAACCTGCAGTCTAGTTTGTTAATCATCTGGTATGGGCAAAGCCTATCTAGAAGAGTCATTTTGTTACCTAGTCATCCCACTGAATAGCTCGCGATTCAGCTGGGGGGTCAAAACAGGCTGCTTGTGAGACAGTCCTCAATAAATCAGAGCTAAAACAATTGTTTTTCTACACTGTCTTCTAGAACAAGACATGTTCACTGATAATTCTTCACACTGTCATGATGGTGGTAGTTCTTAATTACTGATCATTTACTTGTGTCTTTGTTTATTATTGTTTATTATTTTATGTCCAGCACTGTCTCCATGCAGATATATAATTACCATTCTTTACTGACTATCAAATCTGGATTTCCAGAGTCAACAAAACAGGGTAGTTTTTCCACCGCTGCTTGAACATGGATGGACTTCAGATCCTTAAGTTAAATCCATTATAAAGACAGTCTGTTCATCTACCCATTTTTCTCTAATTCAACTTAATTACATAACTACAATAATAGGAAAGATGCCCATTAGAGATATCACCTTCTTATGTCCTGTTTGGGACATTCACCATCCATCCACTGTGCATCGTTGCTTATTAACAGTTCACTGAGGGAAGGGTCTGTTCTTTCCTACTCTAAACATGCTGATGCAACTTCTTCACTAAATAAACTTAATGTTAATGCCACCTGTGTTGGTATTTTCCAATAATGTCATTGTTAACAATTATTAGAAAGCACTCTACTGAGACTGCTCTTTTGAAGGTCTATAACAATCTGTTGATGGTTTCTGATGCCAGGCATTGTTTTGTGCTCATTCTACTTGACCTCAGTGCAGCATTTGATACTGTTGACTGTAAAATGTAACTTAATAAACTTGAGATTCTGGCTGGTAGTTCTGGCACTTCATTAGAATGTTTTTCTTTCTATTTATCTGATGGAACTTTGTTCGGAGAAACAAATTCTTCTCTTACTTTGCCTCCTTAACCTGTGGGGTTCCACAAGGTTCAGTCATCGGTAAATTATTATTTCTTTCTACATTCTTCCATTAGCTTACATCATTCAGTCCTTTAGTGATATCCATCCATCCATCCATTCGCTTCCGCTTATCCTTTTCAGGGTCGCGGGGGGCGCTGGAGCCTATCCCAGCTGTCATAGGGCGAGAGGCGGGGTACACCCTGGACAGGTCGCCAGTCTGTCGCAGGGCCAACACACAGGTACAGACAACCATTCGCACTCTCATTCACTCGCACATTCACACCTAGTGGCAATTTGGATTATCCGATTAACCTATCCCCACAAGCTGCATGTCTTTGGACGGTGGGAGGAAGCCGGAGTACCCGGAGAGAACCCACGCAAACACGGGGAGAACATGGGAGAACATGCAAACTCCACACAGAAAGACCCCGGCCTGATGGTGGAATTAGTGATAGTTTTGATAATTTTTATGCTGATGACATTCAGTCCAATATGTTTTTTAAGCCTCATCAGTTGTGCACTCTATTCCACTGTTTAACCCAGATTAGTGACTGGCTTTTTATCAGTCAGTCTTTTTCTTTGTTTTGTTCAGTTGCTAAGTCAACACTCAAAGTCTTGCAACATATGTTCTCCATGACTTAAGAGGAGAACATTATTCATGCATGGTGTCATCGGGGCGATCGTGAATGAACAGTGGTATTGTAAAGTGCTTTGAGGTGTCCTGAAAGGCGCTATATAAATGCAATCCATTGTTATTATTATTATCGTGCTTAGATTTCTGTAATGGCCTGTTTGCTGGCTTAGATAAATCATGTCTTTCATGCCTCCAAGCAATACAAAATCCTGTGGCCAGTCCTACTAGGCAAGCTGTTATTACTTCTATTTTATATTCTTTCATTGGATCCCATTAGATTTTATGATGCATTTTAACATTCTTGTACTTACATAGAGAGCACTAAACAGCAGGGCTCCAAACTAGTTAGTTGTTCCCCGTAGAAGATCAAAGACTAGGAGGGACAGAGCTTTACCTAGCTTTTTGCTAAGACTTCTTGTAAATTAAAACAGACTGTTTAGGTTATACTGTGTCTTAACTTCATGTTGTATTACTAATACAGTAATTACAGTAGGAGCTTCTTATTTATTTTACCGATTTTGTTGTTCTTTTTCTGTAATTGATATTTTAAACTTTATACAGTACAATTTAATCTTTACTATTTATGGTAAGTAGTTAAAAACTGTTGAATATGGCATGGTAGCTTAATAAAAGTCCTCATCTTCATGGACAGCTGCTCAAAGGATTTTTTCCTTTGCGTAGTTTTTTACATTGCAGACAAAAAAGGGTCAGAATTAGTGAAAATCAAGGAAGTCACTCAATGAGTCAGAATTTACTTGGCAAAGATCGGTATTTTGTCTTGGTTTTTTCATCTTTGTCTTTTGGAATAGGAACTCTGGGCTTGGTGCCATTTTTTCATTGCTCCACATCGATAATAAATAATCCATTACACCTCTGCAGCTTTTATGGAAACAACTGAGAAACTTGTCTCGCAAATTTCACAGCATGCTGAAGGATGCCTCGGTGCATCTGATCATCCGTCCCACTTTGCTGTGCATTTTAATTAGCTTTAAGTACTTAGAAACAACTGAGACCACAACAGTCAAAGTTGGAGTGCTTCAACGGCCTGTCTCTGGAGCAGCAAGGCTTGCTTTCCTCCAGTGCTCTGCAGATCTACAGGTCTGACAAATCCTTATTAGGGGTTTTTACTGTATACCACCACAATTTGTGTGTGTGTCTGTGTGAGTGTGTGTGTTTGTGTGTGTCTGTGTGTGTGCAGAGGGTGTTATGATTTTGCACTACTGGCCAGGAAAACCTATTTGACCAATTAAACCAGGATGTAGTTGCGCCATGTGTATGTGCATGTGTGTGTTGAGGTGTGTGTCTGTGTGTGCATATGTCCGGTGTGTGGGTGTGAAAATATTTAGAATCCTCTTGACACCCAATTAGAGAGCAACCCGACATGACCTCCAACTTCAAGAGACACCAAAAAGCTCACTTGAAACAACAACTTGGAACTGCTTGACAAAATGGCCCCACTAATGAGCGTCTGTAAACACAACCTTATTCTTGCTGATTGCTATTTAAAAGAAAGGGGGTAAAAAAAAAATGTGTGTGTGCAGAATCTATGACTTTAATTTCCATGCATAATGAATGCACAGAGACTGGTCACTGTACCAGTGGTCATTGGATGTTTTGACTACATGCTGCCCAGGGGGTGTTGTTAAACAGCCTGTTATTATGCACATAGTATTCTCAAGACTCCATCTTTTTTTCATAATCGACATTTCAGTAGCTGTTTAAACTTTGTCAGAGCCTGTGCTTGGTTTTTAAACTTTCATTTGAGTTGTTTGGGGCAGTGGTGGGACATATTTTAGGCACAGTGTAAAAATAGTCTTTTGAGATTATATGATGATGATCTCACCATCTGATTTCTTAACTTATATATATCCAGCTATGCATACTACTGATGATAAATCAATTTTGAATTTTTAGAATAGTTAGATTCAATGAAAAATTCCACTCAAATCATACAATTTGGTACAATTCTTAGCAGCGACATAAAATAAGGCCTTTTGGTTACTCATTTAGCATTTTTTTTTCTTTTTAAACCTTTTTCCGTTTTGCCTCTATTACCTGTGTTTATCACCAAGGAGGTTATGTTTTTGTTAGCAATTGTAAGTATACGTGTCATTCTGTCTGTAAACATGTTTTGAATGAATTCTGATAAAAGGGGGTCATGCTAGAGATCAATTAAGATTTGCCTTGCATCCACCAAGGTCCTCAAGGTCAGCGTAATGATGTATTGGTTCAAATTGACAAAAAACAAACAAACTTATTACTTCAAAACTATGATTCTTACGAGTGTGGTGCACATTTAAACATATAGAAAGTACAGTATAAGGATTTAAGGTGTCATGTCATATTTAACCTCTGAAATCTCTAATACTTTAATCTAACAGTCAAAATAATAACAATGGTCTATAATATACTACTTAAAACTATGTTTGTCACTGCCATTGTTTGTATTGACAACATATAGGGATTACTTTGGAAATGTGACCTCTATTATGTCTCCATAAATGTCTTTTTATCTTTAAAACTCTGCTTAAAATTATTCATAACTTCTAATACCTTGGTTTGTATTGAGAAACAAAGATATTAGATGAATATTATGACCCTGTTATTGAAATACATAACATTTTGAAAATATGTTCAATGTTCCTGAATAAGTATTATTTATTTTTGGAAGACGGAACTAAGTTTTTTTTTTTATCATCAAGCACTTTGATGGATTTTACGAAAAAATGAAATGAACTTTACACATAAATAAAATGTAATAAACAAAATATTTATACTCAAAATTAAATATATTACAATGGTTTTTAAACAGAGAAAATATTTTATTGCCCTAAAAACAACAAGCAAAACAAAATGAATGTATATATAGAAAATGCCATGCAATTCTTTAAAATGTAAAAATTGCCCAGAGAGTGCTCTGCCTTGTCGGGGATAGTGAGCAGTGTAGAATAGACAAGAAAGTGAGGAAGACATGGACTTTGAGCCTTGTAGTATACAGACATCTGCTCAACCAGCTGAGTTAAACTGACACCCACAACAGCAAATTATAATATCGTGGCTCAAGAGTTGGGAGTTCGCCTTATAATCGGAAGGTTGCCGGTGCGAGCCCCGGCTTGGACAGTCTCGGTCGTGATGTCCTTGGGCGAGACACTTCACCCGTTGCCTACTGGTGGTGGTCAGAGGGCCCGGTGGCGCCAGTGTCCGGCAGCCTCGCTTCTGTCAGTGCGCACCACCCATTCACACGGGTGGATGACTGGATGTGTAAAGCGCTTTGGAGTCCTTAGGGACTAGAAAAGCGCTATACAATACAGGCCAGGCCTTAATATGCTTTGCCCCCCGGATAAACACCATCACTTTTTTCTATTTATTGTTAATCACATTAAAGTTTTCCATGTCATGTTTAGTTGAACGCCTCATTCTTCTCATGTAAAAGAAGGGAAGCAGTTGATGACTTTGTTTCCTTCTTTGAAAAATTAAAAGTGGTTGCCATTTGTCTTTAGCTGAAGCCAAGCAATGAAAAGCTGAAGCCAAGCAATGAAAAGCTCTGTCACTCTTAAATTTTCTACTGTGCTTTCAATTCACCTTTCAATCATTTGTCAAACGACTCAATTGGGGTAGTGGCCATGTTGATTACATTAAAAGAAAATGGCAATTTTAGGCAGCGAGTAAATTGTTACCCACGCATTCTTTTGAACCTTTAAACTGTCACTAGCTGAGAAGATGAAGACTTGTGCAGACACCTCCAGAAAATCAAAAGTTCCCTTTATTGTAGTATAATTCTGCCACCTCCAGATATGATGAAACTGGAAATGAGTCAAACTCCCAGGAACTATGACATGAACTTATTGATCAAGACACGCAGAGAGCTGTCCCTCCCCGTCAGCTCTGGTCCGGTCTCATATCTCCATTGATCGCACTCATGAAAACGAACAAAAATCATGATCAAAGCAGACCCGGGGAGTTCCCATGGCCACAGTCTTCAGATCACAGCAAAGGAGCAGGTCTGCGGGAAGCAGGGAGGAATGCGGTTGGGGGAGGAGGATGAAACGGAATATGAAACAGTCAAATGGAGATCAACTCTGCTGATCCTGCTTTTTGATCTCCGTCTGGGCTGCTTCTTAATATATACGACTGCACAGAGGAAGTGAGTCGGTACCGGATGTGTCTGCATGTGTCTCTGCTCATTCTCACACACACAATTCATGAAGAGAAACACACAGGCATACTTACAGTATGCAGATCTTTTTTTTTTTTTAATCCTTTTTTCTCCCTTGCATGTACACCATCAGTCACCTCATATTGCATCACACTCTTTGGTCTTTTAAAATGCAGATTGCCAGGAAAATATGGACAGTATGCAATTTTTCACCTTGAGACAGCATGCTGTTAACATATCTGCATCCATTACATCATCACAGAAGCTGACAACAGACACGTCTACAATTACATCACTTCAGAGACACTTTTACCTGTTAGTTGTTTTCTGGATACACAATCTGTATGAGTGTTGGCTATGTTTTCTATTCCTTTGACTAGGTTATTTTAATATGCATTTTAAAGCTTATTAAAGAACTTGTTATTTATTAATGGAGCTGAAATTCAAGAGACACCAAAGCCCTGTCGCTGTAGTTAGCTACATTTGTATTAAATAAGCTTTAATGTAAAATATCCAAGGAACGCTTCCAGGTCTTTGAACACCTGCATGCACAAACTGTCGTGCTGGTGATAGTGTTAATAGGAAAAAACTGAAATGCTGAGAAGAATCCAAGGCGGGCTGGCAGGTAGTCAAAGACACATTTTAATCACTGCTGAAAAATAACAACAAACAGCACAGTGATGGCAGGAAGCCTATTAGACTAACAAGGTCAAAAATAAGAACAAATCACAAACAAGGAAGTCAACTGGAGAGACTACGGTGATTTGGAAACAAAAGAGAGGCTTGAACAATACATGATAAAAACTGAGAGAGAAGAGCTATATCATATACACAAATCCAAAGAGAGGGATACTATGGCGCAGGATGGAGGTAAAAACAGAAATCCACATGAAGGAATTATGCAGCACATTTAATACCGTAACAGCAATCAGTAAAACATTAGAAATACATAACAACTAAAAAAAATAATAAAAGTGAAAAAACAAGCTTAAAAAGGGTGTAAGTTATAAACCACATGGGAGCCAGTAATTACAAATAACAATGGAACAAAAACTAAAAGCTACACACCAGTGAAACTGTTTGTGCTGTGCTGGTACTCTGGAAGGTTAATGAAGCCACAATAAACTGAAATTGATGCAAAATTAGTGATACTTGTGCTCTCCGTGTACATAAAGTTGCCAAACGTTCACAGCTGTTTTTAATAAAATCAGAATTTCCTGATACTTAAAGTTACAACTATTTTCTTATTCGTTTAAATGTGGGCTTAAAAAACTGTCCAAATTTATTATAATGATTATAATTTTGACTTAAAAAAAAATAGTATTTTTGGAATGTTACATTTTTTACCATGTTCAAGGTTCAAGGTTCAAGGTTAAGGTTTGTGTGGTAAAACCACAGAAAAGTAAGAAAGTACCCTGAGTAGAAGGTACAACATTACCTTGAAGCTTTTTGGGTGGATTACTCTATTTTCTAAGAGTGCATTGCTCAATTCATCAGACCAAGTCCATCCACACCATCACAGACGTTCTTGTAACCAAAGTTGATTAAAGGAGATATGAAAACAAAAGTGATTATAATTAGTTGAAAGTAACTGCAGATTCTCATGTAGGTGTTGTGATCACAGACCAGCATCTCTTTGAAGGTGCCATTGATGAAAATGTGATTACAAAGTAAAGCTGCTTTAATAGGCTTTAAGGGTTACTTGAAAGTTGTATCAAAAAAAGTTCCCCAAAAAATATTATAGACCCAATGATAATTTAGAATCATGCAGCATAGACACAGATGTGAAAATTGAAATTTGGAAGCTTTTGCTGTTTATATTTACATACAAATTAAGATGCATGGTGAGTTTACATTGGTATGCTGCTTCCTTGGGCACCAGATTGCAAATGAACTTTGACTGCAAATGAATTTTGACTTAACTTTCAGAGTTCCCTTTGAAACGAAACCAGCAAGAAGTCTTTTGGTAGACTAAGTGGCATATCAAAAGAAGCATGGAGGAGAAATTATATTATATGCTAATGGAAGGCAGCTCCTGGGAGCAAAGGCTTACATTTGGCAGACAGAGAACAAGTTTTCTTTCAGAATGCGTATTAATCAAACTCATCATCATAGCATCTCAAAAGGAAAAGTACATCAGTATTCATACATAAGCACATGTAATAAGCACATGCCCTGCAGGATTTTTTTTTTTTTTTGTGGAAACATGACTAAATTGAGCATGCGGAACACAAGAAGCAATGGTTGGCTTATTGACACCACTTAAAATAATATGTTTGTTTGTGTCGCTACAATAGACACTCACAGTCAATGTCTGAATTCATCTGGCAGTGATCGCAGCAACAGGCTGCAATCATTTAT
Source organism: Copadichromis virginalis (assembly GCF_057382275.1). Taxonomy (NCBI): domain Eukaryota; kingdom Metazoa; phylum Chordata; class Actinopteri; order Cichliformes; family Cichlidae; genus Copadichromis; species Copadichromis virginalis. The sequence continues at coordinate 41,174,764 of NC_140639.1, read as the reverse complement.
AGCTCAATGCACATGTTATGTATTTCACATGAAGTGTAATAATCTCTGTTGTTTCAAATTTAACCAGTTTTGCAGTCAAATATTTCTTCTACATGAAACCATTTAATTTACTAGAGACAATATAAAAACCTTTGCTGTGCTACATCTAGTAATGGCTCATTATCTAGCACTCTCTGCCTTGTATGACATGATAGCTTTAGGCTCCAAAGACCTACCATGGCAGCTAAAACGTTGACAGAAAAGCTTCAATATGTGAACTCCAAATTCAATAGCTGACATCACAGAGGATATGAACATCTTAATATACAGTTCTTTGTCTGAAGTATGGTGTTGATAAACCAACTGTGGACAATTAGTTTGGTAAGCTAATGAATTTAGCTATTAGGAAAGTTAGCTTGGCAAAGCATAGCTAACATTAGCTTTCTAGCAAGCTAATTGTTTCAAACAAAATAATGACACTCACAGTTTAATGAATTTCCCCTATTCCTCTCTTATATATTTGCATGCTCTCAAAATACTTTAGCCCAAAACAATTTTAGTGGACTAAAACCGAAATATTAGCACTTGCATCACACTGTATTCAGTGTCAGGATGCAGCTTCCTGCAGAACCCTCACACTTTCTTGCCAATATCTTCTTTTGTGTCATGAAAGACTTTTTTTTTTCTCATAAGCTCATAACACGTAGATGTATGTTCTTTACTACAAAATCACTAGGAGTATCTATGGTGTGGATGGGGCTGTCTTTATTCTAATGAAGTCCTACTAAATTTATCTGTCTTTTAAAATTTGTCGCCCTTGCATGGTCGAGTAAAAGATAAACCATGATAAAACAAAACACTGCAAAACCATCTAAATTTCTTACCTAAGCCATATTAATGTGTGTGTGTCTTTCCGTGCATTATAGAAGTAGAAGAGCATGTGTGAAATTTGGGTTCTCAAGCTAATAAAATATGAATGACACTTTGGTATTGTTTTGAGTAGCTGCCCAAGCATTTTAATAGAAAATCTGTGAAAAAAATAATAAAAAACTGATAAAGCAGACCACCATGTAATGCAAATAGATGACAAGCTATATTTGTGTGTTTCACTGTGGAATTATGTTAAATTAGTGTGAAATGAGAATCCAGTGAGTCAGGCCTTTGCTACAAAAAAAAACAGAGACAAATGTATGAAGGGCCCTTTATAACTTTAGAAGCAAATGGTGCCCAGGACAAAATGGAGGTTAAGTATCCTCGACAGGTATGGCCTCATGAGCAATTTATTCAGGCTTGGTGGTTCAGGAGAAAACCCGATTAACCAGCAGGTTGTCCTCCAGCCTCATAATTATGGAGACACCCCATTTCCAGCAGGCAGTAGAGAGGGAAGTCCATTTTGAATATGCACTGCATCACTCAGTAACTTATTACATTCAACTGTGTGTAATATATATGTTTAACTGGAATTGGAAATAGTATTTGGTGTATGAATAAAGATATTCAGACTGAGAGACAGCTTCTTCCACCAGGCCATCAGACTGCTGAACACGTCATAGACACCTCAGCTTCACTACTGGAACTTTAACATTATGCACTCCATACTGTACAGTAATGCCACTGTTTTGCACATGTCTCAACTCTGTATATTTTTATATATTTTATTTATTGTTTACTCTATTTAATTTGTAAAATATGTGTACACACACACACACACACACACATAGAAAAATATTTAGTATACACATCCAGAAATGCATATACTATTATATATTGTACATATATTTATTAGTTTCAGATGTAGCCATTCTTGTATTTTGCTTGTTTACATTATTGTATTTTGCACAACTCTGTTGCTTGTGAAGCTCGCACACAAGAATTTCACTCACATGTGCTGTACCAATGTACCTGCACATGTGATGTGACAATAAAAGTGATTTGATTTGATTTGATTCACACCCTTTACTTACAATAGAAATACCTTTTTCTTTATTTAATATGCTTATTTCACTATTTACTACAAAAAGTCAATCAATAAAGCATAAAATAAAAATAAGCACACTGAAACCTTTGAACTCTTTTTAGTATATGACATAGAAAAGTGTTACAGTGAGATTATTGGGTAAATGCCTCTTTGCGTGCAGGTCATGAAGCGGAGGGAGAGTAGAGCATGCTGGCAGCACACTGACAGATTGGATAAGCCCTTCCAGCCTGCCATCCCACAGGGGGTGCGCTTGTATATGTGTGTACGTGCATGTGTCAGTCGAGCTTCACAAAATGTTAGCATCAGTAGTTTGCTCAACACCTAGGAGAGGATGTGTCCAATTTTGTCCCTAGACACCTTTGCGTGGGGTCTAGAACTTGCTCTTGAAATAGAAAGTATCTGACAAGCGCTATTAATGGAACTGCTTTGTTTTAGGTTTGTATACTGATTTGGCACTGTTTTGGGGTTTTTTTTGCCTGTTGTCATGCTGAATGCCAAAGTTGCTTGCAAAGATTTCGTTTGTACACTAAAGCTTTTTTGTTTCTCCTGCCTGTTTGTCATCGTGTTCCATCTCTGTACCAGTTCAAATACAATTTCCAGATAATTAGAGGTGTTTGTTTTAATCAGCATGGAGTGACGCTTACAGCAGGGAAATGCTAACTGACTACTACATACTGCCACAAACTATATTCTACATTTGCGAATGTATGCATGCATAACGCACAAAGTCTAAAGTTACATCTGATTTCTTTATATTTTGATACACAAATAAGGAGGGAAAGTGCAGCAATTTATTGAACAATTTATTTGACAGTTAATGCAAATACAGTATTGTAAGGCAAAAAGAGAGTTTGTGCAATTCTAACAAACTTGAAAGTCAGTATTTGGTGTGACCAGACTCTTTGGAGGCCAATCCATGTGTAACCAACTTTAAGGTATAAAGGTGAATTACAGCGCAATAATTACTTGGGCTCGTAATAATAATAATAATAATAATAATAATGGATACTTTATTGATCCCCATGGGGAAATTACTTGTTTTTCTCTGCATTTGACCCATTCACTCAGTGAAGCAGTGGGCAGCCCACTAAGCAGGCGCCCGGGGAGCAGTGTGTAGGGACGGTACCTTGCTCAGGGGTACCTCAGGGTAGCCGTTAAGTGGATTCGAACCGCCAACCTTCCGATCATGGGGCGACCACTTTACCTACTGAGCTATCCCTGCCCCTAATAAGACCCTGGCCAGAATCAGAAGACACCAAATTCGTATGGAGCCAAAGTATTGAGCAGCAATAATGACCTGGACACAATGTTAACTTTTGAGTAGCCACTCTTGTATTGTTACAAAGTATAACAGGTATTTGTCCAATTTGTACAGATAAAGTATAAAATAAAATAAATAGTGTGCACACTCAACAAAATAAAAGTACTCGTTGGGGCCCTTTAAGAATTTAGAGTTAAGCTGGCGATAGCCAACTTCAAAGGTCCTTGTGAATGTAACTGGAATGTATGAGTGTGTGGTGTGTATCTTCTTTGGGGTAGATCGTCCTCAAAGTGGTTGGCTCGCCATCTATCACAACCAGAATATCGTCCTGGTCCTTGGACTTTTCCGTCCTCTCCAAAAAACCTGACCTATAATCCAGGTCATAAAATGTACATTCTAATCAGTCTGTTTCAGATGCATTGTTTAAGGTTAAAATACAAAATCAAAATATTGCATCACCTCATATTCATTGCATCAACATCTTAAATCTTATCAAATCTCACAGTTCTGTTGTACAACATTCAATTTTCAAGCATATCAAATATGAGAACTAAACATCTAAGTTGCTCAAATATTTCTCTATTCATGTAAACATTAATTAAACAATACTTATGGTAAGTAACCATTGACACTCAAAATACAATACACCATAACAAATTCAGAACTATGTGCAAATAATCAACAAAATATACATGTGAGTTCAGTTCAGAGGCATTAAAGCAGTGTGCTTAATTTCTCCACACTATAGGCCTATTCGTGAGAGAGAAATGCACTAAAAATTACCCTCTAGATTACTTTAAACTCACAGTGAACTGACAAAAATTAGCTTTAGAGCAGCTAAGAACATGTTGCTCACCGTTGCTCTGTTTCACAAAAGCCCAACACACACTGGCGTTGGAATTGCAGCAGCTCTCCGGATGAAAGGTGAGTGGTTAGCCTGTGAGACACCGAGCTAGCATTAGCATGATCGCGACGGTAAGTCTCTACAAGTTTTTTCCATCAGAATAACACTCGTCTTACCGACGTTGCCTCTCCCCTTCATCCAGCCACTCGACTCCGGACTTCCAGCAGGTAAGTACGCTGGCTTTCCTTCCTCTCAATCCTGAGTTTTCCTCTCTTTTGTCCGTGGATTTCTCGGTTTGAGTAGTAGATGCCTCCACTCCTCTTGCTGAGATGAGAAAAAACCCGGGAGCACCATGCACCTCCACTTCACTTCCTGGCTGACAGGGTCAATGCGGCCTGGGTAGGCTCTGATTGGTTGCTGAGCTAGGTGCCCTCACGTGGGGTGAACTGAGAGGTGCATTCAATGGTCATAGGAAATACGACGCTTGTTGATGTGGACAGTTAATGTAAAGAGAATAAGTATGATTTTTTTCCATCTGGGCTACACCTGACTAACAGTTTTCCACTGTGTCGGTGGAAACTGATGAACTATGATTTCCAGTAAATAGCTCTTTCTGAATCACCTTAGGAGTTAGGCCACTTAATACTGACCTATGAATCATAAAAAAAAGGCTCCTAACACAGAGACACACACACACATACAAAACCTTCCTTAAAATGTTCAGGTACAAAGACTGGAAAGAAAAAAACTTTGAAAGTTCTTCAAAAAGCCTGAACTACTATTGCTCAAAACCACTTAAAATACCAAAAAAAATGGGTGTCGCTCTATATATGATATAGATACACATACATATTCATAGATATACTCTGTATATACTAACCCTAAATCTATATCTAGTTCTGTATATATAAAAGCTTGAGTGTTGAGTGTTGCTGTGTGATAATTACTACATGGAACAAAATGGAAAAACAAAAAAACAAAGTGCTGCAGTAACAAAAATGACTTGTCATTTGCATGGTATTCATTCTCATTTTCTCATATAGTCTGTATACAACTATAAGAAGGGTTACCTCGTTAAAGCCTTCACAGATAAAAGCCAAATATTCTTAAAAGACTTTGCTGACATATTGCTGCAATAACAGCTTTATTGACCGTTTTAATCAAACGTCTATAATTTGGACAGCTTCACATCTCCAACAAATTGCTCCACTTTGTTTTTGTATCTCTACTTAATGACAGACTTGTGTTGCTGTGCGTGCCAGCCCTTTCCTTTATGTGTCCCTGCACCACCTACACACCTCTGGATTAGCTTTTCAACTGCACCGACCCTGCTGAGATCAGGCCGGGAATTCAATGCCAGTGTTGGGATCTTTTATACAGTATGTGTGTATTTATTTGTCCCTGAGCCTGTCTGGGTGTCTGAGTGCAATATGATCTCATATTATTTTTAGGTAGCTTTTCCACTGTTTGCGTTCCACCTTTAGTTGTGTGTGTGCAGGACATACCACTCGTGTACAGGAAAAAAGTGAGAGCGACTTGGTTGCTGTAATGATTAATGGGAGAAACTTTCAGTGCTCATTCCATTCGGATAATGGTAGTAAGTCAAAAAAAAAAAGCAATCTTACTTGTCGCTCTTTTCAGCACAATTGATCCAAGGGGGGTAAAAAAAAAGAAGAGAAATGTAGAAACCCCTCTCCATTTTTTTTTCGTATTCTATTAAAGCACAAACATTTTCTAAAGGCAGCTCTCACTCTCACATCCACATGAGCTCATGGGTGCTAGAGAGAATAAACCAACCCAGTACTGAAACTAAGTTGCAGCAGCAACTTTTATATTCCAGCCTGATTGATCTGGGCATTCAACATCTGGCATTTCCACATTTTTCCCTTTCTAATTAGCTGCTGATGCTGACATAATTAGTTACCACAGATGGACTGAGGATGTCTGCATGACACTATCTAACTCACACAGCCTTGCAGCACATTTACAACTTTTCATTGTGACTCTGTTTGAATATGTTTAAATCTGCAGAGCCTTTGTGTGGTCTGGATCATGTCACTGCATAATGAGCAAGAGCCACATTGGTTCACTTCAATGCATTCATTGTGGCATGAATAACAATTGGGTAAGTAAGTAAGTATACCTATGCATTTGTACAAGTAGGTTTTCATTGCAGACAATTGGATGCTTTTTTGTAATGTTGTAGTGCAGCAGAATTTCCAATAAGGTTGAGATACTGTTTGGAATGTACATTAAAACAGGAATGCTACAACTGATTTAAACATGAGGGTGTTAAACATATGGCCTGTGGGCAAGAATCAGTTTCCCGAAAGGTCCAGTCTGCTGACTGCATTGCTTAAGTCCAGTGAGCTGTGCTGACAGGTTTTTTTGATTTACTACACCAGCATTTTTAATAAAGTAGAAGAACTGATACATTTTATTTCACTTCTTTTTTCTTTTCTTAAGACACGTCAGTGATTCAGTTTGCAAGTTAAACTTCATTACACTAAAAGAAATGGGAGCAGTTGAAACCCACTTAGGCTGCTTGTGGCCCAAGATGTAAATTGATGGTAAAAAGAAAAGATAATTCATATCCGGACTGACATACTACATTAAAAACTAAGCTTGTAGAGCTACCTTTATCATCGGTAACTGGAAGTAACTTGCAGTAATAGTTTTCTGTACGACTTTAATCAGTCTCTCACATCGCTGTTGAGGAATTTTGAGCAAGTCTTCTTTTCAACATTTCTTCAGTTCACTGAGGTTTTCAGCCATTTGTTCATACACAGCTATCTTACGATAATACCACAGTATCACAGCCAAGTATCTCCACTTTGGTCTCATCTGTCCAAACATCTTGTGATTTGCTCAGACGCAACTTTACAAACCCAAGCTGAGCTGCCCTCTTCTTTTTAGAAAGAGGAGACTTTCCAAACAAGCCATCCTTGTTCAGCCTTTTTCTAATTGCACTGTCATGAACTTTAACAATTAGCATGCTAAGGGAAGCCTGTAGAGTCAAACTCGAGTAGAGAAGAAGCTCTTGGGTTTTTTCCCTGAGCAATGTATGGTCTGACCTTGGGATAAGTTAGTATGGACATCAACTCTTGGGAAGACTGGTAACTCTTTTGAATCTTTTCCACTTGTGAATCTTTTTCACTGTGGAATAATGGACTTCTGATTTTTTGGAAATGGCCTCACGACCCTTCTGAGATTGATGGAGAGCAACAATTGCTTCTCTCACACCATGTCTGATGTCTTTCCTCCTGGGCATTGTGTTAACACATACCTGAATGCTCTTTCAAACTGACAAAACCTGTGCTTTTATAGAGATCTTCACACTTCCTTGTGAATTAATCAATCGACTGATCAGTTAATCAAGTGAACAGAACCTGGCTGCTGTCTATAGAAGCAGTAATTCTGTTCTTAGTATTTCACACACTATTCTGCATTTCGGCTTAGTTTTTGTTCATTAAATAAAGAAATGTGGAATATGTTGTGCCATTCACGTGAGGCTATATTTACCTAATTTTAAAATCTGCTAAAAACCAGATGACTTCTGTTATGTCCTGAACTGACAGAGGGTGTAGTTTCTTTTCACTATCACTTTAAAGTGGCTTTGACATTCCAAATTTAAATCATTAATTCAAATGAATACTGTACTGTTGACTTTCTAAATGTTAAAACTAAGAATACAAATGCAAAGGAATAAAGTGGATTGCCTTTTGTTTCAACACCACTCTACTATCTTGGGAGCTGCTGTAATTCTGAAAGCAAAATTTGTTCCTCTTCTTGCTGGATATAGGATTTTTATTACAAAGTCCTGCTTTTATAATATGAGAAATATGTGGTTTAGCATTTTCTTGCTGAAACAAGACTTTTCCGGGCATTGTTTATTTACAGCTTAAAAACCTGTATATAATATATGGTTAAACATGCTTTACAAAAAACACTGCTGTTTCATGAAAATGGTTTTTAAACTTTGGGTGGGAGGTTTTTGCTTCTGCTTTAGGCTTCCATGTATCCACACATTTGGGTAGGGAGATGTGCTCAGACAGCTGGCATATATAAATCACTGCAGCTTTTTCTTTCAGTGGTCCTGACTGAATGTAAGATAAGCTGTCACCTATAATTTTATTGTATTATGCCAAAAAAATCTATCATTGTTTGATACCACCCCAGAGAGATTTGCATTGTTGATGCAAAATTGGATGAAAACAAAACACCTCCTTTACTCCTATTATTATAATAATTGTATTCTTCTGGAGACTAATCAAGCATGAACAACTTTGGGTCAAGTGGGATTTTTTTTAGCCTAACGTTGTCATATCATATAGAGTTTTTCCCCAAATGTCTTAAACTTTCAAACACAGTGAAAAGTGTTTCCCTTTAAGTTCTTTACATTTTGTAAACAAGCCATTAATGGTTTTTTTTATATTTTAAAGATTTAACTTAGCATGTAAGTAGATCATAAAATGTTGTTATTTTTCCCATTCTTAAGTAGTCCTTTGTTGTCACGTTTTCAATTATTTATTTGTGGCAGTCTAATAAGCCCTCAGTCACGTAGGCCTACAGACCGGTTGGCAGCTACCTGGCAAACACCAAATGCCAGGGGAAAGTGAGTATTCCCCAATTGGTGTTCGCAACTGCTGAGAAAGTCAAGGCTAGTGACCCACTGGCAACTGTTGTTTGCTCGGGAAAAATTTGTACTTCCAGTGATGTATTTATCATGTGGTTGAGAGAAGTTGCTTGCTGGAAATTTGTTGAGGGAAATTTTTCCCTCGTTGAGTTGCTTTGATCATTAGCAGATTGACATGATTGCCTGTAGTTTGGATGGAACACACCCCCTTCTGGATGTTCTATCAAATGCTAATTGGACTTAAAAATTCAAACATTTTGCTATTCACAGAAGCCTTTGCTAATGTGAACCGTGGCTTGCGGAAAAACAAACAAAAAAAACCAACGAAAAATGAAGATGCTGATTTGTATTAGGCCTATTAGAACTACAAATAATCGCAAAACATATATTGATTGCAAATTTATCTGTGCGTACTAGCATTTATCCATTAATGGAGATGAATTAGGACTGAGGCTGCTCTCACTACAAGTGGGCACACAATGAAGACAATTCTAGAAGCACAGAGCAGAATGCTTAATTAACGTTAAGATTACTTATTGTCTCCCATACGAGAAGCTTATCTTGGGGTTGGAGAATAGCTTCATCAAAGCAGGCATTACAATGAAAAACACATTAAATAGGCACATATGCAAACACCAGTCTCAGATAAAAACAACTGAGCACATTAGTCACAACTGATTTAAAATCTTTTAGAGAACTTACATTAAACTGGTACATTAAACTGCTAAAACACCTCCCACTTCACAAGCTCACCAACACTGGACTGAGGTAAAGAAAAAAAAAAAAAGCAGATAAAGTAAATGAAATTTAGTAAAGGTTTAAAGGTTTTTAAGGAAACATTGGAGCTTGTTAGCAATGTTGTTCAATAATCAGATTTATGCTGACAAATGAAACTGACGCACCATTTACAATTTGCTCATGGCACATCTTGTTGAAGCAGCATGATGGCAGCATGCCTCTTCTTCCTCACCTAGCAAGGTGTGTAATATAAACATTGTTAAACAGAATGATGTATTTCATCATGTATCATTGATGTCATTATTAGTGATGACCCCAACCGTAACTTTAACTTTAATTCTAACCCGACAATCATAATAATTTTTTTATTAAAATGCCCCCCCCCCCAAATAATCTGACCCAATCAATAAAACCCCCCAAATAAAATTATGAATTATCTTATATAAATAGGCTGTTTTCTTTATTCATTTTAGTTATTACCAGCAAAATAGCTGCATGTTCGATCATCTGGGAAGTTACCCAGATTTATTTAGTTATTTATTTAGAGATCTTGACACCCCCTCCTCCAATGTTCAGCACAAAGTTACGCCGATGGTTAGGATTAAGGTTATGACATACAATGATGACCCCACAGGGTTAAATAGGTAAATAATAACTTAGACTTTGTGTAGTTGTTTACCAAGTTTTTTGTTGTACTTTAAACTCAAGTCTATAATATTATGCTAGTTATTATTGTATGTACTTTGCAACAGACACGATTTGCTAAATTACTTTAAAACCAGAATGGAAATGAATTGCAAACAGTGGGTCTCAATATAAAGTGACATTTGCATGTTGCACTAGTGGGCATCTGGTATGGAAGAAATATAGTATCATCAGAATTCAACTATTTTTAGACACTGAATTTATAACACTGAATTTTTATCCTCCAAATTTCCCGGCAAAAATATTCACCTGCAAAAATTCACCTGCAAAAAATTCACCTGCAAAAATTCACCTGCAAAAATTCAACTGCAAAAGTGATGAACTTGAATGACCCAAGCCGGAGCAATCAGCACTAAATTGAGTCGAGCGGCTCTCAGCCAATTAAATTACTCTTCTTGATCACATGACACCGTTAGCAGGCAGTGTGTCTCCTAAAAGAGAGCTGTTTAAAGGTGAGTGATTTTTTCTCTTAAATAGAAATCATTACAGAACGCCTAGTCCTACTTAAAACCCCATTCATTTTTCTTTTATTTTATCATCTACTCGAACTAAGGAAAACGTTTGACTAACTCAAAGACAATTTCCATGCCTCCCCTGCCTGTCTGCAGAGGCAGTTTTGAATTTAGGAGCGGCAAGATGGCAGCGGCAAACCCTGGCGGTTCTCCGGTAAGTATATTGTTTTTTATCTTCAAGTTTGTCTTTTGAAACGTTAATTTTATTTAAATCCGTTGCTCACGTATAAAGTACACAGATGGGGTCTTTGCTCAACTCGTCTGAGGCGTGTCTCACTAAGCGCTACATGCTAGCATCTTGCTAACCGAGCTACCCTTTACATGCTGTGCTTTAGAAAATAGGATACTTGGTGCAAAACCATACTCCGCAGATATTGATAGATAGACGAACACTGCAAATATAATGTTGGAAACGAGAATGGCCAGACCATCTTGATTGAACATAACTTCGCTCCACACAGGTTTTATGGTAGACATATTCATATTGGTATCTAATAAACAGTGTGTGGTAAGTTACTTTAAATTAGTAACTTATTTACATTACTATTTACTTCTATCAAAAGTAACTCAGTTACTTCAAGTTACTTGTTACTTTTCAGAGTAACTAGTTACTAGGGAAAGTAACTTTGGTTTTACTCAGAATTCTCTTGTTAATGTGTTGCTTCCGTAACTGGTTACCCAGCCAGACTGCCAGTCTTCTAGCTTGCTTACTTGCCACAAGTGCACTGTGCCACCTACCAATAGAAAGGACAAAAACAATGTGCACAGTTCCATGAGAGAAATCCCACGCCTGGATCGTCGTTGACCGCCGCATGATTCTACCCTGCTTTTTACATCCAACACAAAAACTGCAGTAGTGGTGCTTTCGATTGTACTCAGAACTCGGAAATTCTGCCTTCTGAATAGGAAGATGCAGGTAACACCAGACTGCAGATGAGCTGCTTACAGGGCTGGACTGGGACAAAAAAAAAATCGTCCCGGGGAATTTGACTAAAGACCGGCCCACCATTATAGGAAAAATCATAAAGCCTTTGAATGAAAACAAACGATGTACACTGTTCTGATGGTATATATGCATTAATCTATCAATCGTTTGTTGTAAGACTCAGATAATTATTTTTTTAAAAGCGAGACATTTTAAATGAGAATAAGAAAGAAAAGTATTTCCTTGTGCCCCCCTCTCCCTGTTAATGCCCTACCTGCCCCCCTGGCAACACTTTGCTAGACCCGCCCCTGCACAGTTACCAGCTGTCAGCTAAGTAAAAAAAGGATCCTGGTGTTATTTGTCTCTCAGAAACAGTTCATAACTTCCCTTCAACTCATTCATGTCACCTAAAAGGTAAACCTGTTTCTCCATCACCTGTTCAGCTCTGATGATCCAGTAAGGACATCTCCTGGTTTCATCTTCATGTTTCCATCTCACCACATATCCAAACCGACATCCTGACCAGCAGCTTTACAGCTGTGGCTCCAGCAAACATCAGCTGATACTAGGCAAGGCAAGGCAAGGCAAATTTATTTGTATAGCACAATTCAACAACAAGGTGATTCAAAGTGCTTTACAGAGACATTAGAAACAAAAACAAATAAAAAGCATGATTTAAAATTGATTAAAACAAGCAAACAAACAAACTAACTAGACACACACATTTCACACCTGTTCGCGCGATCTGAACCCTTATCGTAAGGGGAGCTACCAGTCCTTCTGTGGACGAGCTACTTTCTATTTTAAATTCCCTGAATTTAAAATACTCTCTAGACCCAGTCTAGACCCAGTTGGGGAGCTACCCAGAGCTCTAATCCCACACCTGTTCGCGCGATCTGAACCCTTATCGTAAGGGGAGCTACCAGTCCTTCTGTGGACGAGCTACTTTCTATTTTAAATTCCCTGAATTTAAAATACTCTCTAGACCCAGTCTAGACCCAGTTGGGGAGCTACCCAGAGCTCTAATCCCACACCTGTTTGTGCGATCTGAACCCTTATCGTAAGGGGAGCTACCAGTCCTTCTGTGGACGAGCTACTTTCTATTTTAAATTCCCTGAATTTAAAATACTCTCTAGACCCAGTCTAGACCCAGCTGGGGAGCTACCCAGAGCTCTAAACCCACTTAACAAACAAACAAACAAAACAGTATATAAAATCAAAACAGATAAAATCAGAACAGTAGATAAAATCAGTTTTGAAATTTAAGCTTAACAAACAAACAAAACAGTATATAAAATCAAAACGGATAAAATCAGAAATAGATAAGATCAGTAGTTAGTGTAAGTTTTGAAATTTAAGCTTAAAAGTGTGGATTTGGTGCTTTATTCAAATGCAGCTGAGAATAGGTGAGTCTTCAACCTGGATTTAAATAAACTGAGTGTTTCAGCTAATCTGAGGCTTTCTGGGAGTTTGTTCCAGATATAAGGAGCATAAAAGCTGAATGCAGCTTCTCCGTGTCTGGTTCTGACTCTGGGAACTGATAAAAGACCGGATCCAGATGACCTGAGGGATCTGGAAGGTTCATACTGGGTCATTTTGGTCCTAAACCATTCAGAGCTTTATAGGCCAACATCAGAACTTTAAAGTCTATCCTCTGACGGACAGGCAGCCAGTGTAAAGACCTCAGAGCTGGACTGATGTGGTCCACTTTTTTGGTCTTAGTGAGGACTCGAGCAGCAGAGTTCTGAATGAGCTGTAGTTGTCTGACTGATTTTTTAGGTAGACCTGTAAAGATGCTGTTACAGTAATCAAGCCTACTAAAAATGAATGCATGGACTAGTTTTTCCAGGTCCTGTTGAGACATCAGATCTTTTATCCTTGAAATATTCTTGAGGTGATAGTAAGCTGATTTTGTTATTGTCTTAATGTGTTTTTCTAAGTTTAGGTCTGCATCCATCACTACACCCAAATTTCTCGCCTGGTTTGTGGTTTTTAGATGTATAGATTGAAGTTCTCTGGTGACCTGTAATCATTTTTCTTTGGCGCCAAAGACTATTACTTCAGTTTTGTTTTTGTTTAGTTGGAGAAAATTGTGGCACAACCAGTCATTGATTTCCTCAATGCATTTACCAAGTGTTAGGTTTGTAGCATAAACCTATTCGCTGGAACGTTAAGACAATATAATTACACTGCTAAGCAAGACACAAGTAGGCAAACTTCTTCATGGTACTCGTGCACGGGAGAGAACCGGACAGGCACCGTTCCTTCGCTTGACCCCAGTAGCTCTCGTCCGTTCTCCCATACACTGTCCTTTTATTGAGGTTACATGAATATGCATAGGTTCATTAACATACGACGTCTACATACAAACAAAGAGTACCTTGCCTGTGTGTGTGTGTGTGTGTGTGTGTGTGTGTGTGTGTGTGTGTGTGTGTGTGTGTGTGGGGACTGCTGATCAAAGGGTCAAACATCCTTGGTCAGGAAGAGGGTAGCCTCCCCCTCACCCTAGATGGTTCATCCTAGATAACACGGTGAGGAAGTCCTGCAGTTCATCTAAACAAAGAGCACTTAGACTAGAACAGACGCAACTACGTTAATCCTACCATAAAATAATAAGACACGGTATGACCTCTCATGCTCCCAAAGTGCTGTCTAATACACACAAAGTTTGCAGACTATCAAGGATCAAAACCTCTACCAATCTACAACTAATTACAAAACTCTAAGCATATATAAGTAAATATTTCTAAGCATAAATGACAATCAACAATACAAATCTAACATTTCCCCCCTTTTTGACCTTTATGCCTGAAAAGTTCCCAGTTATGCATACCTCATGTCTGACAGTTTCAATGTAAACATTTTTTTACTCAGCATATGTCAAATCACCCTAAATTACTGTAAAAGTTACACAGTTTAATAAATGTATTAGCAGTTACCCCATTCATTGAGCTCATCTCATGGCAAACTGCATCTTACGAGCAACCAAAGAAATTGTTAATTTAATAGTGAAACTAAAAAAGTAACATTTTCAAAAACATCTCAACTTGGTAATGCTTCCTCCGGGTGTGCACATCACATGTCTCTCTGCAGAGTGGTTTAAGCTCTGCAGGGCGTCATGAATGTCTCTTCCAGTTGTTTCCATCACTGTCCATAGGACCAGAGTCCAAATGTATGTAGAATAGACATTCAAACATACTAGTTGGTTTTGTTGTTCGTCAACATGGGTCTCAGCTATTTCCAAGCTGCAGACCTCTCAGCACTCTAGTTTTATGGCCTCTTACCAGCCCCCATCACCTGACTTCAGACCTTCGTCTTGTGAGGGGGATATTTATGACTCCTTAATTGTCCACGCTCTGCAGAAAAAGCTCTCTGTGGAAAGGGTGCTGGGTTCCGTCATCTTACTGCTGTTATGATCCCAGCAGCCTTCAGAGTGTCATCGTATGCACAGTACAGTGGCACAGCGTTAGGTGATGTTCATAGGAAACTGCTGTCATCACCACCATAGCTTCTGGTTCCTGTGCTTTCACAGAATCATGATGTCATCCTCGAACTCCTTCTGCGCTGTCGATGGAGCTTGGCACGCTCCCCTCATCCCACGAGTTTTCATGTTCCAACGCTGCTGAAGGTTTAAGGCAGAGCACGTCGTACGCCTTAGTTGTCTTCCTCAGCGTCAATATTGAATCTCTCATTTTATTTAAAATCTCCTGGAAGCTCAGTAGCACAGCTCTCTGTGTGATGTCTGCTGTGCTGAAGATGATCTCTGATCCTCCTGAAGCCTCTCTCCTGGCCTCAGCTCCCATCTTGTGGACGATCCTCTCCTCTATTTTGCAGGCAGTTTCATGGTCCTTGCTGTGGCTCCAAGGTCTGATTTCATGATGGGCCCCAACCAGCTTGACCTTTGACCTCAACCACTGCCTGGCTGTCAGCTATGCGCTTCTCACTGGGCCTCTGAAGATTTCTCAGGAGATTACTGCTGCACCTGTATTTCCTTGCTAAGAAGAAAAACTTCTATTTGGAGAGCATGTCAACAATCATCAAACCACATTCTTTAGTTCAGTGAACTTCACTTATAGGCCATCAAAGCCTCATCTGAACATGGGTGCACCACTTGCATAGGTTTAATATTTGTAAATAAAACGGCTAATCACACAAATCACTGCAACAATAATAAAAAACATTGTTTAATGTTAATCCTTGGACCCCTCCTCTTGACGCATGGACACACCCATGCGTCAACTCACCAAACCTGGATTCCTGTCTTAAAGAAAAAGATTAGCTAGATCATATCCCAGGCAACATCAGGGCATCTCCTCCCCTGGAGCAGCACCACCCTGGACCTATAATCCTGCAATGAAAATGTTAGTGTGCTTTGCATATTAAGTTTGCTTAACACCTGGCTCTCCCAGGAGCCTGCATACACACCATCATGGCCTGGAAAACAAAATCTGGAAGTAAAATCAAACTTCATACCTGTAAACAATTGTATCATAAGAGTAATAAGCATTCAACATCAGCAAGACAAGTGTCATGTGCAGGTTTTCTCAAATCAGTAACTACAACTATTACCCTAATTCACCTCAGACATGGATCATCCCATGTACTCTGTTAACATTAATGTAATCAGTGACTTCTCTTAAGCAAAGTCACTCCACTCATATATTATTATTATGGGTTCAAAAGTGGCCAGCAAATGAGCCCATAATAAACTATTCCATAAATACCGTAATCTCTTATTTGTTCTACCCATGTCACTTGTCCGCTTCAGCTGAATCTACCACAGCATTCTCAAAGAAACAAACATTAGCAATACACATTGACTGTAGTCAGACGGAGGTCAGACACAGGTCAACGGATTCTAGAGGTGCCATAAAACACCATTAAGTTAACACTCGCTGTGGAAACAGTAACACTGGTCTCACCACAGTATGTCTCAAACTATATTAATTTCTCCATCAACATATGCCTGTAACTACAGTTTTCTTCACACATAAACCCAGAAATCTCGTAGTAGAGAAACATTAGCCAGTATTCCTATAAATCACATGATCAAACACATGAAGAACCGTAATGCTGTAAAAACGAAAATGCAAATGTTAGCGCTTGCGCAGGCGTATGCATACTTTGTCACAGATATCTCTGTGAGCACACAAGCTAGTGAATGACGCACACATAGTAAATTCACAGACACAGAAAATGGCATTTAAAATGTTAAATCATCACGCAACCTCGAGTGTTGCTGTCATCTTTCTGCTCCTGTAAAGGGAAGCACACACAGACTCATCTGCACCCCTGCCAGGCGGGGGTCAACTTCACACAGTCGTGTTACATCAGTAAAGTCTTGTCAGCTTTTGTCAGCTTTTACCAGTCAGTCAGTTTGTTTTCCTTTCACTCACTCATTCATGCATTCATTCTTTCTTTCTTTGCTGATAGTGGAACCTATCGTTGCATTTAGTTTCCACTCTCAGCAAAATGACGTCATTTCAAAAAGAAAAAGAAGAACTTTAGTTTGGATTACATCGCTGAATCCTTTTGGACTGGGACTGTCATTTAATAATTGTCCCAAATAAGTGGCTTTCTCCAGAGTCCATTTAAATGTGGAGAACTCACTTGGCACAATTTTCTCGACGACGTGTAGCGCTTTTAATTCCCGACGTGCAGATCTGCTTAAAGAACAGAGATTATCAAACAAAACTTTCAGTGCACTGTGAAAGTATCAAAATAAAAAGGCCTTGTTAAGTCATGACACAAGCTCCTCATCTCAGGAGGGTAAATCATACCATTAGCATGGTTTATCATACCATCATACTAATCGGCAGGCTCAACTTCACAACAAAAGAAAAATCATCAGCTAGATTCACTCCAAATCAACCATCAGCTGCACAACACACAACATAATCCTAATGTCTTATTAGCTATGAGTTTAATTACCAGGTCTGTGCTCTTCACTCATTTAGGCCACAGATCTATTTTATTCAATTTTCCTTTTCCCTTCATCATAAAACATGTGACATGCTGTCATGCACTTCACAAAACAGTCTGTTCTGACGTATTCAGAGTTGTGTATCTAAATACAGGATTCACTCGCACATCAAAGCAGGAAACTCAGTGTTTTAGAGTCTCCACTCAACACACAACAACTCCAACACATCTCATTCACTCATACTAGAATTCAGTCACCTTTCATTAATCTAAAACCGATCAACTAATTTGCATATCAGCTATTAACCCACTAAGTTGACAGGACGACAGAAAAGCATGTTCAAAATAGTATCACAAAAGACAATTTCCCTCATACAGTAAATTACATGTGCTGCCTCAATCAAGCAGGAAGCTTCTCCCAATTTACCATTTTAACAACTAAATTTATTGTCTGATCACTGGTTGGTCAAACCAGGATCTTTTTTCTCACAAAAGTTAAACTGTTGTCCTGCAACTTGGAGAGTCAATTTTTTTCTTTAGGATAAATTCAGCATTTGATAACAAGTGTCTGCTAAATTGACACTATTGTAACACTGATGAAAGATAACAAGCTAATTTTCATTACATGTGTTTGTGTTATTAGGCAGGTCTAATGCATGTCTGTGGAGCTGCATCTCCAGCAGAGCATGTTCTTAAAGCTGCCTTTCCTACACATTTCTCTGCTATTATTTAATCATTTCTTAACTAATGTGCTATGAGTCTTCATGAGTCATTTTGTGTTTGGAATTGTTAGTAGGGTTAATGCATGTTCTGCTTGTGTGTGTGTGATTTTGTATATGTTTCTATTTTCGCAATATTTCAGACTCCGTCTCAATTTTCCAACTTAAGCAGTCAGTTTTCTTTTCCCCAGGTTTGCTAACCCAAATTTTGATTTCCCACATTAAATAATTCCTATGTGTTCTCACCTAGTCTTCTCACTCTGTTGTCCTCTCCCACTTCAACAGTCCAACAGCCGGCAGTTCTCCTTCAGCTTTGTCCTGTGTCCCACTGTCTCTTCTTGCCATTTTACTCCACAGGTGGCAAATGTCAAACTCCAACTGTTCAGTTCTCCTCAAACGTTTTCTTCACATGCACAGTGAAGTCACAGCCACTCTCACTATTGTCCTCTGATGCGGTTGACTTCGTGCTAGTGGCTGAAGTGCTGCTGCTGCTGCCTTCCTGGGCGACTTCTTAGCAGCTGCTGCCGGTTTCTTGGCTTTGGCCGCGGCGGGCTTCTTGGCTTTGCTCTCAGTAGCCTTGTTCATCTTGAAGGATCCGGAGGTCCTGGTGCCCTTGGTCTGCACCAGAGTGCCCTTCGCCACCAGGCTCTTGATGGCGGTCTTGACACGGGCCTTGTTCTTGTCCACATCGTAGCCTCCGGCAGCCAGAGCCTTCTTGAGAGCGGCCACAGACAGGCCGTTGCGCTCCTTGGAAGCGGCCACGGCTTTCACAATCAGCTCGCCCACGCTGAGGCCGACCTTCTTGGGCTTGGAAGTCATCGTCTTCTTCTTCTTGGCCTGAACCTCGGCGCAGGGCGTGTTTATGATGGAGCCTTTCCCACCACAGCGCTGGCACGTTGAACGCATCATGAAGGGTCCATTTCTTTCATGTCGCTAGCCAGCATGCTAGCTGCATGTGGCTTGCCCGAGTCACTCAGTCCTTTTTGAGCATTTCAACATGCTACCACCGCAGACCCTGGCCTCAGATCCAGCAAGTTTAGCGCGCTGATCTCCAAAAAAGTCCCAAAGGCCAGAAAGACATCAAATAAGTGTCTCGTGCTGAGAACTCAAACAAAAACTCCTCTTCACGCTGCCATCTTGCTCGCCCCTCCGTGAAATTCAACCAATCAGACAGGAAGATGGGTTTGCTTTCTTCTTCTGCTGCTGTTTATCCACATTGCTGCTGCTTTGCTGGGACTTTTTGTGCTCAGGACTTGCTGCTGTCTCTTTATCATGTTATTGCTTTGGAGCTGCATTCCTTATCTTCAGGGAGGAGTGAGCTCGCTTGTGAGGTTGAGAAACACATGGCACTGTAAATAAGTCAGCCAGAAACTTGGCCTGCATGTTTCCAATGATGTTAAACTATAACTTTCTTCCGACCGCTGCATGTGGAAAATTGATTCAGGTCTGCTTTTCACCTGAAAGTGACAAACTAAGACATTTCATTATTATCATCACTGCTTAATCAACACACATCTCTCTCTCTCTCTCTGTGTGTTTTTGTGAACAGTCTTTTCTTAAAAGCAGAAAATGAAATTGTAGTTGTTTTTGGCTGATCAACACAAAACCTTTTTCCTATGATTTTTCTTTTTCACTCTTTTTTTTCTTTTTTTTTTCGTTACAATAGCTGGTGACCTGCAGAATCACCGCTCTCACTCACAATCAGAGGCAATTACTTTTACACAGCGCACAAAAACACTGTGATGTCAGACACATTCACACTCACTTTTTCATCTGCATAAATAAACCATATGGCTGGAGATATGTGCCATGGTGATCCACAAGCATGATCACCAGTTTATTTAATTATTTTTAATCCAACAAAACAAATAAACAAAAACATGATGCTGATGTTATGAACACTCTACACACAAGAGTCAAGATTCAGGAAAACTGCTCATGGAAACGCTGCACACTCCAGTTATCACAGTTAACATAGTGCTGTTTCCCTCTCTTAGAGTAGTTCTTAGACAGCTCTCGATCTGATAATGTGTAGTCTGCTCATCAGCTCAGAAGAAAAAAAAAAAACTGCAACGCAACATCACACAGTAGTTGCTCTGCCCACAGCGGCAAAGTCTTACACTTTCATATTCAACTCAGCTTCTCCATCATGTACTTTTAGATGTTTCATACAGGGTTCAGCATATTAGTTGTTTTCACAGGTGTGCTCTACATCTCAACAATGGTTCATAATAAGACGACAGTCTTCCACACAGGTCAAGTGCCTCTATGCACTTCAGTAGTTTAAATATTTATCTATATCACTTCACCTCACATGTCATCGTACTGAATTTAAGCAACCACAAGCTTAATGTAGATTACTTTTAACAACTATCCACCTCAATTAAATCTATGGTCTGGCACACAGGCTGCTGTCGATCAGGGCAAGCTAAAGAATAAACATTGTGTCAGCAAGGGGTGGGGGGAAAGCCATTCACCAGAGCATATCTTAAGTGCTGCTGATGTGGGCTGGCCTTCTCCACAGCTCTCCAAGGCTGGTGTGTTTTCTGAAAACTTCTAACATTTGAATCTCTTCCATTTATAAGCCTGCGATTAACCGCACGGCTCAGGTCCGCGTGACCGCGCTCGCGTGAACCCGCGCAGCTGTGGAGCCGTCGCTCTCTCTCTTTTTTACATAAATACTTTGTGCTGCCAGGAGCAAAGTCCAGCACAAACGTCTGTCTCCCTCCGACTCACTCTTGGTTGCTTAGAAACCCATGATAACAACAACAGTCGGTGTCACAGACCACATGTTCTGCTCCGCACACACTCACACAACAACAACAACAACGACGACAACGACACGGTTATAGAGTCGGCCTCTTCTCAACGCCTCACACAGTGGCGGAGACTGCACAACGACACGGTTATAGAGTCGGCCTCTTTAAACTTACTTGGCGTTGCTTAGAGTGTAATATCAGCCCGAATCCCGCCGACCGTCATTCATCGAGGAGAAAAGACAGACCGCGAATCCACAGGAACTTCCTGGCTGACGTCAGGCTTTCAGCGTTCCTCTCCTCCCCTCGGTGAATGCGATTCCAGGGCTCCGGCTCTCGAAGGACCAATTAATGTTAGGTTTGTAGCATAAACCTATTCGCTGGAACGTTAAGACAATATAATTACACTGCTAAGCAAGACACAAGTAGGCAAACTTCTTCATGGTACTCGTGCACGGGAGAGAACCGGACAGGCACCGTTCCTTCGCTTGACCCCAGTAGCTCTCGTCCGTTCTCCCATACACTGTCCTTTTATTGAGGTTACATGAATATGCATAGGTTCATTAACATACGACGTCTACATACAAACAAAGAGTACCTTGCCTGTGTGTGTGTGTGTGTGTGTGTGTGTGTGTGTGTGTGTGTGTGTGTGTGTGTGTGTGTGTGTGGGACTGCTGATCAAAGGGTCAAACATCCTTGGTCAGGAAGAGGGTAGCCTCCCCCTCACCCTAGATGGTTCATCCTAGATAACACGGTGAGGAAGTCCTGCAGTTCATCTAAACAAAGAGCACTTAGACTAGAACAGACGCAACTACGTTAATCCTACCATAAAATAATAAGACACGGTATGACCTCTCATGCTCCCAAAGTGCTGTCTAATACACACAAAGTTTGCAGACTATCAAGGATCAAAACCTCTACCAATCTACAACTAATTACAAAACTCTAAGCATATATAAGTAAATATTTCTAAGCATAAATGACAATCAACAATACAAATCTAACACCAAGAGCCTGTACAGGGCCTCGGTCTCCTGGTGACATTGTGATATATATTTGTGTGTCATCTGCATAGCTGTGGTAGTTTATTTTGTTGTTCTTTATAATCTGTGCCAGTGGGAGCATGTAAATGTTAAACAGAGGGGGTCCCAAGATGGAACCTTGGGGAACTCCACATGTGATACTTGTCTGCTCGGATGTGAAGTTACCTATTGATACAAAGTATTTACTGTTTTCTAAGTATGTTTTGAACCAGTTTAGTACAGTTCCTGAAAGACCTGTCCAGTTCTCCAGTCGTTTGAGTAATATGTTGTGGTCAACTGTATCAAATGCTGCACTGAGATCCAGTAAAACTAGGACTGACATTTTTCCACTGTCTGTGTTCAGACATATGTCATTAAACACTTTTGTCAGAGCGGTTTCAGTGCTGTGGTTCTGTCTAAAACCTGACTGGAAGGCATCGTAGCAGTTATTCTGTTTTAAGAAGTAATTGAGCTGTTGAGAAACTGCTTTTTCAATGATCTTACTTAAAAATGGGAGATTTGAGATCGGCCTGTAGTTTTTCATTTGTGTCTTGTCAAGATTGTCCTTTTTCAGTATAGGTTTGATTACAGCAGTTTTTAGTGGTTCTGGAAACACACCTGACATTAAGGAAAAGTTGACGATCTGTAACAGGTCTGACTCTAAAGTCTTTGAGACCTTTTTGAAAAAACTTGTTGGCAGGACATCTAAACAGCAAGAGGAGGAGTTCAGTTGACCTAAGATGTCCTCCAGGTCTTTGCTGTTAATCGGGTGAAACTGTTTGATGGTGTTTAAACAGTTTTTCGGTGGACACAGTACATATCCTGGATCTGCTGTTGATGTACCAACTGCTTGTCT
This sequence comes from Copadichromis virginalis, assembly GCF_057382275.1. Classification (NCBI taxonomy): domain Eukaryota; kingdom Metazoa; phylum Chordata; class Actinopteri; order Cichliformes; family Cichlidae; genus Copadichromis; species Copadichromis virginalis. The sequence goes on along the minus strand of NC_140639.1, from coordinate 41,151,911 downwards.
AATCTTTTGGATTTTGTCTGTGAAGAATTTGGCAAAGTCATTGCAGGCCATGGTTGAATGAAGTTCAGCTGCCACTGGCACAGGAGGGTTTGTTAGCCTGTCAACTGTAGAAAATAAGACCCGAGCATTATGGCTGTTTTTAGTGATGATGTCAGAGAAGTAGGACCTTCTTGCACTCCTCAGTTGTAAATTATAATTGTGAAGTTTCTCTTTATAGATGTCATAATGAACCTGGAGGTTTGTTTTTCTCCATCTGCGCTCAGCTTTCCTACACTCTCTTTTTTCATTTTTCACTAGTGTGGAGTTTCTCCATGGAGACTTTTTCCTTCCAGAAATAACCTTCACCTTAATGGGGGCAATAGTATCCATTACATTTAACATTTTTGCATTAAAGCTATTGACGAGCTCATTGACTGAACCTTTGGACAGGTCAGGTGTTAATGGGAAGACCTGGTTAAAGATCTTACTACTGTCTTCAGTTATACACCGTTTTGTGATCACTGCTGTTGATATATTTGTGTGGGCTGAGATTTTACTTTCAAAGAAAACACAGTAATGATCAGATAAGCCCACATCAGACACAGTAATGTTTGAAATGCTCAGGCTCTTGGAGATCAGTAGGTCGAGAGTGTGTCCTCTATTATGTGTGGCCTCTGTTACATGCTGAGTCAGCCCAAAGTTGCCCAGAGTAGAAATTAATATTAAATAAATTCTAACAACAGCTGATCAAGCTTAAACGTGCTGCTGTTGTTTAGCGCGACATCCGCTGGTTTCCTCTTTCTGGCGCAAAGTGAGCGATAAATAAACAAGAGAGAAAAGCCGATCAGCTGATCATTGATCAGTTTCATGACTGAAGTAGAAACAGGAGAGAGAATGAGAGAAGAAGAGGCAGCTGTGCGGCGTAAACACAGAATAACTTTGTGTCTTTTTCATTGTAGCTGAAGTCCGGGACAAAATGTTTATTTTCACCTCAATACGAAACCCGTAATATTTTCTCTGAATACGAGATGATTCTGTTTTTTACGGGACAGTTGGCAACTCTAATAATTAACCGTATGAACAAAATAAAGTTCAACATCAGTAACATAGCACCCACCCAGCTGTATAGAAACTCAGTCATGCTAGCTAGCACGCAGTATGAAAAAGTCAGCATAACGAAAATAAACTCCACCTAAACTTGGTTTATATGTGACTCAGATACACTGCAGGTCATAACTTCTTACCTGAAGTTCAGTTCACCTGATACTCGGACCGGCGGCTGCTTCGGGTCTCTCCTCTTGCCTCCCTTATCCTTCATGCACCTGCTGGCTTCCACCACTTGCTAATGTTATTGAATCTGTGGAAGCTCCGCGATAGCTACCACACGAAGTAACGAATAACGAGCCTATCTAAATCCCAGTAACGATTAACGCGTTCCCGGTTTTGGCATAATAACTAGTTACCGTGCTCGTTACCACAATAATAACGTAGTTACTGTAACGCGTTACTTAATAACACGTTAGTCCCAACACTGCTAATAAATGATTAATTCTTAGATTTTATCGAACGTTAATTTATAAATTGTTTCTGTCTTTATGTGTTTCTTTCAGATTATGTAAGATGAAATTATTCAGTCAGCAAGACACTTGCTGCAGTTGCTGACATCATCCAATCGAACTGCTGCTGTGATGAATCAGAATACAAGGTACTTTAGCAAGACTTATGAGTTAATGCTTTTTTTTTTTTTTTTTTGCCTGTCCCGTTTTGCTCTTTTGCCATCAGAATTGTTGTCTAAAGGCAAACAAAGATGCCCAACGGATTTACTTTACCAAATTGACCATCCCAGCCTTGCCGTAATGGTCCATTTGATTCACCTTTTATTGTTTATTTTATTTTCACTTACTGAATACGGGACAGACTTGACTGGGGGAAAGAAGGGGAGAAAGAAAGAGGGAAAGAGAAACAGCTGAGAAGAGGGATGGGTTTATGAGTTAATGCTACATTTAACTAAAATGTTATATATATATTTTTTGTGTCCAATATTGTCTCCATATGATTTTGTTTTTTGCAACATCTTGCAGAGAACAGAGTCCAGGTGGCCAGGGTACCAGCTTGGTCAACCCTGAAAGACCATCCGTTCATCAACACTGTTGCTTCTACATTAAACAGAAGAACAGTGACGTTGGTGCAGGTCTCCGCGACTCCGGCCTTACAGGTGCAGTGGGCGGCTTCAACCTTCCCTGTAATGCTCACAGTGACCCATGGCTGCAATGCTGGTTCATTCAGTCTTTGAGAGTGCAGTACCTGAAACACACACAAAGTTCATTTAAAGACAAGAACTATCAGCCAAGGCCGACATAAATGTGTTTAATCTACTTCATCATAAATGTAACAAAGTGTTTTAGAAAGTTACATGTAATTTTTCATTTCTTTATGTGTCCATCTATAAAACGCTGCATGTTATAGTGTAAATCTGCCTGTTCTCTGTCAGAAACTTGCCTGCAGAAAATGAACCTAAAGTATGTAATGCAAGGATGTCATCACTTTAGAGATGGAGAAAGCATAAAGTGACAATTATGAATCACTTAATATAAGGAGATTCTGCAGGTCATTAATCAATGTATAAAATTAAACAAGATACAAATATGGAAGCAAGATATATAATCGCTCAGTTTGGGGAAATTGTGGGTAGCCTGCAAGGGCCTCAACTTCTCCATTCCAACAATGTGCAACAAATGGGCACAGCTGATCTTCAACAGTGGAACATCACCCAGTTACTTCCAACTTTAACGCAGCTTGTAGTCTTGGAGAGCAGCACGCCAAAACTGCATGCACAACTTCTGCTAACAGTGGAAACGGATTAAGAAATCCATGCAAATGTAACATATGTGTTAAATACTTTTGAATTTCACCAAAAACACCCTTTTTTAAATTAAATATGTCATTTTGCATCTTAATCTCCTACCTGTGTGATCTGAGTCTGTGTGCGTTCGTGTGTGTGTGCGCTGCGTGGTGACGTAGGCGCGTGCATGTGTGCCCCGGTCACAGCTCCTTTCAGCATGGCCGGAGGTAAGTCACTGCCACGTTGCTCTCTGCGAATTAAAGTTTGTTCAGACCCCAAGCTGCAATGTGAATACAGCTGAACCGCCGCGTTTTTGTTTGTCATTAAGAGACTCATTCGGGATAAGTTTTGTGGAGGGCGGAGTTCACTAATATACGCTTATAATGAGTTTTAGCTGAGAACGCAGCTGAAATGCTAGCATGCTAAGTTAGCCTGATCGCTAGCGGCTTGAGAGCGTACTCGCTTTTTAACAGCATGCACTCTTTTTTCCTTCGTCAGGAGAGGTGTACTGGCAGGCGTGTGACACACACAGATCAGACACATATTTCTGTGTTGCAGATGTGCAGTAAAGAGCCAAACACCCAGTACTGTCTCCTGCCTCTTACTTTCACGCCAGAACACAACGCAAGAACAACAGGCGTAACACATGAACGGGTTACACAAACAGATTCATAAACCGAAAGAATATTATTTTACAGGATTAATTATCATATCAGCCGCTGGCTGATCACAAACCCTGAGGGTGTATACAAGAGGTAGAGGGAATATCCCGTTTAAGTTTAGATAGTATTTCTAAAGATATTGACCATATCCTTTTCTGAAAGTGTGGATATAATGGATGGGGTAAGGTACTGACATGCTACAACTTTATAGTTGTTAAATTCTGGGTACAAGTATACATACCCATCTTGTACATGTTTATTATTATTATTATTATTATTATTACTATTATTATTATTATTATTATTATTATTATTATTATTATTATTATTATCCTACTCAATTATGTTTCTTTTAATCAGAGTATGCTGTTTTAATGACTTTACAATATAATTTACATTGTGTTCCTTACATTTATCCCTAATTGTATGTTATATTAATCCTATATTTCCGTTTTAATATTTCTAATGTTTGCCTTGTTTTCTTCACTGTCTGGTCTGCCTCTGTCTCGCCTGTATGGATGCATTTACACCCAACAAAGGATGTTTTAATTCACCACTATTCCAGTGAAACACGAGTCTCCCATCTTCCTGCTACCGGTCTCGAGTTTTTGTTCACCAAAGCACACACCAACTTCATACTGACGGACAGATCACTGCCCTTTTCCCGCCTTGTCTGACCGTGTTTTGTGGCTTTGGTTCGGTTCACTTCACCTCACTCTTCCCCATTCTTGTCATTAAATCAGGCCGTTCTGCAACCATGACAGCCATTCACTCTATGGCTTTATTCATGGTGTATTTTACCCCTTCACCAAAGGCCGTTCTCGTTTCCAACATTATATTTGCAGTGTTCGTCTATCTATCAAAATCTGCGGAGTATGGTTTTGTACCGAGTATCCTATTTTCTAAAGCACAGCATGTAAAGGGTAGCTCGGTTAGCAAGATGCTAGCATGTAGCGCTTAGTGAGACACGCCTCAGACGAGTTGAGCAAAGACCCCGTCTGTGTACTTTATACGTGAGCAACGGATTTAAATAAAATTAACGTTTCAAAAGACAAACTTGAAGATAAAAAACAATATACTTACCGGAGAACCGCCAGGGTTTGCCGCTGCCATCTTGCCGCTCCTAAATTCAAAACTGCCTCTGCAGACAGGCAGGGGAGGCATGGAAATTGTTAGTCAAACGTTTTCCTTAGTTCGAGTAGATGATAAAATAAAAGAAAAATGAATGGGGTTTTAAGTAGGACTAGGCGTTCTGTAATGATTTCTATTTAAGAGAAAAAATCACTCACCTTTAAACAGCTCTCTTTTAGGAGACACACTGCCTGCTAACGGTGTCATGTGATCAAGAAGAGTAATTTAATTGGCTGAGAGCCGCTCGACTCGATTTAGTGCTGATTACTCTGGCTTGGGTCATTCAAGTTCATCACTTTTGCAGTTGAATTTTTGCAGGTGAATTTTTGCAGGTGAATTTTTTGCAGGTGAATTTTTGCAGGTGAATATTTTTGCCGGGAAATTTGGAGGATAAAAATTCAGTGTTATAAATTCAATGTCTAAAAATAGTTGAATTCTGATGATACTATATTTCTTCCATAATCTGGGTGCGTATGTAACCGTCTCACAGCACATTAAGTTTCTTCTATTTAAGAAATTTTTTTCAAATACCCACAGCATACCTCATTCCCTTGAAAAAGAGAAAAAACCCATGCCTCTTCTATGAATCATACAAGCTGTAACACATAGGGATTGCAGAAGACAAAAAAGGGTAGAAATCATTTTAAACCCTTAAGTTGTCATTGGTGACATTTCTCTATTATAACTCTCGGTAATTAGAATATGCCACTTTTGTTTTTATTCAATTGTTCTCCCATGTCTTGGCAATCAGAAAACAAAGACAAGGATCATTCTACCTGAACTATTTTTGTTTTTTCTGAAACAGATTGTTTCTATCTGTGATTATAGGCTCAATAATATTAACCCTGGGAACCCTCAGAGGTTTAATATAATTGGATTGACTAAAAAGAGGCCCCACAAAACCCATGCATACTCAACAACTGTGATAACTATAAATTCTTTAGTCTGAGGTCTTGTAATTGAGGAAAAATCACATTACTGTGAGCCTTTCTTGGAACACAAATCCAAATTTTCAAGTGAAAATGAACATAAGTCTTCTCATAAGGAGTTCCCATAATAAATTCTGTCACTACTTGCAAGAATGCTTCATGTCCTGTCAGGTTTAATATCACTGAGGTACATATCAGACTGGTGGTGCTTTAGCTGAGCCTGCTGAAAAACAAGACAATGAGTACTGTCCAAGTTGTAAGCTCCTTAAATACGGAGTCAGCGTAGCTTCTGCCAGCTTTTTTGGTTTTAAAACAGATACAGCATGAGTACATTTGAACATCCAATGCACATCTCCAAATATATTTAATGAGGGCTTTGTTGGCTCAGGAGTAGCCTTACAGTTAAAGTCAAGGCAGCTGAGAATCAGTGCTCTAATTGGCTACCCTGCATTTTCTCGTGGCATTGTAGATCATACAATCTGAAGATTTATACATCAAACCCTTACCCCTTTCTTTCATACATAGTTTTCAGAAGGCAGTGAAATTATTTTTTGCTGTAAACAAAACATTGAACATTCAGATAAGGTGTTGTTCTAGTGCTGATTTTGATTGTTGAGGGAAAAGGTGATCATATACATAAGCTTCATTTGTGTAGCATGTTTAAGTTAATAAGGAAGATCTGTTGCCAGTCATCTGCTTGCTTTTTGGGTGTTCGATTTCTAGTCTATTCTCTGCTTCACTACCTGTTTCCCACGCTGTCAAAACCAAATACTGTCATCATTTCCCAAGACCAATAACTTTTGCTTGCCTTCCTTGAGCCAATCAGTGTCCTCTGTGTCATTCTGTCTTTCATTTTTTTTTTTTTTTTGCCTGTCCCGTTTGGCTCTTTTGCCATCAGAATTGTTGTCTAAAGGCGAAGAAAGATGCCCAACGGATTTACTTTACCAAATGGACCATCCCAGCCTTGCCGTAATGGTCTATTTGATTCACCTTTTTATTGTTTATTTTATTTTATTTTCACTTGCTAAATACAGGACAGACTTGACTGGGGAAAAGAAAGGGGAGAAAGAAAGAGGGAAAGAAAAACAGCGGGGAAGAGGGATGGGATAAAGGGCAAAAAACAAAAACCAACAAAATAAGCAGACAAAAAATACATACATCAATCACCTGGATCACCTGTTGAGAAAAAAAGAGCAACATAATAAACAACGTCACGATGATCTATGTGAATATAACAGTAAATACTAAATATTAAGCATTATTGTGCAGCACGTAAGATCGACAGCGCACAGTGTGCTTGGAGGTAGGAACCAAAAAGGGTGTAGTTTGTGTGTGTGATCACCTGTGTGTACACCTGTGAGGGTGAGCGCGCTTGTATTTAAAAGGTTCCTTCATGTAATGATCTGCTAGAGGGTGTGGGGAGCCACAGCCCCGTCCTCCAGGGCATGAAGCAGGTATGGAGGAGATCAAAACTCCAGACATCCAGAGGCCCTCAGAACACAAGAGACCAAGGAAGACCAACAGAGGGGCAGCCGCGCCACTGTCCCAGAAAGAGCTGAGGAGAGCCCCAGATGAGGGGTCACAGCAGCCGCGGTGCAGAAGGCAGGGGGGGTTGCACTGACGTGCCCGTGAGCTCCACCGGCAGCCAGCTGTGCCTGAGTGACCGAGCCCCAGGCCGAGAGGCAGCAGGTAAGCGCATAGCTCCTCCTGCTAGCCCTCAATGTATACATGTATTTAAAATTGAGAAGTGGGCAACGACACCAGGGGTGAGGTGTACACCCTGATGGTCTTTTGGATTCCGTGTAGCGTGCCCACCCCCAGGATCCTATATGTATGTGTTATGAGAGTGTGAGTAATGTGAATGTCTAAGTTGTGGGATAAAATTGAGGCACAGGCAGCCAGAAGGGAACAGATGGGGGGATGCCTCCCCTGCACCCTGGTGACACACCTTTACCCCAAGGCCCTGCGTGTGGGTGATTGTGGTGGAGCGGAAAGAGGGAGGCAGCTGGAGATGGGGAGGGAAGGAAGGGAGGGGCAAGTGACCCCTCCCTGGGGCCAGCTCCCCCACTGACCCCAGTAGGCACCCCCATACTCTGCAACCCTCCAGGTAAACGGGGCACAGGCCCATCCGGACCAGGGCCCAGTTCAGCAGCGCCGCCTGGCCCCACAGAGCCTGGGACAGCACACCCGACCCCACCACAGAGAAAACTGCACCCACCCAGTCATCCACTCATCTACCAGACTACACAAGACAATAGATGCCCAGGCTGAGATCTTCCTCCACCTCTTCTATATCTCCCCCTCCTGCAGAGTGAGTTCCTGAAGAGAGGAGACCTACAAGATGTAACAGCCCCCCCTACCAGTTAGAATTAAGATTATTTTTATTTTTCCAGTTCATGAGGACTCTTTTCTTGGCTATGCATAGGGCAGTGAAAACCATATGGGCTATATTCTTATCTGTAGTGACATTATCTAAGCTGCCCAACAAACACACTAAAGAGGAAGTTGGAATGTTACATTTCAGACACTTCGATAAGTCTTCACATATCTCGCGCCAAAACTTCTGAACTGGTGGACAGAACCAAAGAGCGTGGATATAACTGTCCGGTGAATTGGTTTGGCAGTGTGAGCAGTTGTTGGTAGACGTAAAGCCCATCTTGAACATCCGATGACCTGTATAGTACACTCTATGTAGTATTTTGTATTGAATTATTTGAAGACTGGGATTTTTAATTAAATGAAAGGTTTTTAAGCATATATGAGACCAGAAGTTTTAGTCTAAGTTAACTGATAAATCCGCTTCCCATTTTGCAATAGGAAGTGATATTGATTCATCCGTTTTAGAAAGCATTCTGTATATTTTGGAAAGTAATTTTGGGATTTTAAGAGTAAGAAATGGAACCACACTTGGTGGTGTTTGTAGTTCAACTTGACCCGGTTTAAATTTCTTTTTTACTATAGATTTAATTTGTTGATATTCTAAAAATCTTTTCTTGTTGATCCTATATTGTGTCATTCTGTCTTTCAGAATGGCATCGTTGCAACCCACCTCCTCTCCATCTCCACCTCATAGTCACCTCAGTCGGAGCCACTCAAGCCTCAGTATCATCCTCACCACCACCAGCAATGACTCCGGGGGATCCTGCACTAAATCCCATCGCTGGGATTCTGCTCTGCCAAGTTGGGTCTTCTGCGTCTATGTGCCAAATACACTTCTGTATATCAAAAAAAAATTTTCAATTCTCTCAAATGATCTGTACTTATTGAAATGTCTTCAGAAAAGGGTTTTTTATTTATATAGCGCCAAATCACAACATAAGTCGCCTCAAGGCGCTTCATAGATACAGAGAAAAACCCAACAATCATATGACCCCCTATGAGCAAGCACTTTGGAAACAGTGGGAAGGAAAAACTCCCTTTTAACAGGAAGAAACCTCCGGCAGAACCAGGCTCAGGGAGGGGCGGCCATCTGCTGCGACCGGTTGGGGTGAGAGAAGGAAGACAGGATAAAAGACATGCTGTGGAAGAGAGACAGAGGTTAATAACAGATATGATTCAATGCAGAGAGGTCTGTTAATACATAGTGAGGTGACTGGAAAGGAAAAACTCAATGCATCATGGGAATCCCCCGGCAGCCTATGTCTATTGCAGCATAACTAAGGGAGGATTCAGGGTCACCTGGTCCAGCCCTAACTATATGATTTAGCAAAAAGGAAAAGGAAAAAGGGTTGACACAATTATACTATTCACACTAGAGAAAAAGGCGGTTGGGGATTATGGCACAGTCAAAATTACTGCCACTGTGTGCAATATACTTGTGGTGTCATTGCCTTTGAAATGGTTGCTTTGAAGAAGGGAACCAGGTCTATGACCCCTCGCAGTAAGATGCTGCCTTCAGAGAGACAGCCATAACATGGCAATAAAAAGGAATCAGTCTGCTATCAGTTTGCGATCAAATAGGGTTAAGTCAGCAATTAAATGCAATTTGTGATAATACTGTGATTAACTGTAATAAACTTGGAACATCACAAATCTCTTGTCATCTATTGGCATCTGCATACACATAAATTCATAGGTAAACGGATATTCACTTTTGTGTCTGTGAAGGTTCTCAGTCATCCAGGTCATCGTAGTCTAAGGAGCTTGGAAAGAAAAGTTCTGATGGATCAGTTCAGAACTGAAGAAGCTTTTCAGATGAGAGGAGAAACGTCTTCAAGCAACTTAAAGAAGTCCAGATGCTTTTCTTTTCCTTCCTTAAATATTCACTTTAACTACTTAGATTCAGATCCCAGTCAGAACTTTAACGATTTGAAACAGATCCTCCACAAATAGTCCCTTATTTGCGTTCTTTGGCACAGACTCACTTAGACTGATTGCAACGTGTTCGCAATCTGTCTGCATTTATAAATTAAAATGCAAGCAATCAGTTCTTGTCTTTGGCAATATGTCTGAAAGTGACTGCAGTCAGTCTTAGTCAGATTGTGGTTGCTTAGAGACACGTTGTCTCCTACTAAATGACCTGTACTTGCGATACTTGCAGTTGCACTGAGCAATGACTGTTTCTTTGTTCTAGCTGCAGTTTGATGTCCTATTACTCTAGTATGACCAAGACATTAGTAAGCCTCAAAGATGCCCGAAGCGCATTCAGCAAGTTGGACTCATGGTTAGAAAATTTGTTTATATTTTTTCAGACTTGTTGAAAATACTGTAACCCCTACAATAGGTAAACTGATACAGTATGAACAAGGACACCGCAAATACTCTTTCTCTTTTTGCCACTTTGTTACATAAATGTTTCCACAATCCAAGCTCTGGTAGATTTAAAGCAGTCCATTAGCATAAGTAACGTATAAACCTTGCATCGTTGAAAAGAAAAATAATTTTATCAGATAAAATAAATGATATGTTATGTTAAATGAATTAGTTATCTCCCTCCCCCCCAAACACGCAGCCTTGGGGGGGAGGCCTACGCCAGCCACGCAGGCATAAGCTTTACTAACTCGGTTTCCCTGGGTCTTATCCCGCGTGTTATGAATTAATCTTCCGTTTTTTGGTACTGGCACTGGTTCATTTGAGAAGAGTAAAATGTGTGGCCTCTAATTTGACTATTGTGTGGAAGAACAGCCATATTAATCAGACACTACGATATTAATTAACTTATCACAATGCATTGCTATCACCGAGGCTGAAATGCTGAGGCCACCGGGATAGAGTTTTGCATTCTGTTCTTCACTTCAATTCTGCTGGCTTAAAAATAAATAAGTCAAACTGGGATTAACACAGTGATTAAGCATTAAAGGTCATCACTGGAGGCTGCAAAAAAAATCTTCCACTCATATGCACAACTGGCATATCACCCATCTAGAATAAAGAATAAAACAAAAACCTAACAATTGCAGCAGTGGAAAGATCATCGTGAGCAGTTATCCCAAGAATCCTCTAATAAATATCATGGAACTAATACTAATGTTCTCAAATTTTCAGAATTTTCACTACAAACCTCTTGAACTGTTACCCCTAACTTCTGGTATCATGATATGACAACATTTTCCTCATACACATGCATATGGACATTAAAATGGAAGAGGAAAAAAATGACAATGATAAAGCAGGCAGCAATCTATTATTCAGCAAGCACAGTCTATGAATTATTTCATTTAGAATCAGCTATGGCATTTTGTTTTGAAGCAAAACTACACCCAGTGTTGGAGGAAGTACTCAGATCTTTTATTCAAGTGAATTGCAACACCACAATTTAAAAATAGTTCTTTAAAAGTAAGTTATAAATTCCAAACTTGATTGAAACAAGTTTGGAAAGTAAGTACGTAAAAAAGTAAAAAGTATGTAATATAAAAAATATTTGTTACACCAAAATCAGGGTTTGTCAGTGCTCTGTCTTTGTATATGCTGTCACTCTATTGTGCAGCATTAACACCTTAACAGTCACACTAAGAAATACTCAGGGAGCAGACCCTCAAGACAAACTGGTTAGCAATTTATATTTACATGTGAACATTATAGGTCAAGTGTACATGATAATAATAACCGTAATTTTATTCAAAACATATTTCTACAGCACTGTGGCGGGGTGTGGTTGGGGGCTTGGCTACACGGGAGGAGTGAAGAAGCGGGTTCAGGGTGTGGAGTCGGGGAGGCTGGTTTGTCACAGCCGGCGAGCACCTTCTAATTAGTGATGGTAAATTTGATTCTTTTTACTGAATCGATTTTTAATGAGTCACTCACCAAAGTGAATCGGATTTTTGAGTCATTTGATTCACTGAGTCAGTTGACCAGAGAGTGCAAAAAATTTACATATTCACTCAAACTTAATTTGTTTCTCTTTTCATGTAAATCCCACTGCTAAGATGAATGATTCTAAAAAAAAAACTATTTTACAGAGCAAAAACATTTCTAAAATTAAGCAATTTCCTATCAAAATTGCTTAATAAATATTTATTTTGTTTATTTTTATTTTATTAGTATTTTCCTTAAATGTGTTAAATATATATTTTCTCATCTAAATGTCCACTGAGCTGTGAGCCAGGGGGCGGTAATGTGCCTTAACATTGGTTGCCAACCAAGAAGAAGGAGAAGCTATGAGCCAGGAGGGAGGGGGTGAGTGAGTGAGTGATTCGTTCGTTCGCTCGATGATTCAGCACAGGAGGGAGGGAGGGGGTGAGCGAGTGAGTGATTCATTCGTTCGCTCGATGATTCAGCACAGGAGGGAGGGAGGGGGTGAGTGAGTGAGTGATTCGTTCTCTCGCTCTATGATTCAGCACTGGAGGGAGGGAGGGGGTGAGCGAGTGAGTGATTCGTTCGTTCGCTCGATGATTCAGCACAGGAGGGAGGGGGTTAGTGAGTCCTGAGTGATTCGCTTACGCTTACGATTCAGCACAGGAGGGAGGGGGTTAATGAGTGAGTGAGTGATTCGTTCGCTCTATGATTCAACACAGGAAGGGAGGGGGTGAGTAGCTCAAATGTGCTGTTAGCATGTTAGCAGAGCGATGCTACTGTGAAGCGAGGAGCTATTTTCTTGATGTGAGCTTCTACTCAGGGTTTTTTCTTTCAGTTCAGAGCAGAAATGCTTTTGTTAAGAAACTGGCTGTTGTTTTTAACCCCCCACAATTTTAATTATAAGCTAGATAAATTTCTACTAAGCGAATTAGTTTTCCTAACAGAAACAGGGATGAGTCAGTGAGTCAGTTGGGCTTGTGAATCATGATTCACGAGTCAGTAAAGTGATTCTCAAGTATTAAACGATTCGTTTACGAATCAAAATTCACTACTTCTAATCATGCCTTCCCCATTTCAGTAGCGGCTGTTGCCGGAGAGAGGGGAGCTGCTGCTGGAGGAGAGCACCGGAGCCAGGGCAGTATGCGCTGGAAAGTGCCACAAGTAATAAACTGATTGTATCAAAATAAAAGAAAAACCCACACAGCACAAGCACAAATAATGAAGTGTTTACAACAGCCTTTTACTTCAACTGAAGAGGCCAATGTTTGAAGCAAGGCTATTATGAGAGGGAGTAAGCCCTTCACATATTGGTATATTATAAAGACTGTAAATGGCTTGGCTAAAGTAAGCAAATAACTGATATACTGTATTTCCCGGACTACAAAGCACATCCGAATATTAGCCGCACAAGCTAAAATCAGGGGAAAATCCTGTTTTCTACATACATTAGCCGCACCTGACTAAAAGCCACAGGTGTTTCAATGTTGACGCATCATATGTAAGAGAATTGTCAGGAAAGAGATGGCTGTTTGGAGACACACCCCTTTTATTAATATTTAGAAAAACAAGTTATGGGTACATATTTGCATAACTTTTTATGTATATGTACAAGTACCGGTAATTACAAGTACAAAACACGTACTGTGCTTCATAAATGAGTAACAAATGTAGTACATAACAATAACCTACAGCACACCAGAAAAATAGATTTGGACTACCTTTTAGGCTCAGGTGCAGTGACACGGCTTTAACAAGAAGAAAAGTCAGTCATTCACCACCATCTCTCTCTTCTTCCTGCGCACTAAAACCACCAAAGTCCTCTTCTCCAGTGTCGGAAACGAACAGGCTCAGGATGGCTTCGTCATCCACTCTCCGCTTCTCTCCTTCGTTGTCACTTTCAAAACCAAAGAAATCCTCGTTGTCAGTGTCGGAGTCGAACACCCTCAGAAGGGCCGTGGCGGTGTCTTCCTCTCCATCATGCAGCAGTCCAGCCCTTCGAAATCCGTTGGTGATCGTGGATGTTTTCACACTTTTCCACGCTGTCAGAATCCACTGGTGGAGTTGGGCATAACTTGCTTTTCGCAAGTTTATCGCGCTCGTCATCCATGCCTCCCATTGAACGCGTAGCGCTACTTTGAAGTTTGTTTTTCGCGCTACTTCGTATGGCACTACGTTGCCTGGCGGACGGACATGTGACCAACATACCACTCTTGAACCCCGATCCTTCCGCCAGGCAACGTAGTGCTGTACAACAGCGGAACAAACAAAACAAATCCTCTTACTATATCACAAAAATCATGGACAATCCATAGAAAAGCTGCACCTGACTAAAAGCTGCAGGGTTCAAAGCTTGTGCAAAAAGTAGCGGCTTATAGCCCGACAATTACGGTATATTATTTCTACAATAGAAATCAAGTATTCTTCAGAAAGTTTTTCCCATATCTGCTGCAGAAGTTCAGGGTGGATCGCACTCTGTACAATCACTGACCCTGGATCCATCAAAACAGTCCACAACACATAACACTTCCTCCTCCATGTTTGATAGTTGATGCCACTCACTGTGGAACCATCCTTTCACCTACTCGGCAGTGTACAAAGATCCTGCGTGATGAACTGAAGATTTCAGATTTCATCAGTTATAATACCTTCTTCCAGTCTTCGGTAGTCCAATTGCGGTGTTTCACAGCCCAGGCAGGCCTCTTTCTGATGTCTGATGCCTTAGTAATAGCTTTCTTGCTACAACTCATTCTCTCAAACCCGCAGCTCGAAGTCTTCTCTTCAAAGTTGAAACTTAGACTTGCTTACTATGACCACTATTAAGCTGTGCTTGAAGCCCTGTGAGCCACCTTTTGGGGCTTTGGGGTCTGCAAAACCACTTCCTGTCAGAGTTTGCCCCAGTTTCTGATTGCCTTTTAATGGCGTCGGAAACTACTCATTGACACCTTGACTTTCTTTGCAGTGTCTCTGTAGGAAAGTCCTACACTTTTAAGTGTTATGGTGATCTGTTTCTCTTTCATTGTTAATTACCTTTTTCTCGCCATTTTTGTTGAACACACTAATTTCCTCAGTATAATACTGTTCAACTGATGCTCACCAGGGAATGGTACCACAGTGTGTTCCAATACTGCTTGTATGCAGACAGAGGGAGTTATAAGCAGTGTTTGTCAAGTTACTTGAAAAAAGTAATCAGTAACTAATTACCGATTACTTCCCCAAAAAGTAATCCCATTACTTTACTGATTACTTATTTTCAAAAGTAATTAGTTACTTTTTAAAACATGATTTATCCCCTAAATAGGTAATAAAGCAATAGATCGTTCAGCCAAATTTTACCTTTTCTGCATAATCCATCGTATAAAATGTAATCAAATGAAAAAGTCTCTTTTTAAGACTTGTTTTATTAGTTTCAATCTTTTAACTTTATGCATCAAGCAAACATTAAATTATATGCAACATTCTCTGACTGGAAGAAATTTGTTTAACATTTAAACCTATTTTCTGCACATTCCAGCATATAAAATAAAATCGTTTTTTGTGTTTACACTCACTCTTTCAAATAGATGCATGCAAAACACAGGAGAAAATAAATAAAATGAAAGACTCAGTGGTCCTGTTGCTCTATTTACACCTGTATAGCAGGAGTGGGGCAGGCGGAGGTTTGCCCTGGTGCAGGTGTGCCGCAGCGGTCAGTGGAAGGATACAGCAGTTTCTCTGTGAATGTCACATTCCAGCGGCAGCGTATTTGGTGCTTGCTCGGATGTTTTGGGGTTTTTTCAGCGTAAAAACAAGTTTTCTTCCCACGCAGTGAGCAGCGGAAGCTAATGTTTTTGTCACTTTTTATGGAGTCAAACTCAAAGTAAGGTCAGTACTTCCACCCTTTAAATGCTGCACGGTCATACTCTCTCCCGCACTCGTTATATTATCCCTTTTTGATCTGCACACAGCTGTTGCCACAAACGTCACATTCGCTTACGTCACTGTCATGATACACTCTCGCAAAAAAATCACGGTTTTAGTAACGCAGTAACGCAGCGTGCTTACGGGAAAGTAGCAGTAATCTAATTACCTTTTTGCAATGGTAATCTCTTACTTTACTCGTTACTCGAAAAAAGTAATCAGATTACAGTAACGCATTACTTGTAACGTAATGTGTTACTTGTAACGCATTACAGCCCATCTCTGGTTTAAGTAATCTAGAAAAGTTGGAACACATGTAGGAATTAGTAGCACCAGCTTCAAGACTTGATCAACTTCCATTGCTGCAGAACAGCCATGATACAGACAAACTTTATTTGTCTGTATCATGGTTTCATTAAAGATGGTTACATCACTGCTTCTGTGGTTTCTCAAGGTTCAGTCACATGATTTAATTCATATTAAATTGTTAACCCATTTTGTGTTCCCTGAGAAAGGCCTTTTTTGTATAATTCTGTACATTATTTTTTCAGTTTTGGGTAACCTTACCTTTTTTTTTAACCTCTGGCAGTTCACCAACTTACCTTTGTACCATTTCAAGCTATTCATTTGACTGGAATTGCAATAAACAACCTTTTTTTTTTTTTTTTTTTTTTACCTCATGTTACATGGAGTCAGTAAGGACTACAGGGAGTGCAGAATTATTAGGCAAATGAGTATTTTGTCCACATCATCCTCTTCATGCATGTTGTCTTACTCCAAGCTGTATAGGCTCGAAAGCCTACTACCAATTAAGCATATTAGGTGATGTGCATCTCTGTAATGAGAAGGGGTGTAGTCTAATGAGATCAACACCCTATATCAGGTCTGCATAATTATTAGGCAACTTCCTTTCCTTTGGCAAAATGGGTCAAAAGAAGGACTTGACAGGCACAGAAAAGTCAAAAAGAGTGAGATATCTTGCAGAGGGGTGCAGCAGTCTCAAATTGCAAAGCTTCTGAAGCGTGATCATCGAACAATCAAGCGTTTCATTCAAAATAGTCAACAGGGTTGCAAGAAGCGTGTGGAAAAACCAAGGCGCAAAATAACAGCCCATGAACTGAGAAAAGTCAAGCGTGCAGCTGCCAAGATGCCACTTGCCACCAGTTTGGCCATATTTCAGAGCTGCAACATCACTGGAGTGCCCAAGAGCACAAGGTGTGCAATACTCAGAGACATGGCCAAGGTAAGAAAGGCTGAAAGACGACCACCACTGAACAAGGCACACAAGCTGAAACGTCAAGACTGGGCCAAGAAATATCTCAAGACCAATTTTTCTAAGGTTTTATGGACTGATGAAATGAGAGTGAGTCTTGATGGGCCAGATGGATGGGCCCGTGGCTGGATTGGTAAAGGGCAGAGAGCTCCAGTCCGACTCAGACGCCAGCAAGGTGGAGGTGGAGTACTGGTTTGGGCTGGTATCATCAAAGATGAGCTTGTGGGGCCTTTTCGGGTTGAGGATGGAGTCAAGCTCAACTCCCAGTCCTACTTCCAGTTTCTGGAAGACACCTTCTTCAAGCAGTGGTACAGGAAGAAGTCTGCATCCTTCAAGAAAAACATGATTTTCATGCAGGACAATGCTCCATCACACGCGTCCAAGTACTCCACAGCGTGGTTGGCAAAAACGGGTATAAAAGAAGAAAAACTAATGACATGGCCTCCTTGTTCACCTGATCTGAACCCCATTGAGAACCTGTGGTCCATCATCAAATGTGAGATTTACAAGGAGTACACCTCTGTGAACAGTGTCTGGGAGGCTGCGGTTGCTGCTGCACGCAATGTTGATGGTGAACAGATCAAAACACTGACAGAATCCATGGATGGCAGGCTTTTGAGTGTCCTTGCAAAGAAAGGTGGCTATATTGGTCGCTGATTTGTTTTTGTTTTGTTTTTGAATGTCAGAAATGTATATTTGTGAATGTGGAGATGTTATAATGGTTTCACTGGTAAAAATAAATAATTGAAATGGGTATATATTTGTTTTTTGTTAAGTTGCCTAATAATTATGCACAGTAATAGTCACCTGCACACACAGATATCCCCCTAAAATAGCTAAAACTAAAAACAAACTAAAAACTACTTCCAAAAACATTCAGCTTTGCTATTAATGATTTTTTTGGGTTCATTGAGAACATGGTTGTTGTTCAATAATAAAATTATTCCTCAAAAATACAACTTGCCTAATAATTCTGCACTCCCTGTAGTTGAAGACATTGTAGACTAGCTTAATGTGGCTTCATTTCCAGTTGCTACTATAGATCAGAGTCTAAAAGACATAGCACCATGGCATATTGGTTTTGTGAACACACTGAAATCTAAACATTTTAACTATTTTTGTTTAGTTAAAATGTAGTTTGTTTTAGGCAGAATAAAGAATATTTGAACAAGAGACATGCTGAAATGCTAAATTAGCCGCTAATGTTAGCAAATATAATTAGCAAACTCTCTCTAAACTGTAAGAGGGCAATGTACACACACACACATACACTCTTTCTCTCTCTCTCATAAAATACTAAATTATTAAGTTGTATTTAAGAATCACATGACCATTGTGCTTCCTTATGTGAGCAGAATAAAACACAGGCTGACTGAAAACAGAAAAAAGGCTTTGTTAAAGAAATGCGATTGTATTCTAGGGGAATGAAGAATTGCAGAAAGTTAGCATGTCACTTTTCAAGTTTTTAATCTCTGGCAGAAGTTAGGCTCCAAAGTATTAAAAATGTCCCCCCCAATAAAAGTACATTGCGCCCTTTAATTTTTTTTCTTTTCAAAAACATGCTCAGTCGGGTTGAAGTCTGCTGACTGCAGAAGGAAATACTTGCAAGTCAGTTCTTCCCCAAGACTTCAAATAGGCCTGGGATGGCTTTGATGCATGTTTAGGCTTACGGCATGCAACTGTAGAAGAGAGTGAACGTTCTCTTTGGTCAGTGTGGAGCTGATCCTGTACAACCTCAAGTATTTCACTTCAGAATAGGGGATACATCCTTCTCACTTTTCTTTTTTGTTTTAACCCTTGTATTAACCTCTTGTACTTCTTCCAAATGAGACATGAAAAATGATGTGCTCACATGTTAACAAAATAATTTTTCATAAGGAATGTTAAATTTGTATATTGGTCTTGAGGTATCAGTTGATGTCCAAACACTAGTAAGAAACACATAAAATGATCTCATCAGCCTTAGTGGTATTCAGCACCAAAATGTAATACTTTTTAACCTCTTTGACTGGCGTAGTGATTTATTGGTTAGCACTGTCGCTACACAAGAATGTGCCCTGGTTCCAGTTGGTTAAGGCCTTTTTGGCCTTTTTTGGAGTTTGTATATTCTCAGTGCCTGTGTTAGGTTTCCCTCGGGCAATTATTTTTTAAAGAGCAGCAATGTAAAATGACACCTTCTGAGCATATGTGACAGTAGAAACTGACGCCCTGGGAGTGAGAACAGGCTGTATGCGCTCAAGCACTTATGATCCACTGCAAATTATTTTTGAAAGCAGAACTAAGTGTACTGAGGAAAAGCACAGGGCATGCTGCTGGGTATATAAGCCCAATTGTGCATTTCTGATTAGCTGATCATGGCAGGTTATTTATATATACACATAGAACTATTGCAAAGCTTGCCCACACAAGTTGAATTTTTTTTGCACATTTTTAGGCATTTAACTATGTTTTTCTTTCATTTGTGTTTTCATCTTTTTCTAGAATACATGTACCCAAGCAGCAAAAGTAAAAATAAAATAAAATAAAATAAAATAAAGCAACAACTGTAAAGCATCAAGTGCTGCCTGTTAGGAATTTACAGTAAATCAACCAATCCCTGAATTCAGTGGCATCTAGTCACATGCAATGCCAGGAAGTTCAAAGGATGTCTGGACTATGTGACTAAGCGAACACACATCCACAAACATCCCCAGCTCCCCCTTGAAAAAACACACAAAAACAAAACAATATTGCATGCAGATTACAACATGCAGTCATTATTTCAAGCGTGTCTCACAGGCATGGAAATATTCTGTGCCCAATTGCTCTTGAGTATTGAAACACCCATTTGATCATATAACTGCTGGATTGTATTAAATGTGACATTGAACCCAGTCCCCACATATTACTTGCTGCATTCCACTTGTTCAGATCATTCACAACTAGACAAGTTCTGGGGACTTGCGCATTTCAAACAGCCGTGGGCTGTTTCTCGATTCTGTGCGAGCAGAGCTGTGTCAAGTGTTCTCACAGCCACAGCTGGGAGGAGAGACAAATGCTTCAAGTTTCCCAGAGCCCAAAGAGAGACAATGACAGGATTAAAGAGTGTGGCTGACTTTTCAGAGTTGCTGGCTGTATACATACTCCTCCAGTCTCAGCATGGAAAAATGAACTGCATGCAAGAACAGGATGCCTCGTCTTATCTGTGTTCATATCACCTTGCGGGCAGTAGCATGTAAATAGTCGCAAAGTCGCTCTGTTGTCTTGGTGAGGGTGATACAGCTATTCTGGGCAGTAGTTCAAGGAAATGCATTTGCATTGTAAATCCAATTATTAGCATCATGCCAGTATGGTAGGGCTTAATCACACAGGCCTAGAGACTAGTCGGCAACACTCAGACCTCTGGTTGCTTATGGGAAATTTGTGTTCACCAACTATTGCGTCTGCTCCATAACAGCCGCAGCAAGCTAAAAAAACACCAAAAACACCAAATGCAATTCTGGGTTGTTTGTTCAATTTTTTCAACCATAACACTGTCCAAACCACAAATCAGTACACGGTAGTGATGGGATTTACAGCTCTTTTTAGAGAACCAGCTCTTTCGGCTCGGCTCACTAAAAAGAGCCGGCTCTTTCTGCTCCGAACCGGCTCTTCAGGTTCTCTTGTTGCTTTAATTAATTTATTATCAACAATAATATAAAATTATGCACAAAAAGGAATTACTAATGTAAAAAAAGTGGTTTTATTTATATATGTTTATATTTAAATATATGCAGTGGCCCCTAGAGACAAAGCACGTACAAACTCCAAAAACACATTTCTAGCATGAACTGAACTTCCAAAACAGCTACCTAGATCACTTAAATTACACAATTGAAAGCATATGTGCATTGTTTGTGTATTTATACACAAGCACTCATATATATTCAAATAATTTTAAAAAATGTTCATTTACCTGTTACTACCACACACCAAATCCGGTCGTTGGTACTTGCTGGCTTGTATAGCCACTACACTGCTCCTAGCATCCTGGAGCACTTCTGATGTCTTTTGTACGTGCTTTGTCTGTAGGGGCCACCGTAAATATACTTTTATTTATTCACTCCACATAAAATGTAATGAATAAATCATATAATACAAAAACTAACTATTCACAGTTCAACTTTTAACTATTTCAATTTTCAGCTTTTTCCTTTTAAACAAATTTAAAGTGAAACAACACAAAACACTGCAAACCACAAAAATATGAAAACAAAAAGAACATGCATATTCTCTGTCATATGGGCCTGCATGAATAAGCTTTCTGAATCCTTTATCATCTGCAACTGAAAATAGTTGTGGATGATTACTATACCTTTCAAATGTGACGTTGTTGTCCCTGGCTCTCTTTCTCTCTCTCTCCCTCCCGCTCTGTTCCTGTGCTACTGCGAGTGTATGGTGTGTTCACACCGAACACGATAGAGGCGGCCAGAGTGTCAGTTTTACATGTAAAGTCAATGGAAAAGCGCGATGACCCGCGATTGCGGGTCCTGCGGAAATTCGGAAGCAGATCTGCGTTGCGAAAACGCGAAACTCGCAAAAAAAACCCCTGCACGTCAGTTTTTGTGTTGCATTTGGTGCATACGCGCGTTTGGCGTCTACCGCTCGAGTTGGAAAAATCTGAACTCCAGCATCAAATCGCGCCGCGACAACCAATCAGGAGCCTGGTGACGTGGCTGTGACCTAGGTCAAAGGGGCTGATCCAGCCAAAGCCCTTCATTCTTCAATGGAGGGAAGGCTAATCAACGCTGTAGCAAACAACCCGGAGCTGTACGACACCAGCTGCTTTCTGTATATGCTTTCTGACAGGAATAAAAAGGACCGAGCTTGGAGGAAGATATGTGAAGAGATCCGGCAACCTGGCAAGTTCATTCATTTCTCTTTTGAAATTTTTCACTGACCCGGGGAAGCCGCACAAAAGAAAGAAAAGAAAAACCCCACGGCTCACGATAAGAAGCCGGCTCGCATCGTTCACGTCAAAGATCTGGCTCTAAGAGCCATTTCGTTCACGACAGACACATCACTAGTACACGGGATCCATACAACAGTTACATTTGCTTTTACACAGACAAAGCAAAATGCTACTGCGACCTACAAACTCTCGCACATCGAATTGTGTATCAATCTACAGTATCAAACTACATATCAAATGGCGTATCAAACTGCAGTCAACAGAAAGTTCTTTTGTGTCCACAGTGTTGGGAAGGTTACTTCTAAAATGTATTCCTCTACAGATTACAGAATACATGCTCCAAAATGTATTTTGTAGCGTATTCTGTTACATTACTTAATGAGAATAACGTATTCTGAATACTTTGGATTACTTAATATATTATCATGCTTTTTACAACTACATGAATGTGCTATTGCTATGTGATTTATTACTATTACTGAAGGCTACTCGCCATACTAATACCAACTAGATGATTAAATCTTAATATAAAATAAGTAACAGCAGGCTGACATTAGGTAAGGCTGCACTTTTTGCAGCGATCTCGTATAGAAAACTATTTGGCGCGTATATAAAACAGGTCCGCGGCTCCTAACCATAGTAAAGGGACCTCTGGCTAATACGACGGGTTCCGTGTCGGGCTGGTAGCTGAAAACTAGCTTTACTTTGTCTCTCGCTAGCAAAGTTGTCCCAAACAACAGAGAGAGGCATTGAAAGGCTGCTCCAAGGGAACTTATTGTTTTGGAGGAAACACGAACACAGTGTACAGCCGAGTCTTAATAGCTTACTTACAACTGGGTTAGACTGCCCAGGAGGCTGCATTCTTTAGGGCTATGCCTCTAACACTCTGCCAGTTGTCTTCATATTAAATAATTTTTTGTACAATAATTTTTAATTATGCGGGCCGCAAGTAGAGGTGACATGGGCCGCGAGATTGAAACACAGGCATTAGAGCCTCTCAATACGTGTTTTGTTTGGGTTTCCACTGGCGTGGAATTACCAAAAATAGAGAGGGAATAGCCTAAAATATGAAACATGAAAAGACTGCCATGTAATCCCTTTATTTCAACAAAGTAACTGTATTCTGAATACCAACTTTCGAAACGGCAACTGTAACGGAATACAGTTACTCATATTTTCTATGTTAAATACCTAACGGCGATACATGTATTCCGTATGCCCCATCACTATGTTCATCAAACAGGTGAGGTGAACAGGTGAATTCAACCACCTTTATCATGAACCGCACATCAGTGTGTGCATTGTAAACCAACCCCCCCCCCTCAGAAAAGAAAACTCACATATGGTTCCTACACTGACTCATTGTCATCATTAGACAGAGAGTGCAAGCCTGGTTTTTGTGACCACATAGACTCATACGCTGAGAATTTACAATACAGTGCTTCAAGTACTCATGCGCACAGACAGCTGACTTCAAAGAACAATAACAGGAATGACTACTTGGCTGTTGGTTCTCCAGCTGTCAGAGTTAACAATTAAGTATAATCTAGGCTTTAGCTGCAAACACTCACTAATTAACCACCAAGCAGGAGAGAACTGAAAACTGGAAATGAAAACTGTTCACCTTCAAAGTAAAAGTTTTTGCCTTATCGTTGAAAGAATGATGTTTCAGAAGGCGGAAGTTTTACATTGAAGGTGAATGATCTTTTCTAAGGTCTGTTCTTAGCGAGTGTTTGTGCATACTTTTTTGCGGCTACTCTCCTAGCGACAGCAAACCACTTTCCACAGAAACTCACCTACACATTTTCTTCTAGCAACTGGTGGTTACCATGGGGTCACTGATCACTCTTTACACCCCCATGACTGGTGCTTAGTAGTTGATTTCACAGTGACTACCAGCATCCTTAGGTGAACCACTTGCAACCAATTGGAGAATATTCATTTTTTCCTATCAAAGAGTGGTTGCAAGGCATTTGCCATCCGAACGTTTCCCAACCAGAAGCCGTGGGTGGATAAAAACATCCGCGACGCTCTGAGATCACGCACTGCTGCCTACAATGAAGGGCTTGTCTCCGGTAATATGGACCTATACAAGGCTGCGTCCTACAACGTGCGCAGCGCGGTCCGAAAGGCAAAGCGGAGCTACGGGGAAAAACTAGAGTCACAGCTACGACAGTGCGACTCTAGGAGCCTGTGGAAAGGACTGCGGACTATAACGGACTATAAACGACCAGCTTCTTCAATGATGAATGCCGATGCTTCACTGGCTGATGAGCTGAACACGTTTTATGCTCGCTTCGACGCCGCAGCAATTAAAACAACAAACGGCTGCGCGCGCTCGGGGTGCACCAGTGAAGAAAATGCATTCGTCATCACAGAGCATGCCGTGAGGAACACCTTCAGGAGGGTGAACACCAGGAAGGCAGCAGGACCAGATGCAATCCCTGGCCGGGTCCTTAGAGCCTGCGCTGATCAACTAGCACTGGTGTTCACGGAGATCTTCAACCTCTCCCTGGCCCAAGCTGTGGTTCCCACATGCTTCAAACGGTCCATTATTGTCCCTGTTCCAAAGAAACAACAGCCCGCTTGCCACAATGACTACCGTCCAGTAGCACTGACTTCAATTGTGATGAAGTGTTTTGAAAGACTGATGAGAGATCACATCACTTCTTCACTTCCTCCCACCATCGACTCACTTCAGTTTGCTTACCGGACTAATCGTTCCACAGACGATGCCATATCTCACCTGCTCCACACATCCCTGAGTCACCTGGACACTGGCAGAGGGAATTATGTTAGGATGCTGTTCGTGGACTACAGTTCAGCATTCAACACAATAATTCCCTCTAAGCTTTTCACCAAGTTGACGGATCTAGGACTCAGCTCATCACTGTGTCAGTGGATCCTCAACTTCCTCACAGACAGACCCCAATCAGTGAGGGTGGGAAAACAAGTCTCCCCCTCCATCTCACTCAGCACTGGAGTGCCTCAGGGCTGTGTTTTAAGCCCCCTGCTGTCCTCACTGTACACTTATGACTGTGTAGCCACATCCGACACCACCTCCATTGTCAAGTTTGCTGACGACACTGCTGTTGTGGGCCTGATCTCCGACAACATCGAGACGGCCTACCTGGAGGAGATTAGGAACCTGGAGACCTGGTGCCAGGAGAATAACCTCCTCCTAAACATCAGCAAGACTAAGGAGCTGATCGTGGACTTCACTACAAAGCAGGCGAGGAATTACAAACCCCTCATCATCAGTGGCACGCCAGTGGAGAGAGTGGACAGTTTCCGATACCTGGGTGTCCACATCACTCAGGACCTGTCATGGTCCTGTCACATCAACACCCTGGTTAAGAAAGCCCGTCAGCGTCTCTTCTTCCTCAGAAGACTTAGAGACTTCCATCTGCCACTGAAGGTGCTCAAGAACTTCTACTCCTGCACCATCGAGAGCGTCCTGACGTCAAACATCTGCACCTGGTTTGGGAACAGCACCAAGCAGGATAGACGAGATCTGCAAAGGGTGGTGCGCTCGGCAGAACGCATCATTCAATCAGAGCTCCCTGACCTGCTGTCCATCTAAACCAAGCGGTGCAAGTCCAAAGCTAGGAAGATTATGATGGACCTCTCCCATCCCAACAATGGACTCTTCTCACTGTTGAGGTCTGGGAAGCGCTTCCGCTCCCTTAAGGCCAAAACAGAGAGAATGAAGAGGAGCTTCTTCCCCCAGGCTATTCGGGGCCTGAACCAGGTGTAGGACTGGACTCTCCCAAACACGTCACTATAAGACTGGACTCTCACACACGTCACCACACGCACCACCACACATTTCCTATAATCCTATAATTCCTATAATTTATAATCCTTATCTTTATAATCTCTTCTGCTATTTGCACGTTCTTTACTGTAAATTCCTAAGTTAATTTGTAAATTTTTGTAGTAAATTGTAAATATTGTAGAACTTTTCTTCTGTCATTTAATGGTCGGGCATTGTACAGCTACAAGCATTTCACCCCCATGTCATACTGTGTATGGTTGTGTGTGTGTGACAAATAAAATTTGAATTTGAGAATTTGAACTGGTCTCTAGGTATGTGTGACTAGATCCTTAGGTAAAACATGTTTAACATTTTATTTGTAAGCAAGATAATAAAATGATAGCACTTACTGTAATACTGTTTTTCAGAGTTATTCATACTCTGAAGTCGAAGTTAAAGTGTATCCATTACTTTTTTTTCTTTCTTAGTTTTCTTACTCTACTGGATCATTTTTGAATGATTCAGTCCAAATAATCTTTACATATCTTATATTGCTACATTCCTTTACGAAAAACAATCTTACAGGTCCACGTGAAGGCCGTGAGCTCACGATGACAGAAGTCAAGTCGCAGGAAGGCTTGTTTTTGGAGTTGTTGGTGGAGAGCAGGCAGGCAGGTGTCACTGTGAAGCACTAGTCTGGCACACTGGAGCAGAATGCTGGCATATCAGGGTTCTCTTGAGCACAAGGAGAGAGGTGAGTTAAAGCTATGAAAACCTGGAGGAAAAGAAGACCAAAAACAAAGCAGCAATTTTTCCTTTAAAACCTTCATCGGAGAGGGGTGTCAACAAGATGAGTGTTGACGCTATTTCTCATCTTGGGATTAAGCTACCCAACATGAGTCACACATACAAAAAGTCTATTTTGACTGCTTTTGCTTTAACCTGAAATAGCAGTTTTAATTAGAATCTTATACAAATACACGTCTTACAACACACACACACATTATATATATATATATATATATATATATATATATATATATATATATATATATATATATATATTAGGGGTGCAACGATATTCGTATCGATATTGAACCGTTCGATACAGTGCTTTCGGTTCGGTACGCATATGTATCGAACAATACAAAATTTGTAATTTATTTTATCAACTTTCCTTCTGACGATGCTGTCTGTGTTGAGCGCTCAGTGAATCTGCGTTCGACTACTCCGCCTAGGGTCGACAGTGCAGCCTAGGCGGAGTAGTCGAATGCAGATTCACTGAGTGCTCAACACAGACAGCATAGTCAGAAGGAAGAGCGCAGGGCACCTCCCCCACTCTCATTCAGATCTGGCGTTTGGAATTATTTTGGTTTTCATGTGAAGTATGACCCTGAAGGTAAGCGAGTCATGGACTAAAGTAAAACAGTATGTTGGATGTGCCATGCAATGCTCAATTACATGGGTGGGAACTAGTGTGTTAGCGCAGTTAGCTCGTTAACGTGTTGGCCGTCTAGCCCCATGCACGGGGCGATCGGCGGTAGCTCGTTAACGGAGATTTGCCGTGTTGTGGCGTTAAGGTCATTTCAACGAGATTAACCTGAAAGCACTAGTGGGAACACAACGAATATGACTGCACATTTACTCCGACATCATCCTAGTGCAAAGACAAGTGGAAGCAGAAAAAAAACAAGCAAGCATGCTACTAACTTTAGCCGAGTCATTTAGACAGCTGTTTAATATGCTGCTGAGAATATAGCCCAGAAGAAGCGGATAGTATAGCTTTTATTTTGGAAAGAGACATTTCTCTGTAATAAACTCTCTTTTCCAAAGATGAGTGATTCCTCAATCAGATACAGGGCTCGCAATATCGCTAGCCCGACGTCCCGGGGCTAGCGATTTTTCCAGTCGGGGTACCAAAATCTATCTCTGCCCTGCCCGTCGGGCTATTGTAGGAAGAAAAAATATATGTCAATGCTTTTGCATTCTTTCGGAAATGTAGCTGGGTTATTATGTCATTGGCATCGGTGAGCCACTGTCAATATGTGACATATTGAAATCGCGTTTGAATTTGCGCTTGTTTTTTTGCTTTCACTTTGCAATCTCGCGAACTGTGTATAGAGAGCGACAGCACTGATCTGTGAGTGATGATAATTTGCGCACCAATTCCTCTGACATCGTCTTATTAATCGTTAGCTTACTATGCAAACATGACAAGTGAAATCTCCCGCAGCTTAAACATGTGAGAGGTTGATCGCACAGAGAATCGCTGAGCTTATGTGAGTGCGTGGGTAAAAGCAGCAGGATTTATATTTGACTACGATGACCTGGATGACTGAGAACCTTCACAGACAGATATATATTTTAGTTCTGCTGAGCCAAATAAGACAGGTCAGGGTGAAGAAGTGACAGCCAAAGAAAAGCTTACCACAAAACGGAAAAGTTATGACAAATCAGACTATAAGGCAAAAAGAAAGTGCAGCTTTATGGTTTCATGGACACAATTATTTCTGTGGCTGCGATATGATGAGCTAAATAACCAGGGCTGCACATAAGTGGTCCGCAGGTGCGCATTCGCTGTCAAAATAAAAAACACGCACAAGGGTTAGGGTTAAATTTAAAAACTGTACTTTTGAGTTAAAATATATCTTTATAATTTTAATAAATGACAAATTAAAAAGGCATGAACATTTTTTTTTGTATCAAAAAAATATCGAACTGTGACACCAAAGTATCGAACCGAACCGAACCGTGAATTTTGTGTATCGTTGCACCCCTAATATATATATATATATTAGGGGTGCAAGGATACTCGTATCGATAGTGAACCGTTTGATACAGTGCTTTCGGTTTGGTACGCATATGTACCGAATAATACAAAATTTTTAATTTATTTTATCAACTTTCCTTCTGACGATGCTGTCTGTGTTGAGCGCTCAGTGGATCTGCGCTCGACAGTGCAGCCTAGGCGGAGTAGTCGAACGCAGATTCACTGAGTGCAGGGCAAGCTAGCAAGACAGAATATAAGCTCTGGTTGCAACATGGCAAATTGAACCTCCCCCACCCTCATTCAGATGTGGCCTTTGGAACTATTTTGGTTTTCATGTGAAGTATGACCCTGAAGGTAAGTGCGTCATGGAGTAAAGTAAAACAGTATGTTGGATGTGCCACGCAATGCTCAATTACATGGGTAGGAACTAGTGTGTTAGCGCAGTTTGCTCGTTAACGTGTTGGCCGTCCAGCCCCACGCACGGGGCGATCCGCGGTAGCTCGTTAACGGAGATTTGCCATGTTGTGCCGTTAACGTCATTTCAACGAGATTAACGCTGACAGCACTAGTGGGAACACAACGAATATGACTGCACATTTACTCCGACAGCATCCTAGTGCAAAGACAAGTGGAAGCAGACAAAAACAACAAGCACGCATGCTACAAACTTTACTCGAGTCATTTAGACAGCCGTTAGCACATGATTCTCCTTATGGGGACCTGATATGTTTAATATGCTGCTGAGAATATAGCCCAGAAGAAGCGTATAGTATAGCTTTTATTTTGGAAAGAGCCATTTCTCTGTAATAAACTCTCTTCTCCAAAGATGAGTGATTTCTCGATCAGATAGATTTATTATTTTATCCCTTTGTTGTTTCAGCAACATTAAATTTAAAAACTGTACTTTTGAGTTAAAATATATATTTATAATTTTAATAAATGACAAATTAGAGGCAAGGCTGCCGGACACTGGTGCCACCGGGCCCTCTGACCACCAGCAGTAGGCAACGGGTGAAGTGTCTCGCCCAAGGACACAACGACCGAGACTGTCCAAGCCGGGGCTCGAACCAGCAACCTTCCGATTACAAGGCGAACTCCCAACTCTTGAGCCACTATATATATATATATATATATATATATATACACACACACACACACACACACACACACACGTGTATATGTGTATATGTGTATAACAACACCCAGCACGCCCCTGCGGGCGGTTTATCCTTCAAGCTCGGGTCCTCTACCAGAGGCCTGGGAGCTTGAGGGTCCTGCGCAGTATCTTAGCTGTTCCCAGGACTGCGCTCTTCTGGACAGAGATCTCCGATGTTGTTCCCAGGATCTGCTGGAGCCACTCACCTAGCTTGGGAGTCACCGCACCTAGTGCTCCGATTACCACGGGGACCACCGTTACCTTCACCCTCCACATCCTCTCGAGCTCTTCTCTGAGCCCTTGGTATTTCTCCAGCTTCTCGTGTTCCTTCTTCCTGATATTGCTGTCATTCGGAACCGCTACATCGATCACTACGGCCGTCTTCTGATGTTTGTCTACCACCACTATGTCCGGTTGGTTAGCCACCACCATTTTGTCCGTCTGTATCTGGAAGTCCCACAGGATCTTAGCTCGGTCATTCTCCACCACCCTTGGGGGCATCTCCCATTTTGACCTCGGGACTTCCAGGTTATACTCGGCACAGATGTTCCTGTACACTATGCCGGCCACTTGGTTATGGCGTTCCATGTATGCCTTGCCTGCTAGCATCTTGCACCCTGCTGTTATGTGCTGGATTGTCTCTGGGGCATCTTTACACAGCCTGCACCTGGGGTTTTGCCTGGTGTGATAGACCCCAGCCTCTATGGATCTTGTGCTCAGAGCTTGTTCTTGTGCTGCCATGATTAGTGCCTCTGTGCTGTCTTTCAGTCCAGCTTTGTCCAGCCACTGGTAGGATTTCTGGATATCAGCCACCTCCTCTATCTGCCGGTGGTACATACCGTGCAGGGGCCTGTCCTTCCATGATGGTTCCTCGTCTCCCTCCTCTTTCTTGGGTTTCTGCTGCCTGAGGTATTCACTGAGCACTTGGTCAGTTGGGGCCATCTTCCCAATGTATTCTTGGATGTTCGTTGTCTCATCCTGGACTGTGGTGCTGACACTCACCAGTCCCCGGCCCCCTTCCTTCCTCTTAGCGTACAGCCTCAGGGTGCTGGACTTGGGGTGAAACCCTCCATGCATGGTAAGGAGCTTTCTTGTCTTTATGTCAGTGGCTTCTATCTCCTCCTTTGGCCAGCCTATTACCCCAGCAGGGTACCTGATCACGGGCAGGGCGTACGTGTTGATGGCCCGGATCTTGTTCTTAGTATTCAGCTGACTCCTCAGGACTTGCCTGACCCTCTGCAGGTACTTGGTGGTTGCAGCTTTTCTAGCGGCCTCTTCATGGTTCCCATTCCCCTGCGGGATCCCCAGGTACTTGTAACTGTC